>NC_137892.1:39968431-40568431 GCF_963455335.1 Martes martes
TATCCCTCTCTCACATTTTATTTGTATGACATTGTATTTTATATATTTTTATTTTGTGTATCCCTTGAATGATTTTTATAGATATAATTGATTCCATCCCTATATTTTAATTTCCTTGGTGGTTTTCTAAGTGATTTATTGACTACCTTTATTATATGTTTGTATTTACCTGTGATATTTTTCCTTCTATATTTTTTGTTTTACTTCTAGCTACGGCATTTTATTTTGACTCAAAGAATTCTTTTTAACCTTTCTTGTAAGGCTGGTTTAGCAATGATGAACTCCTTTAATTTTGTCTGGGAAACTCTATCTCTTCTTCTATTCTGAATGTTAACCTTGCCAGGTAAGATATGCTTAGTTATAGCTTTTTCCTTTCAGCAACTTGAATGTATCATGTCACTCTCTTCTGGCCTTCAAAGTTTCTGCTGAAAAGTAAGCTATAATAGTCTTATGGGGTTTCCCTTACATATAACTGTTTGCTTTTCTCTTGCTGCTTTTAAAATTCTATTATTATTTTTGCCATTTTAATTATTATTGTTTTGATAGGGACCTCCTTGTCTCAATTTTGCTAGGAGCTCTCAGTGATTCCTGGACCTAGCTGTTTGTTTCCTTCCCTAAATTAGGGAAGTTTGCAGCTATTATTTCTTTAGATAACATTTTTAGCCCCTTCTCTCTTTTTCTTGTCTTTCTGTGATCCTCATAATGTAAATGTTATTATGCTTGATGATGTTGCTGAGTTCTCTTATTCCCACTTTTAATTTCCTTTTTGTTGTTCAGCTTGGTTGCTTTCCATTACCCTGTCTTTCCTATCATTAATATGTTCTACATACTCTATTCTGCTGTGGATTCCCACTAGTGTATTTTTTTAATTTCAGATACTGAATTCTTCATCTGATTGGTTTTTTAAAAAAATGTTTTCTTTCTCTTTGTTAAAGTTCTCCCTGAGCTCATCCACTCTTTTCTGAAGTCCAATGAGTATCTTTATGACCACTATTTTGAATTCTTTATAAGACATATTGCTTATCTCCATTCATTTAGCTCTTCTGCTGTGATTTTCCAGTTCCTTCATTTGGGACATATTCCTCTGCCTCTTTATTTTGTCTAACTCTTTGTGTTTGTTTCTACATATTAGGGAAATCAGCTGCAGTTCCTGGTCTTGAAAGAAGTGGCCTTGTATAAAAGAGCTCCTCTTGTCCTCTAGAGTACAATGCTCCTTAGTCACTGGAACCAAGTTCTCCAGATGGATCTACTATATGCACTGTAGGTGCCTTGCTGTTGTTGCTGATCTAAGTTTGCCTTCAACCCATTCATCTCCTATGACTTGTTTTGGATATTGTGGGTACACTGGGCAGTGTTTCATCTCTGCACTGTTGAGGGACTTATTTTTGGGTATGACAGGCTTGTATGTGGTTGGGTTCAACAGTTACACTAACTGTCCTTTGTCTGTCTGCCACAGCAGTGGGTGCGCCAAATGGTAGGTTTATCTTCCTATATAGTCAGGTACAAGATTTATCAGCTACAAGATTTATCCAGCTGGCACTGCAGGCATGCTTACATGTGGGATTATCATCCCCTCTCCCCAGGGCAGAAGTCATTTTGGAGTGGCATCAGTTCTTTTCTGGGCTGCTTACAGGAGGTGATGAGGAAGGAGCCACTTTAGGGGTATGCCTACTGAGTCTGCAGGCTTGGATGGAGCCAGTTGGCAGGGGAATATGAGGGTGGGGCAAGTAGTGCTAACTAGTTAAGTGGAGAGTGTTAGTGCTCGTTCCTGTAAGTGTCTGGCTACCTAGGCTGGGGGAAGGGAAGAGAAATGGCACCTGCCAGCACTCTTGTTCTTGGAGAATGCTCCTGAAGATCCCTGCCTATCATATGTTCTGAGATTAGTAAAAAAAAGTTTTCAAGTATACTCCAGGTGCTTCCCCGCCACCCAGGTGCTTTTTAAACACCTACTTCAGTGCTGTGTCTCAGGACAAGTTATTTATTATGCTGACACTTTAAGGGCTGCACTCAATTTCCTATCTCCATACAGCTCTTCTGGGGTTTGACCTGCTGATTTTTAAAGTACCTAAAGTTAAGCCCTGGTGATTTTAAAAGCTTCCAAAGTTAAGTCCCACAGGTTTTCAAGGCCAGATGTTGTGGGGACTCATTTTAGTACCGGTCTTCAGTGCCTAGAGTGCCTAGTGGGGGCTCTGATCCTCTTGCTTCTCCATGCTTGTGATATCCCTCCCATTTGTGATCAGTCTTGCCAGAAATTTGGTTCCCATGTCTCTCTGCCCCTCATACCCTTCATAATGTGACCTCCTCTACAATTAACTATAGATGGTCTATTCTTCCAGTCTTCAGGTCATTTTCTGAGTTAGTTATACATAAGTAGCTATTATCTTGGTGTGTCTGTGGAATGAATTGAGCTCAGGCTCCTCCTACACTGCCATCTTCCTCCAGCTACTTCTAATTTTTTGGTAGGAATATGGAATTCCAAGGAGGTAAAAACAACTTAAATGTAACTTAAATTTATTTTAAAAAACACTTAAGGGGCACCTGGGTGGTTCAGTGGGTTAAGTCTCTGCCTTCGACTCGGGTCATGATCCCAGGGTCCTGGGATGGAGCCCCACGTTGGGCTCTCTGCTCAACTGGGAGTTTGCTTCCCCCCCTCTCTCTCTGCCTTCCTCTCTGCCTACTTGTGATCTCTCTCTGTCAAATAAATAAGTAAAATCTTAAAAAAAAAAAAACTTAAATTTCTACATCTATTCAGACTTAAGTGAAAATTGGTAGTTTTATAAGCAGACAGCTGGTACAAATTAGAAATTAATTTATAGACTTATAAAGGCAATTATGGAAGAACCTATATTAAATAAAATTTTCTTCGGACTTGTTTATATTTGAGCCCAAACATACAAGAGGAGAAATAAAAGATAATATTGGAGTCATTGATAAGTTGAGGAAGGATTCAAGTACACAGGATGGAGCAGAAATACCACTGACAGCAGAAAAAGATAGGAGAAGAAATGAACATTGACAAGTAACATAGAAGGCCCAAGACAAACTGCCCTGAGTTTTGTCTTGCCCTTGACACGTCTCTCATTGATAGATTTAAGCCTTATGTGCATGCCAATATGTAACTAATTTTAATTTTTTTCTAATAACTTGTTTTAAAATTAAAAATTTTAAGGTCTTAAGAGACATTAGTATACTTCTTTAAGAAATATCCTGCCTTGTACAGGATTCAGGAAAAAGTGAGTCATAACCTCTATGTATGTACTGCTTTCCCTAGACTTGAGTAGCAGTGGTACTGAGATGAGGGAGACACATGATCTGTGCTTATGCCAAGGTATTTTACATAACTTAGTTCCCTTCAGATTTATAAGACAAAATATATCAGCTTGGCAAAGCCACTGAATTACCTTGATACTCAGTTTATTCATTTTTTAAGAATGAATGATGATTTTGGGATAGATGGTCTGGGATACATTCTTTCCATTTGTAGCCCAAATACTAATGGGATATTGACAACCACTGAGTTAAGGTGTGGAACTTATTGGTGTGATGGCAAACCCATCTCTACCTGACACTGACTCTTATAGGAACTTTGTCCTAGTTATCAAGCACAAGCCATCTCTTGGAACATACACCAGTTCAGAGATGGCAGGGAGTAATTTTTTTGCTAAGTGAGATTGGAAAAGAAGTTTGCCAAATGCCTCTGGGGAAGTAGGATTTTTCTTACACTCTTCTTCGAGGCACATAAAATGGTTATAAAGGATGTTTTTATTTTTTTTTTATTTAACCCCTGATAGTATTTTGTTATTTATTGGAGAGTAAAATTATTCTAAAATAAAGTATAAGTGAAAAAAGTTATAAACCTCAATATTAACCCTCCAGTTATAATTCTTTTATGTTATTCTTAAACTTGGTGAATAAAATGTAATCACACACTGTCCCCTTCCCATTGAATCTGTATATGTGTCATATTTAGGAGTTAGACAAATAGTTTCTGCTGTAAATAAAATTTTAGAGCATATCTTAGTAATGAGTAATTTACTTTTGGCACTTTGTTGCATATTTCAATTATGAAATAGGGATGCATATCTAGTACTCTTAGTTATTTTAGTTGAGTGAATCCATGCCACATGTCCCATTTAGATAAAGTCTCTTTTTCCTCTAGAAATTGTTACCGGGAAGCTACCCAATGAGTTGGGGAGGGGGGGGCTTTCGTTGTTTCTTTGGTTTGTTATTATTTTTTTCAGATTGAAAGAAAACAAAGGAAACATTTTACATATGAAGCAGCCTGACAGTGTTATTCTGGGTATATTATCAGTATTTTAAAATTAGTTTAACTCAGTATTAACTTTCTCCATCAAGAACAATTCAGGTGTGTCTTTAAGTATAAGGTTATATAAAGATAAAAGTTGATGTAAGTAATTATAATGGATTAACAGTTGTCTCAGTAAGCCAGCTAATGATTTCTTAGCTCTGCTAATCTGTCATTTGGTATTGTGAAGGGTATAAAATTAATTTCCTCAAATCAAAACACACTTTAATTAAAAATCACTGGACACATCAGATAGCAAATATGTCAATTTGATCTGGCACTGTCTCATACCTTTTCATTTGAGCTTATAGAGGAAATTACACCTATGATAAAAGCATATCAGATTTAACACCCCACTTAAAATATCCTCAAAAATGGAGAAGTTTGGGGCACCTGGGTGGCTCAGTGGGTTAAAGCCTCTGCCTTTGGCTCAGGTCATGATCCCAGGGTCCTGGGATCGAGCCCCACATCAGGCTCTCTGCTCAGCGGGGAGCCTGCTTCCCTTCCTCTCTCTCTGCCTGCCTCTCTGCCTACTTGTGATCTCTGTCTGTCATATAAATAAATAAAATCTTAAAAAAAAATGGAGAAGTTATTATTTTCATACACTTCTGTAATTGATAACTGCTCAATAGGGCTGTCTTCTCCAACATGTACATGTCACCCCAACAGTCAGTGGGCAATGCTGTGCTTTTTAATCATTCCTGAATATGTTTGAAGGCTTATGAGAATAGTGTTGTGTCAATCCAAATTGATTGAACCTGTGACATATTCTTGGAAGTCACTTCATGGTACACTATTATATAAGAAAGAAGGAAAATTATTGCAGGAGATGGGAGGGAAGCTTACTCTACTAGGTAGCAGGGATCATTTCCAATATTATAGAGCAGGTCATTTAATCTATTTCTGCCTCATGTAACCTCTCTTCTCTGTATCAGTATCATTAAGGTATATCAGCTACTATGAATAAGGGATTAGCTTCTAGGAAATGTATCTTATAGTGTCAAGAAATATGAATAACCATATTTTAAGCTTTAGTTAACACCATTATCTCCACACATCCATGTGCATTCATGCACATGGATGTGTGCACACATACACACACACATTCTCATAAGAGGAATGAATTTGTAGCAGCTGTTGAAAAATTGCTTTACTAAATGTCCTCTTCTAAATAGGGAAAACTGCCTGGATTATTTTAGTTAAGTTAGGCTTTAAGCAACTATCTAATGGTTTCCTCTAACTGCTTTTGTATGGGCATGTTTTAGAAGTTGTCTGAAACTTATTTAAAAAAACATTAAAATGAATTTTTGCAAACTCAGGCAGTGAGATAACTTCATTATATGTTAAAGCTTCATGGCTAATCTAATATAAACACACATAAAATTAAATAGTTTTTAGGCAGACTGTGCATTTGTTTTAAAAGTTATATGCAATATAGCTTTTTAGTATTTTCATGTCCTTATGTTTTATTGTATGAATTTATTTGTCCTAACAGATTTCTCTGAAAGGGCTAATTTGTGAAGAAAAATTATGATCTGTCTTGGCTTGAAATTTATACCATAGTGTCTACCTGTATGAGTCTATTTCAGATTTCCTTTGCTTTAACAGTTTCCTGATGATAGTAGGAGTTTCCTAGCATTTTTGACAAATAAAATGAATAATTGTTTATGTATAGGGTTAACTCTCAAGAGAGATTAAAGGCATATTCCTTATAACATCAAAACTTTGCTCTTCCTTAAAAAACAAAAAGGAAAAAAATAACATCTTTCTTCTCCCTTCCCATTTTTACCACATCACCTCAAAATTCTGAGGGTATAAGTTCCAGTAAGAGGCTTCACTGAGAATTGGTTATCTCTTCATGTAGGGGTCATCTGGACTTGTTTTATCATGATTGTTGTTTTAATCATCAACAGAAATCTGTCTTTCTTTCTGTACTAATTAGATTCTAATCCTTACATTATTTTTGTATACCCCCGAATCTGGCTTATATCCCATTTCATTCCCAACCCATAAATCCTTTTTTAATGTCCCTAAAATTCCTGGACTATCATCATGGTATGTCACGTCCTGTATCCTCAAAATTCTCTCAGAACCATTCCTTTACCCTCTGCCTCTAATTTCACCTTGACTGTCTTCTAAGGTCACTGCTTTCTACACAGTCTTTGCAGTTACTCTTCCCCTTTAGAGTATTTTTTTTTTTTTACTCTTAATTACTATTGTCATACTACCATAAATCTGTCCTCCCTACACACACACACACACAAACACACACACACACACACACACACAATCAACTCCTTTAGGATTCATGTTGTCAGACTGCACCTCTGTCATCACTCTTTATAGTGTCTGGTCAGTTTTCCTTTTTCAGGGACAATTTTTGTATCTACCCTATTGATATTTACTCTATCATTGTCCCAGTCCGCATTTTTCAAAGTTGCATTAACATTTGAATAGTCACCTAGCATCGTGTCTGTTTGGTTCCTTGTCTTCACTTTCATTGAATTTTCCTCCATGTTACACTCCTAAGATTATATTCTTAAACTTGTCATTATAATAAATGCAGCACATCACAAATCTCAATTTCAATTATCCTACCCTTAGAGCACTACCTACAATATTTAAAACTTATTCTTTCTAGGACTGAAGTTAATTAATAATCCTATTCTCCTTAGGTGATGATTTCATTGGTTATTTTGTAAAATATCCAACTTCCAAAATCCACCTTCACTTCAGCCAATTTCTCTTGGTATGTGAGTGCTCTGCAGCCAGCAATCATGAGTTGTATGATGTTCTTATACTTTTCACAGTAACCTAAATTTTTTTAGATTACTAAATCTAGATCTTTCCTTAGACAAGATTATGAGGTGATCTTTGTTTTCATGTTTTACACTCACTTCCTCACAGAATACTTTCTTTTTCCTCAAAAATATCCTTTAATAATTTAGAATAATTGTTAATAACTGTAGTTGTGGAAATAATATGTTTACTGGCATGTTTACTGGCATAAAACCCGACATCAGAAAAAGTTTACAATATGGCTACTGGAAATGGCATTTCCTTGATAACCTCACCAGGTTAAGGTTTGGCCAGTTTTGAGCTAGCATCCACATAATTTTAAAAATCTCAATTTTAAATGCCCACGTAATAGACATTTTTATTATTTTCAAGGAATTAAGCCTTCGACATTAATTGGAACTTACTGCATAGATGTGTGCATAGCTCTAAGTTCTGAGATTTTCATTACACAACTAAGACCACCCAGTATTATATACTGAAGGGAATGACAGTGAAATATTACTTTGGAGTAATAATTGATTTTCTTTTGAACTGCTCACCTGATCCCCCCACCCAATGCTAATTATCTTGATTTATGTTCTCAGAAATATACCTAAAGACTCAATTCTTTTTTAACTTCCTTTTTTTTCTTTTTTAATGTATAATTTACATGCAATGAAAACCACTCATTTTAAGTGTAAAGTTTGATGAATTTTGGTAATTGAATACAGCTGTGTAACTTCCATGCCATCGAGGTAGAGAAAATTCCATCACCAGAGTTACCTTTCCTAATGTTGCCTTGTAAAATTGTTTGTGTTTATTAAGAGAACATCTTAACCTAACCCTGAGTGCCAGGCCAGACTTTAACAACTCTGAGCCCTTGATTTTAGTATTGGCTGTTTCGGAATATCAGGGTATTCTTTTCTCTTTCACTCATTTTCTCCCTTACCTAAGAAAAACATATTAATCATAAGATAACTTCTACATCTTCCTAGTACTACATATACATATCTAATATTGGAATAAATTTGCTTTCAGCTTCTTTCTGCTGAAATACATAGATAAAATATCATTATTCCTATACAAGATGTTCCCTTCTCCCTATGTAATAGTTTTCACACCATGTTACCAAATCAAGGACATTCCTTCTACAATTTTCTTCTCTCCCTTCTGAAACATTAATTTTTCCTTTATACTGTTTCATCTTCATCACCACACAAATCTTATTCCCAGCTTAAAAATCCAGAAATTTTTTTTTCCTTGATTCTTTATCCTTCTCCAGCTTTCATAGCACTTTTCTCACTTCAAGGGAAGTTACTTAACTACTGCATGCATTCAGAGTCATCATTTCATATCCTAGTCGCCTTATATCTCATTCCATTGTCCCCCGCATTTCACAGCAGCAGCTACCATCAAGGCCACTGATGATGTCCACATTGTTCAAACCATGGTTAAGTTCTCAGATATCATATTATTTGACTGATTAACAGCATGACATGATTGTTCTCTTATTTCTGAAACCCTGCTTTCATTAAATTTTGCCATAACGAGAGCTTATTTTCTTCTCAGTCCTTCCTAATCTCCCTTGATGGATCTTTTTCTTCTTGCTGATATGCATTTCAAATGGTAACCTAGGATTGTGAGTTACCATGAATTTTCTTCTGTTAATAGTCATTCTCTGGGTGATCATATCCAAGTGATTAGGCCACCCACAGAGAAATAATTCCAGAATTTTATCTCCTTTCCAGAACTTCCTCCTGAATCTTAGGCCTTTATATACACCCCACATCTCAAATGTGGCATGCCTTAAGCTATTCTCTTTACTGTCTTTTTCTGTACAAGGGTGTCTGATACCAGTTAGTATCCTAGGAACCCACCTAAATCACTCACCATCCCCACCTGGGATGATACAAACTATATTTCACAGACCCTCTTGCCAGATGGCTTCCAAATTATAAAATATTTTTAACGCTTCTGTGTATGTCTCCGGCAATGGTTGTCCCAGTATTATTGGTGGAGATGGCATTATTGAGAAAATCTTGTAATGCGGTTGTGCAGAAGAAACGGTGGAGACAGCAGCAGCCCTTATAGCAGCAGTAGCAGCTGCAGCAAGAATGAGTAAGTGTTGGCAACCCCCTGGCTTCCTGCTTAGCCATTTCGAAAGACAGCAGCAGAAGCCTCACTTGGAGAGCAATCCCAGGTTTAGACTAACAACATCTTTCCCCCCATGCATCTTTCTCTGCCCCTAAGAGGAACAGTGATGTCCTGCAGTTATTTGTTATTTGGTAATCTCACCTATCCTTTTTCTCCTCCTATAGTTCTTTAATCATGCTTTTGAAATACAAATTCTCTAAATTATCACCATTTAAATTCCTTGAGTAGTTTCTGCTTGCATGATTGAAGACTGATAAACTACTGAGCCAGAAGGTCTCTGAGGAAAGAGAACTTGTGGGATTAGTTATCTAGCATAATTGGGCTTGAAAAAAAGTGATGACATCCTTATCAGTGGAAAATAAATGAGAAGAGAAATTGATGTTAGTCAGAGACAGATGCAGTGACTGATGACTTTGGTCTTCCTTTTTTGAAAGAATGAAACTAGGATAGTTCCATCCTTTTAGGAAGAAATATTGTAACTGTCTTTTGCTGAGCAACCAAATAGTAAATAGTGCCAAATATTGTCTTCTCCCTCTGCTCTACACCCACCCATTTCATACCTCATTCCTACTTTCAATTTAGAAAACATAAATTATATTTCCCAATCTGCCTTGCTAGCTGGCTTCTTCATTACATCCTTCCAATGGAATGCATGGACAAAGGATTTGAATGCAGAAAGAAAGGAAAACTGAGCCATTTTTCCAACTCATTGAAGTAACTTATATTTGAGTAGTTATAAATTATTGGTTGGGAAGTGATAACTTAAACTGCTATAATAAACAGCTAAAAAAAATTACACTGGCTAATTTATTACTCTGACTACATGTCTACCACTGGATAATTTGGAGATTCTGTTCCATGTCAGCTGGACCCAGATATGCAAAATCATAGACTATCTACCATCTGGAACATTGCTAACTGCCATGGCAGGGGTAAAGAAGCTCCTAGAATATTTTTTGCTTCTCAGTAGCCAAAAATAAAAGTCACTTTGCCACACAAACCTCAAAAATCATCAGGAAGCTGGAGATATTTTGGCAACAGCATTAAAAAACATTACCCTTACTTACTACCGTATGAATTTGTGCTTCCAATGCCTTTATAAACAATTCCCAGCCTTAAATCCCTATACAAGAAAAAAAGAATCATGAAGTATTTTCGAATTTTGTACAAATATTTAATGGAAACACCATCTTAAATCACATTTCCCCCATTGTTTCTCATTGCAATAAATTGGTAATCCCTGAACTCAGGTTTTAAGCAAAAAAGTCTTAGGTTTCTTTGTCTTAAAGCACATATCCAATACATAAGAAATTCTGGCCACTTCCAACCCCGAAATGTTTGCCAAACCTAAAAATTTCTAGAATTTCTACTGCTACCACACTGGTCCAAACTATAATCATATATATGCCAATAAAAACAGGTAGATTTATATTTACATATACATGTTATCTGTGTTGTTGAAATTTGCAAATGCAAATACTGAAAACAATTGTATCTTTATGACACATAAATATTATAGTTTTTATGATCCCTTTGATGTGTTATTATTTAGATATCTGGACTCCAAATCATTGTTTGAAGGTTTTTTCCCTTAAGATTTGTTAAAAAGGTTTTTGTTTTCATCTCTACACACTGCTCCTGTCTACATTTTATGCAACAATATTCAAAATTGCCATCAATATTCCAACAAACAATAGAACTACTTGTGAAATTCTGTCATTACAGGAATTGTTATGCAATTAGACTACAATAAAGTTTTTTATTGGATTTGTATAAAATTTTGTCATCTACCATAATTTCAGTTTTCATAAACTATGTAATTCTAAATAAATCAGAAAGAAAAAATTGTGAAACCTACCAGCAATGACAACATACATTAGAAAAAAAAGAAAGAAAATTTAGAAATAATCAAAGTAATATGAAAAATTATTTTTGTGTAATCACATCAGGATGTTTGTGAGTTAAAATTTTAAAAATTCCATGCTTGAGAAAATTTGTGAAGAAGGAGTGATAGTGGAAGTATAAGAGAAGGCTATGGGAGATCAGAAGGTAAAAAATGACAACCATATCAGTGAACACAGATATATGTGTATGTAAATATAAATCTACCTGTTTTTATTGATATCTTCTATGCATGAAGACTAGTTAGAAATATGAATCTCAGGCCCCATTATATAAATTATACATTTTGAAAGGCTATTGGTATGCTCACTAGTCTTTAAGAAGCACTAGTCTAATAAACTGTGAAGAAGTTGTGATTGAACAGTGTCTACTGTATTGGAGATCCTGGATCTGGATCTTACTTTCTATTCATTACAACTTCCATCTATGAAAGCTTCAAGCTGCTCCATTGGACACAAGATATAAGGCTATTGAAGGACAAACTAGATTCATTTTTTAAGTACAAAGGCTTAGATTTCTATGGTAATGGAGAAAACCAACGAAAGAGAAGTTAACTGAAAGTTTACCCAAAGATATTCCATGTTTTGATGAACACAGCAATAAATTCATCTGGTCTTACATACTAAAGGGAGCACCAACATATTTTATTGACAGTCACTGTTGGTTTACCCAGTGGTTCTCAGATAGTCTGATGGTATTCTGAGGGAACATGAAATACATGAAATATAATGAATGCTTGGGTTAATTCTTCTTTTCCATCATGAGTGGTTCATTTTGTTTACTATATTTTGTGTTTATGGACAAGGTATTTGTTGAATTTGCATTTTATTGTTTCACTTTATTGTCCAATTAGCAAAATAGATCAAAGGCAAAATGGCTGAGAAATGTTTATTGTAATGCAAGTGTTATTAAAAGAGCAATTTAAATATTATAATAAAATTTATCAAATGGCATTATTGAATTCTATGTAGCATTAATATCATGAAATATTGAATAAGCAAATACTATCACAGCTCTCTGATGGTTTTTAATAAGATGAAAACAATCTTTGCGGAGTTTGAATCTATTCTTGGCATATAAGGTTCATAAATGAAAGAACCAATCTGTGATTTTTACATTGAGCTCATTGCTGAAAGCTACACAAAAACAGTTCTTTCATTTATTAATGATTATTGTGAATAATGACATGAGCTAGAATAGGACAAGAAACCACATAAATATACAGCAAAATCAGGCATTTCTATGTAAAATAAACAAAGTAGATTCCATGTGATTTTAGAATTTTATCCTTCTGCATCCAAGAAGAACAGTTGACGTTAAAAAGATGCCTCTAATTAAAGAATTGTAGGTTAAGAAATAATGAAAAATATAACCGTGAACAAATCCCAGAAAGACTCCGGTTTTCAATGCACAGTGCTAAGATATGCGCAAAGACGTGTGCAATACATACAAGATTTCTTTTTCATACCAATGTGTATGAGCTATAAAAAGGAAAATATGCTCCTATTTTTGAAGTGGGAGGAGATTTTTATAAAGTAAATATCATTTTCTATGATTTTAAGTGGCCTGCCCAAATGATGTGTTGAGTATTTTTAATAGCCTGAATGTAACATCCTTTACTGTAAAATCATCACAATATTTAACGCTGTGATAAGATATCAGTTTTTTAGGACTGAACTGTGTGGAAAACCCTGGGCCATCTAGAGTTTGGTATTTTTATTACACCTAATGATTTCTTCTAATAGAAAATAACTGATGGTCATATTTTATAACTACATTCAACTATAACAACAATGAACTCTGAAGAAAGAGCTTCTATACCTTAATTTGATCAAAAAGTAGATTTGAAATTGATTTGCTTCTATTTTAAGCTGAAATATTCAAACTTCTATCTTTCGAGTATAAGGTCCTATCAGCTTTGTATCTGGCAGTGTCCTTCCAGGGATTTGTAGTGAGAAACCTTACCTTCATCTCTAGGTCTTTGTTCTATCTGCATATTCTGAGACATCTGACATAGCTACCAAACGATATCAATTCTCAATGACAATACTGAGTAATATATATGGAGTATAAATTTAAAAACTTAATAAATAGCCAAAACATAGATTCTAACACAGGATTTATTCTATTTATCATCAAGACATATGCAAATATCTTACTACCCCTACTGCAAATGAATAATAATCTTATCAATTAAATATTTACATCAAAATGTGATTTAACTTTTTAAATTATTCAAAATTGGTGGCCTATGTAGTTCCCTAAATGCCAAATACTTGAGATAAGCCCTTCTGGAGATTGTTAATGTAAGATTTTTTTCACACAGGTAGAAAAGTATTTCTCCTTTATCTCCCTGTCTGTGACCACAGTCAGTATAAGAAATGATCTAAAAAGCAGTAAAGATGCAGAATTAGGTAAGCTGCTCAAAGTTTCTAATTTTAAATAATACAAACCAGGTGTTTTCCTTATTTCTCCATACCCATTTCCTTATTCTGTCTTTTTCTCAATATGATTTTAGTCTCTGATTTTGCGTTTTTATCATAATTATCCAGATTCCATGATTTATTTTATTCTCCA
This sequence comes from Martes martes, assembly GCF_963455335.1. NCBI lineage: Eukaryota > Metazoa > Chordata > Mammalia > Carnivora > Mustelidae > Martes > Martes martes. The sequence goes on from NC_137892.1 coordinate 39,982,149, forward strand.
CCTGCATATCCATGAAGTGTTTTCTCATAATACTTGGAAAATTTATCTCCCTCTCCCCCACTTTCAGGCACTCATTAATTCATACCTATATTGAACATAAAATAAAATTTCCAGTTATTGTGAAGTTTTTATAATCTGTTTTCTGTCAATATTTAATAAATGTTTGGGTGCTATGTTATTTGGTACACAAGATCATCATGCCTTCTTGACTGAGTCATTGTTTTATCAGTATATGTCTCTGTTCTCTAGAAATACTTTTTTTCTCATTCTGTGCAATTTTAACTTTTTATTTTTAATTGAAATATGGTTGACAAAGTATTTCAGTTGTACAACATAGTGTTTTGACAATTATAAACATTAGTAAGTACTCACCCCTATAAGCATAGTTACTATTGTCACCATACAATGTTGATATAATATTACTGATTATGTTCTCAGTGCTAAACTTCACATCCTTATGAATTCATTCCTTTAAAACTGGAAGTTTGTACCTCTCAATCCCTTTCATCTATTTCACCTACCACTGCACTGTCCTCCCCTCTGGGAACTACCAGTTCTCTATATTCATTACTTGGTTTCCATTGTTTTTTGTTTCTTCAATTTCTATTTTAGAGTATACATGTATTATCTGTCTTGTTCTGACTTATTTGACTTAGCCTCAAACCCTCTATGTTGTTGTTAATGGGAAGAAGACTTTGTTTTATTTTATTGCTGGATAAAGTTCCATCTTTTTTATCCATTTATCTATCTATGGATGAGTAAGTTGCTTTCATATCTTGGGTATTGTAAATAATGCTGCAATAACCATAGGGGCACATATCTCTTTTTGATTTAGTGTTTTCATTTTCTTCATTTAAGTACAGAAATGGGAATAATAGGTCATACACTATTTCCTTTAATTTTAATATTTTGAGGAAATTCCATACTGTTTTCTATAGTGACTATATCAATTTACATTCTGACCAACGGTGCATGAGGGGTCCCTTTTTCTCATAGCCTAATCCAACAGTTGTTACTTTTTTTTTTTTTTTAAAATATGGGCTATTCTGACTAGCCTGAGATGATATCTTATTATGGTTTTGACTTGCATTTCCCTAATGATTAGTGACGTTGAGTCTTTTTCCATATGTCTGTTGGCCATCTGTATGTCTTCTTTGGAAAAATGTCTAGTCAGATCTTGCCATTTTTTAAACTAAATGTCAATTTATGCTAATTTTTAAGTATGCATACATAAACTCACCCATGTGACATATGTACACACATACATTAGAAGAAACTTTAACAATAACAACTATTCTTTTTTTTCCTACACTGAACATGTATCTGTTCAATAATTTCTTTTTTATTAACATATAATGTATTATTTGCTTCAGGGGTACAAGTCTGTGAATCATCAGGCTTACACAATTCACAGTGCTCACCATAGTACATACCTTCCCCAGTGTCCATAACCCAGCCACCCTCTCCCTCCTCCCCACCCCTCAGAAACCCTTAGTTTGTTTCCTGAGATTAAGAATCTGTTAGGGGGGGGGGGCACCTGGGTGGCTCAGTGGGTTAAAGCCTCTACCTTTGGCTCAGGTCATGATCTCAGGGTCCTGGGATCGAGCCCCATATTCGGGCTCTCTGCTCCGCAGGGAGCCTGCTTCCCCCCTCTCTCTCTGCCTGCCTCTCTGCCTACTTGTGATCTCTGTCTGTCAAATAAATAAATAAAATCTTTAAAAAAAAAAAGAATCTGTTATGGTTTGTCTCCATCCACAGTCCCATCTTATTTCATTTTTTCCCTCCCTACCCACCATGACCTCCCACCCTGCCTCTCAAATTCCTTATATCAGAGAGATCAAATGATAATTATCTTTCTCTGATTGACTTATTTCCTTTAGCATAATACATTTGGGTTCCATCCACGTCATTGCAAATGGCAAGATTTTGGGTTTTTTGATAATTGCATAGTATTCCATTGTATGTATGTGTGTATGTGTGTATACATATATACATATATATACATATATATGTATATATGTGTATGTGTGTGTGTGTGTGCGTGTGTGTGTGTATCACATCTTCTTTACCCATTCATCTATACACCAACAGCAAGACAGAAGAAAGAGAAATTAAGGAGTTGATTCCATTTACAATTGCATCCAAAATCATAAGATACCTAGGAATAAACCTAACCAAAGAGGCAAATAATCTGTACTCAGAAAACTATAAAGCACTCATGAAAGAAACTGAGGAAGACACAAAGAAATAGAAAAACGTTCCATGCTCATGGATTGGAAGAACAAATATTGTGAAAATATCTATGCTACCTAAAGCAATCTACACATTTCATGCAATCCCTATCAAAATACCATCAACTTTTCTCAAAGAAATGGAACAAATAATCCTAAAATTTATATGGAACCAGAAAAGACCCCAAATAGCCAAAGTTGGGAGCATCACAATTCCAGACTTCAAGCTCTATTACAAAGCTGTCATCATCAAGACAGTATGGCACTGGCACAAAAACAGACACAGCGATCAATGGAACAGAAGAGAGCGCCCAGAAATGGACCCTCAACTCTATGGTCAACTAATCTTTGACAAAGCAGGAAAGAATATCCCATGGAAAAAAGACAGTCTCTTCAACAAATGGTGTTGGGAAAATTGGACAGCCACGTGCAGTAGAATGAAACTGGACCATTTCCTTACACCACACACAAAAATAGACTTAAAATGGATGAAAGACCTCAATGTGACAGGAATCCATTAAAATCCATGAGAAGAACACAGACAGCAACCTCTTTGACCTCAGCCACAGCAACTTCTTCCTAGAAACATTGCCAAAGGCAAGGGAAGCAAGGGCAAAAATGAACTACTGGGACTTCATCAAGATCAAAAGCTTTTTCATAGCAAAGGAAATAGTCAACAAAACCAAAAGATGACTGACAGAATGGGAGAAGATATTCACAAATGACATATCAGATAAAGGGCTAGTATCCAAAATCTATAAAGAATTTATCAAACTCAACACCCAAGAACAAATAATCCAATCAAGAAATGGGCAGAAGCCATGAACAGACCCTTCTGCAATGAAGACATCCAAATGGCTAACAGACACATGAAAAAGTGCTCAACATCACTCGGCATCAGGGAAATACAAATCAAAACCACAATGAGATACCACCTCATGCCAGTCAGAATGGCTAAAACTAACCAGTCAGGAAACAACAGATGTTGGCCAGGATATGGAGAAAGGGGAACCCTCCCACACTGTTGATGGGAATGCAAGCTGGTGTAGCCACTCTGGAAAACAGCATGGAGGTTCCTCAAAAACTTGAAAATAGAACTACCCTATGACCCAAGAATTGCACTACTGGGTATTTACCCTAAAGATAGAGATGTAGTGATACGAAGGGCTATGTGCACCGGAATGTTTATAGCACAAATGTCCACAGTAGTCAAATTATGGAAAGAACCTAGATGTTGTTCTTCAACAGATGAATGGGTAAAGAAGATGTGATACACACACACACACACACACACACACACACACACACATATATACATATATATGTATATATATGTATATATGTATACACACATACACACATACATACAATGGAATACTATGCAATTATCAATGGTCAATTGATATCAATTATCATGGTCTTTCATCCATTTTAAGTCTATTTTTGTGTGTGGTGTAAGGAAATGGTCCAGTTTCATTCTTCTGCATGAGGTTGTACAATTTTCCCAACACCATTTGTTGAAGGGACTGTCTTTTTTTCCTTTGGACATTCTTTCCTGCTTTGTCGAAGACTGGTTGACCATAAAGTTGAGGGCCATTTCTGGGCTCTTTCTTCTGTTCCATTGATTGCTGTGTCTGTTTTTGTGCCAGTACCATACTGTCTTGATGATGACAGCATTGTAATAGAGCTTGAAGTCTGGAATTGTGATGCTACCAACTTTGGTTTTCTTTTTCAACATTCTCCTGGTTATTTGGGGTCTTTTCTGGTTCCATATAGATTTTAGGATTATTTGTTCCATTTCTCTGAAAACAGTTGATGGTATATTGATAGGGATTGCATTAAATGTGTAGATTGCTTTAGGTAGCATGGACATCTTCACAGTATTTGTTCTTCCAATCCATTAGCATGGAACATTTTTCCATTTCTTTGTGTCTTGTCAAGATTATTCATAAATACTTTATATTTTTCTGAGTACAAGTTCTTTGCTTCTTTGGTTAGGTTTATTCCTAGGTATTTTGTGGGTTTGGGTGCAATTGTAAATGGGATCTACTCCTTAATTTCTCTTTGTTCTGTCTTGTTGTTGGTGTATAGAAATGCAACTGATTTCTGTGCATTAATTTTATATCCTGACACTTTACTGAATTCCTGCGTGAGGACTAGCAGTTTTAGAGTGGAGTCATTTGGGTTTTCCACATAAAGTATCATATCATTTACAAAGAGTGGGAGTACAACTTTGCCAATTCAGATGCCTTTTATTTCTTTTTGCTGTCTGATTGCTGAGGCTAGGACTTCTAGTACTATGTTGAATAGCAGTGGTGATAATGGACATTCCTACCATGTTCCTGACCTTAATGGAAAAGCTCTGTTTTTCCCCATTGAGAATGATATTCGTTGTAGGTTTTTCATAAATGGCTTTGATGATATTGAGGTATGTACCCTCTAGCCCTACACTGTGAAGAGTTTGTTTTGTTTTGTTTTTTCTGTGAAGAGTTTTGATCAAGAAAGGATGCCTTACTTTGTCAAATGCTTTTTCTGCATCTATTCAGACTATCACATGGTTCTTGTTCTTTCTTTTTTTAATGTATTGTATCACAGTGATTTGCAGGTGTTGACCCAAACTTCCAGCCCAGGAATAAATCCCACTTGGTCATGGTGAATAATCTTTTTAATGTGCTCTTGGATCCAATTGGCTAATATTTTGGTGAGAATTTTTGTATTCATGTTCATTGGGGATATTGATCTATAATTGTCCTTTTTGATGGGGTCTTTGATTTGGGGATCAAGGTAATGCTGGCCTCATAAAATGAATTTGGAAGTTTTCCTTCCACTTCTATTTTTTGGAACAGTTTCTGGACAATAGGTATTAATTCTTCTTTAACTGTTTGGTAGAATTCCCCTGGGAAGCCATCTGGCCTTGGGCTCTTGTTTGTTGGGAGATTTTTGATGACTGCTTCAATCTACTTACTGGTTATGGGTCTGTTCATGTTTCTATTTGTTCCTGGTTCAGTTTTGGTAGTTTATATGTCACTATGAATGTATCCATTTCTTCCACATTGTCAAAGTTGCTGGTGTATAGTTGCTCATAGTATGTTCTTATAATTGTTTGTATTTCTTTGGTCTTGGTTATGATCTTTCCTTTTTCATTCATGATTTTATTAATTTGGGTCCTTTCTCTTTTTGATAAGTCTAGCCAGGGGTTTATCAATCTTATTAATTCTTTTAAAGACCAGCTCCTAGTTTCATTGATTTGTTCTACTGTTCTTTTGGTTTCTCTTTCATTGATTTCTGCTCTGATTTTTATTATTTCTCTTCTCATGTTGGGTTTAGGCTTTCTCTGCTCTTCTTTCTCCAACTCTTTTAGGTGTAGGGTGAGGTTCTGTATTTAAGACCTTTCTTGTTTCTTGAGAAAGGCTTGTATCTCTATATACTTTCCTCTCGGGATTGCCTCTGCTGCATCCCAAAGATTTTTAACTGTTGTGTTTTCATTTACATTTGTTTCCATGATTTTTTAAAAAATTCTTCTTTAATTTCCTGGTTGACCCATTCATTCTTTAGTAAGATCCTCTTTAGCCTCCATGTATTTGAGTTCTTTCCAACTTTCCTCTTGGAGGTGAGTTCTAGTTTCAAAACATTGTGTTCTGAAAATATGCAGGGAATGATCCCAGTCTTTTGGTACCAGTTGAGACCTGACTTGTGATGCAGGATGTGATCTATTCTGGAGAATATTCCATGTGCACTAGAGAAGAATGTGTATTCTGTTGCTTTGGGATGGAATGTTCTGAATATACCTGTGATGTCCATCTGGTCCAGTGTGTCATTTAAAGCCTTTATTTCCTGGTTGATCTTTTGCATGGATGATCTTCTGTCCATATCAGTGAGGTGATGTTAAAGTCCCTTACTATTATTGTATTATTGTCGATGTGTTTCTTTGATTTTGTTATTAATTGGTTTATATAGTTGGCTGCTCCCATGGTAGGGGCATAGATATTTAAAATTGTTAGATCTTCTTGTTGGACAGACCCTTTGAGTAGGATATAGTGTCCTTCCACATCTCTTATAATAGTCTTTGGCTTATAATCTAATTGATCTGATATAAGGATTGCCACCCCAGCTTTCTTTTGATGTCCATTAGCATGGTAAATTGTTTTCCACCCCCCTCACTTTAAATTTGAAGGTATCTTTGGGTATGAAATGAGTTTCTTGTAGACAGCATATTGATAGGTTTTGTTTTTTTATCCATTCTGATACACTGTGTGTTTTGACTGGGACATTTAGCCCATTTACATTCAGGGTAACTATTGAAAGATAGGAATTTAGTGCCCTTGCATTGCCTGAAAGGTGACTGTTACGATGTATTGTCTCTGTTCCTTTCTGGTCAGTTACTTTTAGGCTCTCTTTGCTGAGAGGACCAATTTCAATATTTCCTGTAGGGCTGGTTTGGTGTTTGCGAATTCTTTTAGTTTTTGTTTGTCCTGGAAGCTTTTTATCTCTCCTTCTATGTTCATTGACAGCCTACATGGATATAGTATTCTTGGCTGCATATTTTTCTCATTTAGTGCTCTGAACGTAGCGTGCCAGTCCTTTCTGGCCTGCCAGGTCTCTGCGAATAGGTCTACTGCCAATCTAATATTTCTACCCTTGTATGTTACCAACCTCTTGTCCTGAGCTGCTTTCAGGATTTTCTTTGTCATTGAGACTTGTACATTTTACTCTCAGGTGATGGGGTGTGGACCTATTTTTACTGATTTTATTGGGGGGGGTGTTCCTCTGGGCCTCCTGGAATTTAATGCTTGTTTCATTCACCAAATTAGGGAAATTTCCTGCTATAATTTGCTCCAACATACCTTCTGCTCTGCTCTCTCTTTCTTCTTCTTCTTCTGGGATCCCAATTATTCTAATATTGTTTCATCTTATGGTATCACTCATCTCTAGATTTCTCCCCTTATGTTCCAGTAGTTGTTTCTCTCTCTTTTTCTCAGCTTCTTTATTCTCCATCATTTGGTCTTCTGTATCAGTAATTCTCTCTTCTGCCTCATTTATCCTAGTAGTAAGAGCCTCCATTTTTTGCACCTCATTAATAGCTTTTTTAATTTCAACTTGTTTAGATGTTAGTTCTTTTATTTCTCCAGAAAGGGAGTCTCTAGTATCTTCCATGCCTTTTTAGAGCCCAGCTAGCATCTTGATAATCAACATTCTGAACTCTAGTTCTGACATCTTACTAATGTCCATATTGATTAGGTCCCTAGCCATTGGTACTGCCTCTTGTTTTGTTTTGTTTTGTTTTGTCTTTTGAGGTGAGTTTTTCCACTTTGTCATTTTATCCAGATAAGAATAGATGAATGAGGGAACAGAATACTAAAAGAGTAGCAATGACCCCAGAAAAATATACACTAACCAAATCAGAAGAGACCCAAAACAGTGGAGAAGAAAGGAGAAAAAAAAAAAGGAAAAAAATATAAATATATTAAACCAGTGAGTAGAACAGGACCACACACTTGTATTTTGGTCTTTTAGAAGAATCTGCCTCCTAACATTTTAAAGAAAGAAAAACTTATATATGTATATACAAAAATAAAGGTAAACACGATGAAGGGATAGAATATGACTAAAGATGAAAATTTAAGAAGATTCTAAGAAAGGAATTGATAAGAAGTTGGTTGAAAAAAGAAAAAAGAAAGGAAAGAATGTGATTAGGCTGAAGACTAGAACAAAGCCATGTGCTAGATTTAGGGTATATTTTGATCTTTAGAAGAAACTGTATCCCAAAATTTTAAAGAAAGAGAAACCTATATGTATATAAAAAATAAGTTTAAATACAATGAAGGGATAGAATATGACTATATGAATAGAATACAAAAATTTAAAAAGATTTTTTAAAAGGTACTGATAAAAGTTAAAAAACATTAAAATAGGAAAGAGGAAAAATTTTTAAAATAAGAAAAAAAATTAAAAAATTTAACTTTCAAAGACTAAGGAGTCATGGGAAAAAAGCCATGACTTCTATGTGTGGTATTCCCGTGGTTCTGAAGTTTCGCAGTTCTCATTGATTGGTGAACTTGGTCTTTTCTGAATGTTCTTACTGATCTTCTGGGGGAGGAGCCTGTTGCAGTGATTCTCAAATGTCTGCCTGAGGTAGAATTGTACCACCCTTGCCTGGGGCCAGGCTAAGTAATCTGCCCAGGTTTGTTCTCAGTAGCTTTTGTTCCCTGAATGCTTTCTGTACAGCTTTGGAGGAGGAGAGTGAAAATGGCAGCCTCCCAATCTCTGGCCCTGTAGCAGCCGAGAGCTCAGGGCCCCCATCCTCATGCACCCTCAGAGAAAAGCAGTCAATCACTCCCATCTCCCTGGTCTCCTGCTGCAATCTGTGCCTGCCCAGCCTGTGACTGAGCGTTTCTATCTCTGGTGCATGGCCCAGTTTGGAGTCTCCAAACCCAGCAGATTCCTGCAGCATGTTCCTGTGCTGCTCCTTCCAGAGGAGGAAGGAGGGGGTCTCCCTCGATCTGCCACCTGTGGGGTCCTTGCTCAAAGAGCAGTGGCATGACTGTGCCTTGGATCATGGTTTAAGATAACTCCGAGCTGAGAGCCCACTCCTCAGCTCTGTCTCTGCAGCCAGCTAATGCACTGATATCTGGGAGCTCTGCCACACTCAAGACACCCCTGGTCTTTTTGTGACCCTGCTGGTCCTGAGACCACACTTTCCCCACATGGGCTCCACCCTCCATTTACCTCTGGAGCAATGTCCCTCAGTGGAGCAGACTTCTAAAAGTTCTGATTTTGTGCTCCACTGCTCTACTGTATGTAGTGAGCCAGCCCCTCCCCCTGCAGTTTCTCTTCCTGTATGTTGCCTTGGATTCCCTTTTCCTGCACATCCTACTTTCCAGAAAGTGGTTGCTTTTCTGTTCCTAGAATTGCTGCTCTTCTTCTCTTTGATCTCCTGTTGAGTTTGTAGGTATTCAGAATGGTTTGATAACTATCTAGCTGAACTCCTGGGACCTGATGATATTTAGGTCTCCTACTCCTCTGCCATGTCGCTCCTCCCTCAGATCTTGCTATTTTTTAACCAAGTTATTTGGGCATTCTGGTATTTTATGAGCTCGTCGTGCATTTCAGTTATTTATCCATTATCAGATACATTATTTGCAAATATCTTCTCCCACTCAGAAGATTCCTGTTTCATTTTGTTGACTGTTTCCTTTGTTGTGCAAATGTTTTTTAGTTTGGTAAGTCATATTTGTTTATTTTTTGCTTTTTCCTTTCATGGGGAGACAGATTCAGAAAATTTTGCTAAAGACAATGTCCAAAAGATTACTGACTGTGTTTTCCTAAAAAACAGACTGTCTTTTGTCCATTGTATATTCTTGCCTCCTTTGTCATAGTTTAATAGAGTATATAACTGTGGGTTTATGTCTGGACTCTCTACTCCCTTCCATTGGTGTTTATGTCTGTTTTTGTGCTGGTATCATTCTGTGTTGATTATTATGGCTTCTTATTATACTTTGAATATGGGATTGTGAAACCTCCAGCTTTGTTCATTGTTTACAAGATTGCTTTAGCTCTTTGGGATACTTTCTGGTGCTGTAAAATTTTAGGATTATTTGTTCTAGCTCTGTGAAAAAATACCATTGGAATTTTGACACGGATTGGGCTGAATCTGTAGATTTCTTTGGGTACTATGGACATTTTAATACTAATTCTTTAAATCATTGAGTATGGCATATCTGCACTTGTTTGTGTACTTTTCAGTTTTTTTCATCAGTGTTATATAGTTTTCAGAGTGCAGGTCTTTCACTTACCTGGTTAAATTTATTCCTTGGTATTTTATTCTTTTTAACACAATTATAAATGAGATTGTTTTATTTTCTTTTTTCAAGCTAATTATTAGTTTATAGAAATGCAACATATTTCTATATATTGTATTCTACAATTTTACTGAATTTATTCTAATTTTTTTGATGGAGGCTTATTGTTTTCTATATATAGTACCATATAATCTGAAAATACTGACAGTTTTACTTCTTCTTTACTCCTTTGGATGACTTTTATTTTATATCTTGTCTGATTACTGTGACTAGGGCTTCCATTACTATATTGAATGAAAAGGGTGAGAGTGGACATCTCTGTCTTGTTCCTGATCCTAGAGAAAAAGTTAACAGTTTTCCATCATTGAGAGTGATATTACCTGTAATAAATGATATGTGTGATATATGTCATATATAGCCTTTATTATGTTGAGTATGTTCCCTCTATACACACTTTGTTGATAGTTTTTATCATGAATGTGTGTTGAATTATGCAAGGTGTTTTTCTGCATCAATTGAGGTGCTCATATGATTTTTATCTTTAATTTTGTTAATACAGTATATCATGCTGATTTATTTGCATATATTGAACTATGCTTCCATCCTTGGAATAAATCCTCTTGATTGTAGTAAATGATCCTTTTAATGTATTGTTGTATTTGATTTGCTTGTATATTTTTTAAAGATTTCATTTATTTATTTGTCAGAACACAAGCAGGAGGAGCAGCAGGCAGAGGGAAAAAAGCAGGCTCCCAGTTGAGCAAGGAACCCAATGTGGGACTCAATCCCAGGACCCTGGAATCATGACCTAAGCCAAAGGCAGATGCTTAACCAACTGAGCCTTCAGGCCTCCTGCTGGCTTATAGTTTGTTGAGGATTTTCAATCTGTGTTTATCAAGGATATTGATTGGTCTCTTTCTTTTTTTTTGTAGTTTCTTTGTGTGGTCTTGTTTATCAGGATAATTCTGGTCTTGTATAATGAGTTTGGAAGCACTCATTCCTCTTCTGTATTTTGGAATAGTTCAAGAAGAATAGGTTTTAACTCTTCAATTTTTGGTAGGCTTCACCTCTGAAGCCATGCGGTCCTGGACTTATGTTTTCTATGAGTCTTTTTGATCGCATACTTTATAAGGAATTAATCTATTACCTTTACTGTATGTTTGTCTTTACCTGTGAAAATTTTTCCTTCATTAATTTTTACTTTTGGCCTTTTCTTTTCCATTTAAAGGAATCTCTCTAGGGCACCTGGGTGGCTCAGTTAGCTAAGCAACTGACTTCAGCTCAGGTCACAATTCTGGTGTCCCAGGATCAAGTCCCACATTGGGCTCCCTGCTTGGCGGGGAATCTGCTTCTCCCTATGACCCTCCCCCCTCTCAGGCTCTCTCTTTCTCATTCTCTCTCTCTATCAAATAAATAAATAAAATCTTAAAAAAAAAAAGAAGTCCCTCTAACATTTTACATAAGAATTATTGTGTAGTGACAAATTCCTTTAAGTTTTGTTTTTCTAAGAAACTATCTCTCCTTCAGTTCTAAATGATAACCTTCATAAGGTAAATATTCTCTTTTTTTAAAGATTTTATTTATCCATTCGACAGAGAGCACAAGCAGGAAGAGTGGCAGGGAGAGGGAGAAGCAGTCTCCCCACTGAGCAGAGTGCCCAACATGGGGCTCAATCCCAGGTCCAGGACCGTGATCTGAGCTGAAGGCAGGTGCTTAACTGACACAGCCACCCAGCTGCCTCCCAACAAGGATAAGTATTCTTTTCTTTTTTAAGACTTTATTTATTTATTTGACAGACACAGATCATAAGTAGGCAGAGAGGCAGGCAGAGAGAGAGGGGGAAGCAGGATCCCCACTGAGCAGAGAGTGCAATGTGGGGCTCAATCCCAGGACCCTGGGATCATGACCTGAGCTGAAGGGAGAGGCTTTAACCCACTGAGCCACCCGGGCACCCCAAGGATAAGTATTCTTGATTGTAGAATTTCCTTTTAGCACTCTGGATATATCTTACTATTTCTTCTGGCCTTCAAATTTCTGCTGAAAAATCAGCTGGTATTCTTAGGGGGCTTACCTTGTATATAACTTTGCTTTTCTCTTGTTGCTTCTAAGAATCTTCCTTTCTCTTTGATCTTTGCCATTTTAATTATTTTTGTCTTGATGTGTATCTCCTTGGCTTAATCTCATTAGGGACTCTGTGCTTCCTGGGCCTGGCTGTCAGTTTCCTTCCCTAGATTAGGATTTTAAAGGCAGTAGACTTATGTAGAGAGTGTCCTTTGGGGCCTAATAATACAATCCCTCCTAGTCACCAGAACCAGGTCCTCCAGGGATGTTCCCTGTGTGGACTGCATGCACCCACTTTTGCTACTGGGCCACAATTGCTGTGGGCACCCTATGGGACAGGGTTGTCCCACATTGTGCCTGGCAGTGAGGCTTAGCTGCATTTTTGCTGGAAGTACCTGGGCTTGCCCCTAACCTAGGTGCATGTAGTAAACAGCTGTAGTTCTGTTGGGTTGCTGATGGGTTGAGATATCTCCTCCTGTAGCTGGCTGAGAGTGTCTGATATAGCTACTGTGGGTGTGCTAGTGGGCAGGGCTGTCCTTCAACCAGGACGTGGTGACTTTGGGGGTGTGCAGAGGGGGCTCTTGTTCTAGCTAGGGCTGCCTGCTGGGTGTGGAGGGAGGGGTGGTTGTCATTTTGGAGGGATGCTAGTCCTGACCAAGTCTGCTCACTATGTGTGGCTGAGCAGGAAAAACTTTGTAGGGGTGCTTGCTGTGGGGAGAAGAATGAGTGGGCTGAGTATGCATGGGAACCAGGGGACAGGGCAAGCATTGCTAGAAAGGTAGATGGAAAATGTCAGAACCAGCATCTACAAGCAAGGCTGAAGGAGGACAAGAAAAATGGCACTACCAGCACTTTTGTTTTTTCAGCAAAGCTCCTGTAATACCTCCTTCTCTGGCACACATCTTCAAATTAGTCTATAAATCTCCTTAAAATATCACCAAGGTGCTTTTGAAACTGCTGATTCTGTGCTGGGTCTCCAATAGAGTGATACAGCATACTGGCTCTCTAAGAATAGTCTTAGTTTTGTAAAGCCGTTCCATTCTCTCGGAGTTAAGCCCCACTGATTTTTAAAGCCACGTATTATGGGACTTTATATTCCCAGTGTAATATTTTAATGGTTAATAAGATATATATGTTAGTTTTTTTATTAATTCCATTCAAATGATAACTAAGTACTTTACAAACAGTGTAATAACTTTACAAGAGTACAGTTAGTTTCACTTTTTGTCTTATTAACTTGTCTTATATTTTATCCTATGAACTTAAAATAGATGGTCACTATTTCTACTTTAAAGGTGCTATAAACTTTTTAAAACATTTATACAATATTGCATTTTTCTGATACTCTTCATTCCTTCTTGCAGTTTTACAGTTTATGTGATATCAGTTTACATCAGTGTGAGTAACTTCTGTCAGTTTTTATTGTAGCTTAGTGTTCCTGATGACACATTGTCTCAGTTTATGTCTCTGAAAATATCTTCATCTCTCTTATAGTAAGAAATCATAGTTGAATATAGAACTCTAGACAGAGTTTTCATGTTTGAGAACTTTCAAAATAACTATTATTTTCTGCTCTCTTTCTGTTCAAAATTGGCCTTTGTTTTATTGTTTTATGTATTGTTTATTTTTTCTCTAACTGCATACAAAAATATGCACTTTATGTTGTGATTTGATTTTTATTTTTTCAGCAGTTGAGATACAGTATGCCGATATTATTGGATGTGATTCTTAAGTGACCCATTAGGTTTTTATTTCATTGAATACTATGACTCTTTGTCTATATCTATCTACAAATTTGGAAAACTTATGACCAGCAAATCTGTAATATATTTTCTGATGTAATAATTCTGCAAATATATTTTGATTTATTTTCTTTCTCTTTTCTTTCTGAGATTTAAATTGCAGTCATTTTGGACCATATAATATTACTCTACATATCTTGGACACATTGTTTTATTTTCTATTTTATTCACTTAGTCTACCTTTTCATTCCAATTTTAGTTATGTGTGCTGCTGAAGTGAACACACTAAGTCTACCTTTTCAAACACCTTTTGTAGCTATTTTTATCATAGTTATTTTAAAACACTATCTGAAAAAAAAAATCTGATAAAACCATCTGCTCAACTCTGGGTCTATTTGTATTGACTATTCCTTTTCTTGATGATGAGACACAGCTTTTTCATTTATATATTTTTTTCTAAATTTTACAGTATATATTTTATGTAAAAGACTACTAGATACCAAAGTAAATAATATATATCCTTAGACAACATTACATCGATTTTTTTATTTTGATGCTGCAGTGGGGTACTGAATGAATCTAATCTGCAATTGAACTTGCTCAGGCTTTGTTAAAGCTTTAGTTTGATTCAGTTTACTACTGACTTAAAATGTTTGGATGCTTATTTTGGACTATTTCTTCAACAGGTTCCTGTCTTCTTTGACCTGTCAAGGTTTGAGGAATTTCTTTAACCTTTATAAGATATCCATCAGCTTTTTACATAATGAGAGATCTCTACTTTGGATTCTGGCTGTCAGTTTTATGGGTTGTTGGCAAATTCTCTCTGCTTTCTATTCTCATCCATGTCTTTGTGTCTTTTGGGCCATCTCTCTGTGCTCTGTTATTAGCCTCCCGCCTTATATTTTGTAAGGGCCCAGAATGGCTTAGAGAGTACTTTCTCAGCAGTCCTAGCTCATTTTCTATAGTTAAAAGCCTGATGTGTCTAAAGGAGTTTTTCTTTCAGATATCCTGATTTGACCCCAGTCTTCTATAGGTGGACTGTAGGATTACACAGGACTATAAGACTTACATAGATTTATTTTAGCTCCCTCTTCTGCTCCATCTTTTAGTAGGTGAAAGCTTTTTTTACAAGTTAAATAATCACCCACTTTTGCTTTTCCTCATCTAGGGCAGATTTCTCTTTGTCTGGACCTGCCACCACAGATAAGGGGAGTTGTACTTTTTTTCTCTTTTATGAAGGGCTTGCCCTTTTCTGGAATTCAGTTTGTGTATTTGTTTATATATTTAGCCACAACTTCATGGTGAAGTTGAAATCTATAACTTTTAGTGTTTCTATCTTGATTTGAGTGAGAATGAAAGTTTCTTTTCATTTTCCTCACAGTAATCAGGCATGAAAGTCATGTGGACATTAGAGTTTGCAAATGTGTTTCAGACATTTTTATTTACCTCTTTCAGTGAAAATGACAGATCAACATGTCTTTAATTGCAAAACCAACATCTTAAGTCTGTGTTTATTCTGGGACCTAAAACCTGCTTCTGCAATTCTTTATTGGGCAAATCTACCTATCTATCTGTCTATCATCTATCATCATCTGTCATCTATCTGCCATCATCTGTCATCTATCTAACATCTATGTATTGTCTTTCATCTGTCATCTATTTATCTATCTACCATCTATCTATCTATCTATTTATGTACCATCTATCTATTGTACCTATCTACCTATCCATCTATATAGAACTCCTACTTACAGTTCCAAACCTGAATAAAAATTCCATCCTCTTAGTTTTATTCTTCTCAAGGCATAATTATCCACCCAAGTTATTTAATTCAGAAACTCCTTCATTTTTCACTTTGTCATCTGTCTCCACTTAAACATCCAATATCTGCTGCTTTTCCTTTCCCTGACACCATTCAGTCTTTTTTCTTATACCCAACTACACTGTCACCATTACAGAATAGGACATTATCATCTTTTTTCTGAATAACTATCATACACCTTTAAGTCTTGTTCCTTAAAGTCTTCCTTAAATGCACATCTGTGGGTGTTGCTCATCTTAATGGTTTCCTGTTCACTTGTGTGGTAAAATTACTTCCATTTATCCCTTCATGATATGATTCTTGCTTACTTCAACATCTAGTCCAGCCTTTCCTTGTAAGTCACCCTAAATTGTATGATTTTTGTTTAATTCATCAAACATATCTTGGTTTTTTTTTTCTATCGTTAGGAATTTATACAGGCTACTAAAACTATATCTTTATTCTTACTCTCTACCCTTCTAATTTCTCTTCCCAAATGTAACAAAAAAAATTGATAAACCTTTAACAAATGTTACTCATCTATAAAAAATTTAACAAACACTACTCATCACTTAAAATCAATGTTAAATACTTATGCTTTGTCTTTGTAAATCCTCTTTTGTCCTTCTATACTAATTTGTAAGTTCTTTTTTTTAAAACCTTTCCTAACCAGATGGTGAGGGCTTAATTTTTTTTTTTTTTTAAGATTTTATTTATTTATTTGACCCACAGAGATCACAGGTAGGCAGAGAGGCCAGCAGAGAGAGAGGAAGGGAAGCAGGCTCCCTGCTGAGCAGAGAGCCTGATGCCAGGCTCTATCCCAGGACCCTGGGATCAGGACCTGAGTTGAAGGCAGAGGCTAAACCCACTGAGCCACCCAGGCGCCCAGGGCTTAATTTTTTAACTCTAGTGTTAAGTACCTCGTGCATCACAGAACTATAAATGTTCATTAAGTAAATTAAAGGAAAGTAAGAATCTTCCCTTGGAAATTAGCCTAAAGGAAAGACAGGACATTGTAGAGTCTACTTTCAACCTTTAAATTATTTTCCTCTGCTTTTTCTAAACCAATAGGGGCTTGAAGGGGAAGGAATCTCAGGACTCAAAGATAAAAGGGAAGGTAGGGTAGATGTTTGGTTAAATCATTATTTGAGGAACCATATACTGTCTTTGAATATTCAAATTAGAACCACCAATAATCTACAAACGGGATTTATAAATTAGCCACAATAGCCACGGTTTGCTTTGGCTATATGCAAATACATTTTAGAATTCAAGTATATATTCTCTCACCATATGTTTGAACAACATTTATGTTTTAAACAATGTCACAATTAATTTTATAAGTCATGAGTTATCATTAATTTTATGGAGCTACCATTCTTGGTAATTTTAAACTTTTCTGTTGTTAAATATAGTTTTTAGTCAAACGTTTATTATTACTACTTTCAATAACATTTAGAAAATTCAGTTTTGAGTTCACCTGCAACAAAAATACAGGGCAGCATGTATCTCTTTGCACAAACAGACAAGCTAGAAGAGCCAAGTATACTGTTAAAAATCCTCAAATAATGATAGTCTTGGGCAAATATTTACTTTTTATCCAAATTTTTGTGTGAGTAAAAATGGTAGTGTTGGCATCTAAAAGAATGATTTGATAATTAGATGAAATAATACATGGAAAGTGTGTAGTCTAATATCTGAAACATAATTGGGTATTTATATTTGTATATTTCATATTATAGTACTATAAAAAGTCTCCACTTGTCCTTTTTACCTAGAGAAATTTATTTCCAGTTAAATTAGTAATAATAGATTCTTAAAATTACAGAGATGAGCACATATATTATAATTACATATAAAGAGAATCAGTTATTGCTCATAGATACAGAACTACTATGTCTCAGAGTTGGCATATCACTCTGTCTTTATTTTTTTTTTTTTAAGATTTTATTCATTTATTTGACAGACAGAGATCACAAGTAGGCAGAGAGGCAGGCAGAGAGAGAGGAAGGGAAGCAGGCTCCCTGCTGAGCAGAGAGCCCGATGAGGGGCTCGATCCCAAGACCCTGAGATCACGACCTGAGCCAAAGGCAGAGGCTTTAACCCACTGAGCCACCCAGGCACCCCTCAATCTCAGTCTTTAAATTCCAGGGTTAATGTAGTTTCTGCCTTGTTTCAAAAAATGAAAATATTCCATTCTTCTCTGTCCTATTATTTTTTTATCATTTTAAGCTACATGTATTTGAAAAGTAAAATAATTATTTTTATGTTTCAACTAAATAGAGTAAACATTATAGATTGAATACCACCTTCAAATAATTCAAATTCACACAGTTCAATAAAAATTAAGTTTTTTAGAATGGCATGGTGATACTATATATATATATATACATACATATATATATGAAATGTATATGTGTATAAATATATATACATACACACACATATATAAATTTAATGTATCTCTAGGAAAACTCTGTAGTTTTAAGATAGGATTCAAATTATGTGGGTTATTTTGCAAACATTTTAATCTAATACATCTCTAGGAAAACTACTGTACTTTTAAGACAGGATTCAAATTAAATGGGTTATTTTGTGAACTCTTCCTTACCTTTGATGGAATATACACTTTTCTTTTATTACTAGTGAAAAAAAAATCAGTGTGTAGATTTAAAATTACTATCAACTTCAACATGCGTTTCTTCATGTTTTTCTTGCATGACTTCTAGGTTTAAGGTATTGTGTTATAAATTATTACATGCTATCAAGGATGTGAAAATAGAAAAGTACTCGGGACTATTGTCCTTTTACTTAATTAAAATCCTTTAATTATGATCTTTATATAACATATACTGTTTTCTGGATAACATTAAACATTAAAACTTGTTAGCCCAAGGACAGATTTACCATGAGGTTAGTGAAACTTAAGACACTGAGTTGTTTATTCTCCTTTCAAGAACCTGAAAAAGGTTCTAATATTATCTTTACCTAGTCATATGCATTTTTGTAAAATTTGTCTCAGTAAACTATTGAAACATTTAGTTGGTTAAGCCATTTACATTTCACCTTACTCTCTGACAAAAGTCACATTTCATTTCATTTTGGGTGGCTTTGTAGTGACCATATTTGGCAATTTGGGGTTGTGGTTAAAACTTGATTTGGGAATATATTCAATTTCAGTTTATTGGAATTAGGAATAGCTCTAGAATTGGAGTGAGGGTGTAGATTATGACATTTGAGAGGATATTGTGAAAAAATATTCTTAAAATAAAAAATATATATATTCTTTAAAAAAATATGTGAAATTCCTTGGGCTTCTCACAGAGCTTTGTGCAAGTTAGGAGTCCTAAAAAATTTAGGCTTTATAAGTTCAATGTTAAATTCACTTCCCTTGAGATATAAGTATATAGCCTGCAATCACAATGCTGTTTAGTTAATCTTTTGATAGAAAGTTTTCTAGGATAGTAAGCAATAAATCTTACTAAGGCTAATGATCTTAAAATTATAGAATAATGTACATCTTTTTACTCACCAGGCTTTTGCTTTTCTAATCCCAAAACACAGTAGTCTACCTACTTATTTTTTTTTAAGATTTTATTTATTTATTTGACAAAGACACAGTGAGAGAGGGAACACGGCAGGAGGAGCGGCAGAGGGAAAAGCAGGTTTCCCGTGGAGCAAGGAGCCCAATGTGGGGCTTGATCCCAGGACCCTGGAATCATGCCCTGGGCCAAAGGTAGACACTGAACAACTGAGCCGCCCAGGCACCCCAGTAGTCTACCTTTAGTCAATGTTGAGAACTGGACACAATTTACCATTTTTTCTCTTCAAGTCCTGAACTTCTTATGGTGACAAAGCCTCAATACATGTACTTTTGCTCTGTAATAGCCTTGTTTAATTATATCAGTACAGGTTCTTACTAATTTTTAGCAAATTTAACATAAAATACTAAAGCACCAAAGATAAATTCACAGTATGCCATTCCAAGAAGGATATTGATGGTAAACATGTAGAGTCAGTTCGAAGATTAAGATTACTCTTACACAAGATGAATTGAAATATCCTGAAATCTTTCATCCATGTATAAAGAAATTTCGTGGCTTTCTCTTCTCAAATTGGAAAAAAAATTCTGAAATTTTGTGATATTGTGAATAATAATTTAGGAATTCAGAAAATCTATTGTAAACCATTGTTTTGTTTTGTTTTGCTTTGTTTGTTTTTTAAGCCATTAACTATGTTAGGGATACCTGGGTGACTGTATCAGTTAAGCATCTAACTTTTGGTTTTCGCTCAGGTCATGATCTTGTGGATCATGGGGTCAAGCCCCAACTCAGGCTCCACCATCAGGGGGAGTCTGCTTGAAGATTCTTTCCCTCTGCCCCTCCTCCCACTTGCACAGGCATGTTCTCTCTCTCTCTCTCTCTTTAAAATATGCAAATCTTTTTTTAAAAGCCATTAACTGCTAGAGAAAGAATGGAAATTTCCATTATCTCTATAGACAATGACACTACCAAATGGTTGGTACATAAAAGACAAAAGCATGCATCCAAAAACTGTACATATAATTTCAGAGAAAATTATTAGGTATTGGCTAAAGGAAAAATAAAGTTGTTTTTCTGCTTTTGTTTTTGAGTATTTGCCAAGTTTTAAAAATTTGTATTTTGTTGTGACTTCAGTTATTCTGAATATCCCCTTTTATATGTAATTTTATATTTTATGTGTGTGCTTCAAACCATACAAAACATGGATGTGTCCATTCTCTCTAGAATGACATTCTATACCCTGAATGATCTAGTTTCTCTGTCTACCAGACTCATATATCAAATTCCTCTGGAAGACTTTGCTTATTGTTGCCACATCCTATGTCTCTGTAGTCCGAGTTAGGTGACCTTTCACATTCTCAGCGGAGCATTTGTTCATGATAATTACTCTTTACTCAATATTTGTGTGTCGTCCCTGTCTTGAGTATAATATCTATATATCTTATCAATGTGTAATTTGCTACTTGGAACCCATTTATTGAGGATTTGCTCTCTACAAATATATTTTGTATTAAAAATTATTACATAAGTGTTATATACATATTATTAATAAATATTACATTTATTAAGTTTAATTTTCAGAACAAACAGCTGTTATTATTCACATATAGTAGATAAGGAAATTAGGACTTAAGTAAACTGATCAAAGTCACACAGCAATTAAAAATAGGAGTTAGAATTCCAATTTAAGTGTGGAATTGTGTATATATGTTTTTGACCATCTGCTTGATGATTTTTAGGTTAACATTTCATAATTAATGTATATTCTAGAGAATAAGAATAAATTTCCATATCCCTGTCAAATGCCATTGTTTTTCTAAGGGTATTCACTATTGTAGTGTGTACCCTTCTAGTGCATATTTTTAAAAATTAATGGCATATGTAATAGTATTCTGACAGGTGTAAGGTGTTACCTTATTATGGTTTTGATTTGCATTTCCCTGATTAGTGATGTTAAGCATCTATTAATATATCTGTTTATCATTTATATATCTTCTTTGGGAAAATGTCTATTTAGGCCCTCTTCCCATTTTTTAATCTTTTTTTTTTGCATTGCATAAGTTCTTTATAACTTTTGGATATTAGTCCATTTTTTGATAATTGTTGAATATATTCTTCCATTCCAACTGTTTACTTTTAATATAAAAATTTAATTGGTTTTTGTATATTGAATTTTAACATCTTTGCTGAATTCATTTATTAGGAGAATCTTCCTAGACAATTATGTCATCCACAAATTATGGCACTTTTATTACCTTTTTGTTAATATGTTTATTTTTTGTTAGGTTACACTCTTAAGTCCAGGAGAATGGTGAATTGAAATAGACATAGCGTATTACATCATTATGTGTTCCTCCGGTTCAAAAATATTTATTGGTAAATGGTGATTAAAGTTTCTGGGAAGAAGGAAGCAGTCTCTACTGGGGAAGGTTCTCAATCATGTTCACTTATTTCCAGGCATAAAAAGCCACTTTTTTAGATTTATTCTTATTAAAAGATAATAAAGATAGAAAAGGTCTCACTCAGAGGCATTACAGGATAGTAAAAATAAAAGTCCATCAGTAACATTATTTTAAAGAATATGCTATGTGTTAGTGTAAGAAATATAATGTCTTTCCTCAAAGGAAATAATCAGATTTACAGTAGTCCTTGTAAAAAATGGGGGA
Organism: Martes martes; assembly: GCF_963455335.1. Lineage (NCBI taxonomy): Eukaryota > Metazoa > Chordata > Mammalia > Carnivora > Mustelidae > Martes > Martes martes. Next base: position 40,003,991 of record NC_137892.1, read on the forward strand.
GGGATATATCCTGAGTTGAGTGTTCTTTAGCTGTGACACTGAGGCACATTGTGTATAGCACCCACCTGCTCTGCCTTTGCATCACCCTGATGGAAAATAGGAGCAAGGGAGACTGAGATAAAAACAGGATCTTTGGCTACTATAAAGTCTGTAAGTAATAAAATGACTAATTTCATTTGGGCTTATTTTCTCCTTACTGACTACCTATGTAAAAATATGGCAGGACAAGCTAGCAATAGCCACTACTGGCACTGTTTGATCACTTGACAACCATAGAACCAAAAACACAATTTATGTTCCTTCTTTCCCTTTTATCAATCCTAATGGCAAAAAATAGCAACTTCAGAAGCTATTTGTTTTGGTATTTCTAATTAACTTTAATATATGGCTCTTATTTCATAAATTTAAGATATGTTTGTTTATACTTCATTATGTTAAAGATTTTAACTCATACTATTACCTAACAATTCACTGATTAGTCAGAATAGTATACTATGATTATATTTTCTTTCATTTATGACTATCATTCCACCACTGGAATTAATAATGTACTCACTGTTTCATTAGTTTAATTCCTCCACCTCCTCCTCTTCTTCTAATTCTTTCTTTTAATTTGACTCAGTCTCTTCATACCTTAACATAACATACATTAACATTATTTTCTTAGAGTCAAGTTAAACAGATAATAGATATTTTCCCCTTGAAATGTCTCTACTGGATTCCCTATCAGTCTTCTTCACTCTAGATTAATCATTATTTAGGCATCCTGATTAACTCTGCAACTTTCTGTTACTTTGCTAATTGTCTTTACCTTTCTCTTGTATTTGTTTCCTGTCTTCTGAAACATTTATCTTCTGCTTTCTTATTATATCACCGTGTAAACTATGTAATCTTTAAAGAATCTTTTTATAACCTATTTTGACTCTAACAGTGATTTTTGTTTTAATGGGTATGTTTAATTCATTACTTTTATGTGCAAGAATAAGTGGTGATAATAAAAAGTAGACACTTTTAAGGGCTTCAATCTTCAGAAAATACATTAAATCATCAAAAAACCAAACAGGTATATTTTATTACCACTTGTATTTTATATGAGGAAATTGAAGCATGGTGAGATTAAATCACTTATCCAAGACTATACATTTAGGAAACCAAGGTAGATTTCAAATCATGGTGGTCAGACCCTAGAGCTTATGTTCTTAAACATTATGCTATACTGTTTCACAAAACAAGTATATTGTCTTTTTTGTATGCAGTTGTTTATTCTCAGACCTTATGCTTCTTATTTATTTCCTTGTGTTCCATTTCTTGCTCCATAACTGTATTTTCTTTCAGTGTTTTTCTCTGGTAATTTGGAAAGCACATAGGTTATTTTTTGATAAAATACTTGATGCTTTAAAATTTTTCCTACAGTAAAGATGGAATCAATTTCTCTAATCATCAAAAAATCATACAGCATCAGTCCATGGCAACCTATGTAAGATGAAAAAATTAGGGGCGCCTGGGTGGCTCAGTGGGTTAAAACCTCTGCCTTTGGCTCAGGTCATGATCCCAGGGTCCTGAGATTGAGCCCCACATCAGGCTCTCTGCTTAGCAGGGAGCCTGCTTCTCTTCCTCTCTCTGCCTACTTTATATAAAGTCTTACATAAAATTTATATGAGGTAATTTTTTTCCTTGAATCCTCATTTTAACTCCCAATATACAATAATATAGGAAGAAACCCATTCATAACAGACTGTTTATACAAATGGTTATTTTGGATAATATATGTATTCAGTTCTTAGTTGCTCTGAACAGAATATTTAGAACATCCCAGCTGCATAATGAGTTCAATCTTTTATTTACTTATTATTTATTTATTATTTATTTATTTATTTATTTTATATGGGGAGATACCTACTCCAACATTTTAAGAATTAGATTATCCAAAATATAGGTGTGCATTTTCTTAAGATGTATGTGCCCCTTACTATTCTATAAGATTTCATTTGCACCAAATCTGTGTATGTGCAGTATTCAGTCTTCATCATCATTAACATCATCGACTGTAGTATCAGACTTCCAGGTAAAGACTTAGCAAATATTATTAAATTTATCATATCAAGTCCCAAGGACTTGCATAATTTTATCCAAATAAAATAGAGTTAAATCCTTTATCTTCAGCTTCCGTGAATCATTGTGTAGCAAATCCAGATATAGATTGTTACTAAGCAAATAAATGTGAGACATAATCTGCACTACAATAGAGGATTTCCAAAGGACCAGTCTTCTTTCAGTCTCAAAGGGGTCATGTGAATTTGCCACACAATATTTAAAAATCAATCGCAGGAAATGTTTCAAAATAACTTTCACTTATATGAAAGATTAATGGTCATATTAACCTAAAAATTAAAGTGGAATGGTCAGTAAGCAAAATGTGAACAAGAAAAGGAAAGTGAAATTAGTTGAGTTTCCAGAATATGCTAGACAAAATACATTATATTATTCTTACAATGACACTTTGAGGTTGGTATTTATATCACCATTACACAAATAAAAGTAATGGAAACTTAGGTTGATTTTAAAACTCACCTAAATTCATATAGATAGTTAGGAGTAAATTCAGTACATGTACCTTGGCATATAAAGCCAAGTAAATTTAGTATACGTATCTTGGCAGATAAAGCAGATAATGTAATCTGCTTTATCAAACAGTAGAGAAGATATATGTGGAATGGGAGTATGTTGTTATAAACAGTAATTCATAGATATCTTTTGGGATATTCTAGTTACCAATGTCAATTCATTATTAAAATTTAAAAAATACATATTTTTAAAAAAACTTTTAAAGTTTTAAAACAAATTTGAAGACCTTTAATGATTAATTATATTGTTTTTTCTATAGTTCAGTTTTTATTTATTGGCTGCTTCAAGGTCTGTTTTTAGAATTAAATAATTCTTTTTTTTTAAGATTTTATTTATTTGTTAGAGAGAGAGAGGGAGCACAAGCACAAGCAGGCAGAGGCAGAGAGAGAGGCAGGCTCCCTGCTGAGCAAAGAGCCCAATGAGGGACTCAATCCCAGGACCCTGGGATCATGACCTGAACTGAAGGCAACAGCTTAACCAACTGAGGCACACAGGCGTCCCTAGAATGAAATAATTCTATTGGATATTCTTTCCTGCTTTGTCAAAGGTTAGTTGACCATAGAGTTGAGGTTCCATTTCTGGGTTCTCTATTCTGTTCTATTGATCTGTGTGTCTGTTTTTGTGTCAATACCATACTGTCTTGGTGATCACAGCTTTGTAATAAAGCTTGAAGTCAGGCAACATGATGCCCCAGCTTTGATTTTCTTTTTCAACATTTTTCTGGTGATTTAGGGTTTTTTCTGGTTCCATATAAATTTTAGGATTATCCGTTCCAGTCCTGTGAAAAATGCCAATGGTATTTTCATAGGGATAGCATTAAAATTGTAGATCACTCTAGCCAGCATAGACATTTTAACAATGTTTATTCTTCCAATCCATGAGCATGGAATATTTTTCTTTCTCTTTGTATCTCCCTCCATTTTTTTCATAAGTGTTCTGTAGTTTCTAGAGTATAGATCCTTTACCTCTTTGGTTAGGTTTATTCCTGGGTATCTTATGGTTTTTGGAGTAAATGGAATTGATTCCCTAATTTCTCTTTCTTCATTTACATTGTTAGTTTATAGAAAGGCAGCTGATTTCTGTGCATTGATTTTGTATCCTGCCACATTGCTGAATTGTTTTATGAAGCCTAATAACTTGGGGGTTGAGTCTTTTGGGTTTTCCCACATGTGATCTGCAAAGAAAGAGAGTCTCTCTCTCTCTCTCTCTCTCTCAGGTCTCACATTTAGGTCTGTAATGCATTTTGAGTTTTTGTGTATGCTGAAAGAAAGTAGTCCAGTTTCATTCTTTTGCATATAGCTGGCCAGTTTTCCCAACACCATATTTAAAAAAGATTTTATTTATTTGAGAGAGACAAGAGGAAGGGAGAGGCAGAGCAAGAGGGAGAAGTAGGTTCCCCACTGGGAGTCCAATGCAGGGCTCAATCCAAGGACCCTGAGATCATGACCTGAACCAAAAGCAGACACTTGGGGGGCGCCTGGGTGGCTCAGTGGTTTAGGCCTCTGCCTTCAGCTCAGGTCATGATCTCAGGGTCCTGGGATCGAGCCCCGCATCGGGCTCTTTGCTCAGCGGGAGCCTGCTTCCCCCTCTCTCTGTCTGCCTCTCTGCCTAGCTCTGATTTCTCTCTGTCAAATAAATAAAAAAAAAAAAAAAAAAAAAAGCAGACACTTAACTGACTGAGCCACCCAGGCACCCCTCCCAATGCCATTTGTTTTGCTTTGTTTTTTTAAAGATTTTATTTGTTTATTTGAGAGCTGGAGAGAAATCAAGAGTGAGAAGAGCACGAGTAGGGGGATGGGCAGAGGGAGAAGCAGACTCTCCACTGAGCAGGGAACCCCATTTGTTAAAGAGATATTCTTTTTCCCATTGTATATTCATTCTTGCTTCATTGAGGATTGACAATCAATTGTGGATATATTTCTGGGTTTTCCATTCTGTTCTATTGATTTATGTCTCTATTTTTATTCCAGGATCATTCTGTTTTGATCACTACAGCTTTGTTTTATAACTTGAAATCTGGAATTGTAATGGCCCCAGTTTTATTTTTCTTTTTCAAGATAGTTTTGGCTATTCAGAGTCTTCTGTGGATCCATACAAATTTTAGGATTATTTATTCTGGTTCTGTGAAAAAAAAAATGCTGTTGGTATTTTGATAGGGATTGCATTAAATCCATATATTGCTTTGGGTAATACAAACATTTAACAATATTTACTCTCCCAACCCATGAGCATAGAATGTCTTTCTGTTTCTTTGGATCATCTTCAGTTCCTTTCACCAACGTTTTATAGTTTTCAGAGTACAAGTCTTTCACCTCTTTGGTTAGGTTTATTCCTAGGTATCTTATTGGTTTTGGTGGGTTGTAAATGGATAGATTTCTTAATTTCTCTTTCTGCTTCTTCATTAGTGCTGTATAGAAATGAAAATGCTTTCTGCATGTTGATTTTGTATCCTGGGACTTTACCAAATTCATTTATCAGTTCTAGTAGTTTTTTGGTGGAGTCTTTAGGGATTTTTATGTATAATATCATGTAACCTGCAAATAATGAGAGTTTTACTTCTTCCTTATCAATTTGGATGCCTTTTATTTTATTTTGTTGCTGTGGTCAGAACTTCTAATACTCTGCTGAATAAAAATGGTGAGGATAGACATCCTTGATTTGTTCTTGATCTTAGGGGAAAAGCTCTCAGGTTGTTTTTGTTTTTGTTGTTTTTACCATTGACTATGATGTTGGCTGTGGCTTTTTCATACAAGGCCTTTCTTATGTTGAGGTATGTTCCCCCTAGATCTGCTTAGTAAAGGGTTTCATCATGAATGCATTTTGTACTTTATCAAATCCTTTTTCTGCATCTATTAAAATGACCATATGCTTTTTATTCTTTCTCTTATTGATGTGTTGTATCATGTTGACTGATTTGTGACTATGGCACCACCCTTGTATTGTTGGAATAAATCCCACTTGATCATGGCGTATTTTTTCAATGTATTGATGGATTCAGTTTGCTGGTATTTTGTTGAGAATTTTTGCATCTATGTTCACCAGAGATATTGGCTTGTCTATTTCTCTTTTTTTGTAGTGTCTTTATCAGGTGAAACTGGCTTCATAGAATGCATTTAGAAGTTTTTCCTTCCATTTCTAGGTTTTAGAATAGTTTGAATGAGTATTAACTCTTCCTTAAATGTCTGGTAGAATTTTCCTGTAAGCCAGGTGACTCTGGACTTTCATTTTTGGGGATTTTTAAAATTATTGATTCAATTTCATTGCTGGTTATCAGTCTGTTCAAATTTTCTCTTTTTTACTATGTCAGTTTTAGTAGGTTATAAGTTTCTAGGAATTTATATATTCTAAGTTGTCCATGTTGTTGGTATATAATTTTTCATAATAATCTCTTAAAATTGTGTTTCTGTGGTATTGGTTGTTATTTCTCATCTTTATGATTTTATTTGGGTCCTTTCTCTCCTTTTTTTGAGGAGTCTGCTAGATGTTGATCATTTTGTGTTTTTTTTTTTTCTTTTTCAAAAAACCATCTCCCAATTTAATTGGTCTGTTTGTTTTTTGATTTTTTTTTTTTTTTAGTTTCTATATCATTTATATCTGCTCTAATTTTTATTATTTCCTTCCTTCTGTTGGTTTTGTTTTGTTTGTTCATTTTCTACTTTGTTTTAGGTGTAAGGTTAGTTTGAAATTTTTCTTGCTTCTTGAGGTATACCTATATTGCTAAACTTCCCTCTTATATTTGCTTATATTTGCTTTTGCTGCCTCCCAAAGATTTTGGATCATTGTGTTTAGATTTTCACTTTTAATATTTCTATATGATTTTTTATTTCTTCTTTGATGTCTTTGTTGACCCATTCATTGTTTAGTAGCATGTTATTTAACCTCCATGTATTTGTGCTCCTAGATTTTTTCTTGTAGTTGATTTCTAGTTTTGTAATGTGGTCAGAAAAGATGCATGGTACAAAATTCATCTTTTTGCTTTTGTTGAGACTGTGTTTTATGATCTCTTCTGGAGAATGTTCCATGCACACTTGAATAGAATGTGTATTATGCTGTTTTAGGATGGAATGTTCTGAATGTATCTTTTAAGTACATCTGGTCCAATGTGTCACTCAAATCCACGTTGTTTTGTTGATTTTCTGTTTGGGTTATTTGTCCATTGATCTAAATGAGGTGTTAAAGTACTCTACTCATATTGTATTGCCACCAATTATTTCCTGTAGTTTTGTTAGTAACTTTTTTTTTTTTTAATGTAGTTAGGTGCTCCCATGTTGGGTGCATAAATATTTATAGCTGTTATATCCTCTTGTTGGGTTGTCCCTTTTATTATTATATAGTGTCCTTCTTTGTCTCTTGTTACAGTCTGTTGTGAAGTCTATTTTGTCTGATATAAGTATTGCTACCTTGGCTTTCTTCTGACAGCCATTGCTTGATAAATATTTCTCTATCCCCTCACTTTTCAACCTGCATGTGTCTTTAGGAAAGAATGACTTTCCTACAGGCAGCAAATAGATGGATTTTTTTTTAATCCACTCTGTCATCATATGTCTTTTGATTGGAGCATTTAGTCCATTTACATTCAAAGTTCAAAGTAATTATTGATGGGTATGTATTTATTGACATTTTATTACTTGTTTTTTGTAGTTTTTCTCTGATCCTTCTCATGCTCTCTTTCATGGTTTGTTGGCTTTCTTTACTGATATTCTTGAATTATTTCTCTTTATTCTTTGCATATATTACTGGTTTTTTATTTGTGGTTCATATATAACATCTTCTGCATATAGCAGTCTATGTTAAGGTGACGGACACTTAAATTTGAGTTCATTCTTTACTCTTCTCCTCCCTGTATCTTAGGGATATGAAGTCATATTTTACATCCTTTTAATTTATTAATTCCTTAGCTGGTTTTTATAGAAATACTTATTTTTACACTCAGAGTCCCCTTTAATGCTTCTTGTAGGGCTGGGTCATTGGCAATTAACTCCTTTTGTTCTCATTTGTCTGAAAAACTCTTTATTTCTCCTTGTATTCTAATTGATAACCTTGTTGGATAGTGTATTCTTGGCTACAGATTTTTCCCTTTCAGCTCTTTGAATTTATCATGCCACTTGCTTCTGGCCTGCAAAGATTTTGCTGAAAAATCTGCTCAAAACTTTAAGGGGTTGCCCTTGTATGTAACTATTCTTTTCTCTTGATGCTTTTAGAATTTTTTCTTTATCCCTACTTTTTGCCATTTTAATTACTATGTGTCTTGATGTGGACCTTCTTGGGCTTATTTTTTGGGAGGAGCTCTATGTCTCCTTGATAGGGATAGCTGTTTCCTTTTCCAGATTCAGGAAGTTTTCAGGTAGTATTTCTTCAAATAAATTTTCTGCCCCCTTTTCTCTATAATGGGAATACCTATAATGGGAATGTTACTATGCTTGACAAAGTCACTGATTTCTGTAAGACTGTTCTTACAGGTTGCATAGTCTTACAGGTCTTACATAGTTTTTTCCCTCTCATTTGCTCAGCTTGGTCAGTTTCCATTGCTCTGTCTTCCAGAATTAATTTGTTCCTCAGCTTCATCTAGCCTGCTATCTATTCCATCAAGCATATTTTTAATTTCATTTATTGTATTCTTCATTTCTTCTTGTTTGTTTTTTTTTTTTTTTTAATCTCCCTGTTAATGGTCTCAACTGATGTCCTCCAGTCTTATATCAAGTCCAGTGAGTATCCTTATATCATTACTTAAAATTCTCATCAGGCATCTTACTCATACCTGTTTCACTTAGGTCTCCTGCAGTAGTTTGGTCCTGTTCTTTCATTTGGGATGTATTTCTCTGTCTCCTCATTTTGTCTAACTCTCTGTGTATGTTTCTGTGTCTTAGCAATGTGAGCTATGTCTTGCTCTTGATGGTAAGGGCCTTATGAAGAAGAGTCTTATCATACTCTACAGTTCAGTGTCCGCTGTTCCCCAGGGCCTGACACTTTAGGAAGTGTTTTCTATGTGTGTTGTGGTCATTTGCTGTTGAATTCTGGCCTGTCTTTCCTTTAGTCCAGTTGTTTGCAGAGTCTCTCTTTGTATATCATGACCAATGTTTGGTTCCCAGCAGGGGTCAGGTGTATTTTAACAAGGTATGGTGTACTTGTGAAATGAGACCTGCTGTTGCTGTCACCACCACCACCACTGGAACTGAGATCCCAGAAAACATGTAGGTTGGAAGATAAGATAAGGTGGTGTTTGTGCTGGGGGAAAGGGTCCCACAGCACCAGGACTGAGGAAAAAATGACTGTAAAGGGCAGATCTACAGACACTCAGAGGGATGGGCTGGGAATAAGCAACTTAGGTAGCAAATATGTCCCTGTGCTCATCTCTGCAGGTGGCAATATGTTTATGCTGGGGAATTGGGGTTGGGGGATGGTAAGTACCAGTTCCTGTGTTCCTGGTGGGGTCTCCTTGTGATCCCCCGCTCTCAGGTCTACTCTCTGAGATAGTAAAACACTCTTACTCCTGTATGCTCCTGGTATTTTTCAAACCACCAGTTTACAGCTGTATCTGCAAGGGTTTTTTGTTCTGCTACCTCTTTAAGGGTGAGAAGTTAGTTAACTGTACCCTTCAGACTCTACCACAGCCAAGCCTGCCAATTTTTAAAATTCCAGGGCTTAAGTCCCACTGCTTGTAAGAACTCACAAAATTCAACCTTCTTACTTTCAAAGCCAAATGTTATGGGGATTTGTCTTCCATATCTGGGATCCCCACTTTGAAAGTCTGTTTTTGTCCTTTTCCATGGCATTAGCTCTCTCTCCACAACAAACAGCTAGGGTCTGTTTCACTCATAAAGCACATCTTTACCCTTCTCACCTTCTTCAGTGTGGCCTCTTCTGTACCTTTAATTTTAGGGTTTCTCTAGCAGTCTTTGGATAATTTTCTGGGTTATTTACACTTATGTGAGTGTTATCTAGGCATATACCTTTGAAGAGACTAGCTTAGGTCCTCCTACTCTTTCATCTTCATAGCCTCCTTCTCTCAACTCTTTCGTTCTTGCTTATTTTCTATCTACACATTCTAGCAGTAGTTGATACAGGGGTATTGACATCATCAACAAAATTGAATTTTTGTCTATTTTTCTTCCGGTTCTACCAATTTTTGCTTCAAATATTTTGAATCTGTTATCCAAGTACATCAATTATAAGATTTCTAAAACCTCTTAAAGAATTGACCTTTCTATTATTATGAAAATAATCTTCTTACTCCCAGAAATAATTTTTGCTCTGAAATCAGATTTATCTCATTTTAATATAGACATTTCAGCTTCCTATTGACTATGTTAGCATCACATATCTTTCCCAAACATTTTACTTCTAACTTAATTTTTTTTAATGAACCATATATCTTTTTTTTTAATATTTTTATTTATTTATTTGACAGAGATCACTAGTAGGCAGAGAGGCAGGCAGAGAGAGAGAGGAGGAAGCAGGCTCCCTGCTGAGCAGAGAGCCCGACGTGGGGCTCGATCCCAGGACCCTGAGATCATGACCTGAGCCGAAGGCAGAGGCTTTAACCCGCTGAGCCACCCAGGTGCCCCCATATATCTTTTTAAAGATTTTATTTATTCATTTGACAGAGAGCGAGAGATCACAAGCAGGCAGAGAGGCAGGCAGAGAGAGAGGGGGAAGCAGGTTCCCGCCGAGCAGAGAGTCTGATGTGAGGCTCAATACCAGCACCCTGAGATCACGACCTGAGCTGAAGGCAGAGGCTTTAACCCACTGAGGCACCCAGGTGCCCCTGAACCATATTTCTTAATACCAGCATATAACTAGGTCTTGGTTTTAATCTATACTGATAGTATTTGACTTTTAATTGAGGTACTTAGTCCTTTTTAATTAATATGACCATTCATAAGGCCAAGTTTAAATTTATCATCTGCTTTTTAAAAAATATTTATGCTACCTGTTTTTTTTTCCTGCCATCATTTGTAATTTTATGATCAGTTTTGTCTCCTTTGTTGGCTTATTAGCTATTATTATTTTTGTTAAATTAGTGGCTATGTTAACCTCTATAATGTATATTTTAACTTACTACAATCTATTTTCAAGTTGTATTATCCCACTTTTACTTGCAGTATGATCATCTTACAGTATTAAAATTCCCATTTCTCCCTTCTAGCCATTATGATATTTTCATATATTTTACTTGTTCAGATGTTATAAACTATATGATAAATTTTTGCCTTTATAAAAGCAGTTATTTAAAAATATATTTAAATAAAAAGGAATAATTTATTTACTTATGTGCTCTTTCTGGTCCTCTTTGTTCTTCTGTGTTGATTCCTATTTACTGTCATTTTCTTTCTGCCTAAAAGACTTTACCACTTCTTAAAGGGTGGGTTTGGTAGTAATTAAGTTTTCAGCTTTTGTATGTCTGAAAAGATTTTTATTTTATCATCATTATTGGATGATCTCATATGAACTCATTGAGTTCATAACATAATTTTTTTTTCTGTTTTTCATTTCTTGAAAAATGTTGCACTGCAGTATTCTTCCTTGGATAACTTCCAAGAATGATTCTGCTGGCATCTTTATTTTTGGTCTTTTGAAAATACTTTGGATAAATTTATAATGTTATGTTTGTTGGATGATTTGGTTAGAGTGCACGTTGATGTAGTTTTCTTCATGTTGCTTGTGCTCTAAGTTTGCTGAACTTCTTGGATCTGTAGGTTTATAGTTTTCATCAAATTTTGGCCATATTTTCTTCTTCTTCTTTTTTTTTTTTTTTGTCATTTTTCTCTCCTTTGAAGTCTCTAATTACATACACATTAGGTCTCCAGGCCACTCAGTGTTTTCCTACAGCCCAGTAACAATTTTTAATTTTTTTCTTTTTTTCTGTCTTCCTTTTCTAAATTCCTAATCCCGATAACTTCAAGTTCACTATTTTTTCCTTAAAATATCTAATCTGCCATAAATATTATCTGGTGTATTTTTCATCAGAGACAGTATAGTTTTAATCTCTGGATTTTAACTTTGAATCTTTTAAAACATTTTTTCATGTCTCTCTATATTTTTTTTTTCATTATATGGAATACAAATTCAGTACTTTTAGTGTCATTGCCTGCTAATTTTAACATCTGGTTTAGTTCTGTGTCAGTTTCACTTCATTGACTTTTCTCCTCATTATTGGTTAAATTTTCTTAATCTTTGCTTCACTGACAATCTTTTATTAGATTTTATTCTACTTGGTGAATATTATCCTAGCCTTTCCTTGATTTGTTTTTTTCTCTTGTAGATCTTTATCACCTTTGTTCTGAGATGCAGTTAAATTATCTAAAAATGGTTTATTATTTTTTGTTCTTGCTTTTATTATTTGATGGAAGGACCAGAGCTGTGCTTTACCCAGTGTTAATTATTCTCTGTTCTTGAGACAAAATCTTTTTATGTATTTCATCCACTGCTCCATGAATTATGAGATTTCCAAATCTTTCTTCTATTTTAGTTAATTTTTAAAATTTTAATTACAATATATTTAACACACAGTGTTAAATTAGTTTCAGCTGTACAATATAGTGATTGAACAATTTTATACATTACTCAGTGCTCATCAAGATAAGTGTATTCTCTAATCTTCATCACTTATTTCAGCCACCCTCCAATCATCCTCCCTTCTCCCCACTCCCAGTAACCATCAGTTTGTTCTCTAGATTTAAGAGTCTATTTCTTGGTTTTTCTCTCTGTCTCTGTCTCTTTTGCTCTTTTAAGTTCCACATATGAGTGAAATCATATGGTATTTGTCTTTCTCTGACTCACTTATTTTGCCTAGCATTATACTCTGTAGCTCCATCCATGTTGTTGGAAGTGACAAGATTTCATTCTATTTTATGGCTGAATTGTATATATATATACATACCACTTCTTCATCTATTCATCTATAGATGGATACTTGTACTGCTTCCATATCTTGGCTATTATAAATAATGCTGGAATAAAAATAGGAGTGCATGTATCTGTTTGAATTTCTGTTTTTGTATTCTTGGGCTAAATACCCAGTAGAGTGATGGCTGGATCATAGGATAGTTCTAGTTTTAACTTTTCGAGGAACTTCCATTCTTTTCACCACCATGGTTGTACCAGTTTCCATTCCCACTAGCAGTGTAAGAAGGTTCACCTTTTCACATCCTCCCCAACACCTGTTGTTTCTTGTGTTGTTTATTTTAGCCATTTTGATAAGTGTGAGGTGTTATCTCATTGTAATTTCCTAGTTTTTCAATAGGATTATGCCATGTTCTCAGCCCAGTATAAGCACTGGACAATTTACATCTGTCTCTCTCAAACATTTATTTACCTGTCCTTTGTTACTTTTCTCTTATGTATACAACAATCAATACTCTGCTGGATAGTGGGGGTAAGCCCTTCACATTTATCTAGAGCTCTGTATTTGCACAGCACTTTATCCTCCTGTATTTATTCTACAAATTTTATTTGTCTCCACCCAGAATTTCAACTTCATCTGTGATCTCAATGATTCTTTCCAGCCTAATGTGGCTATCATTTTCCTGTGCCTAGAAATTCTCTTGGGGCTATAAGTAAGAGAGATCATAGTATTCACTTTATTTCCTTTTCTGCTTTCCATGATCATTCTCCCCTTTTTGTCTTCAATTTTTGGTTGTTTTCAATGAAAGTGAATCCTGTACATTTTACTATATCTTGGCTAGAAGCAGAGGTCCTCAGGGTATTGTTGAGAATCTAATTTTGCTATGAAAGTAACAGTTATTAAAATTATTGAAGCAAAACTTGGTATTCCTCTTTGGTTAAATGTACAGAAATATTGACACATTTATATTAATTTAGAAAGTTTCAAAAAGCCCCCAAAGTATTGTGTCATTGTCCTCAGTTTGTGTTTACTCACAATCATTTTTACACAACAATGCTAACATTATGATTTGCTCCTTAAAACTTTGTAAGCTATTTGTGAGAGGAAAACTTCTACACTATAAACTTCAGCTGGTTGTAACTATTTTTTCTATTAAGACTAAGTCACTCATATATCAGAAAAGAAAACCAGAACCCTGGCATATTGAACAAATGAAAATTTTTATTTCTAGACCTGACAATTTACAAATCATTTGATTTCTCTGAGCTTACATTGCTATATGAAAAATAGCTATAAGATCTAAAGTGCTATGACTACTAGTGTAGATTCTTGTACAGCAAGTGTCGTTACAAAAGTTTTTACAAAAGAACTAACAAGAGTTGGATTATAAAAGGAAACTTTGGAATAAATTGGAGGTGTCTCTGGCAAAATTATGACAGATTGATATGGTTGAAAAACAATGAGTAACTTCATGACTGAGATATGCTGAGAGTGGACTGTAATAGTACAATGTGTAAGAATTTAAGGCTGAAATATATAATAAGACTTATATTAACACTGAGGATTAACCTTGAAGCCCAGGTACTCTCAATACATAAAAAGCATCTCAGTCCTGAGACACAGAGAAAACATTCCAGAAATGAGAATAACAATAAGAAAAACCTAGAAAAAAGTTGTGTATGTACAACTTTTGTTTTAAATTTAATTACTACCTTAAAGACTAAACACATTATATAATAATATGCTTTAAAAAATTATTGTCATATGTTTGGGTATGTCACTGTAAGCACAAGATACCTGGGAACTGAGTTTCTACCTTAACTGCTGTATTTAATTTTGGATTTTTTGATATGTAAGACAAAGAAGGAAGCATGTTAATTGGTATTTCTTTTATTTAAATAAAATTAAGTTTATATAAGATACTTATTGCCTGATACTAAATATTGACTGTTTATTTACAAGAAAATGTGTGTATGTGTGTAATATTGTACACATATACACATAATATGAAATGATATAATGATATAATAATGTAATACATGTAATTCATAACTTGGATAGATAGTAGAATCAACTTTACATTTTTAGTAATAAGAATGTCCTTACTTTATCTCTTATTTTTTAAGGTGCAATGTTTGTTGATATTCTTTCATTTATTCAGTCTTTCAAGTTATAAAAAAGATTTCTTAAATATCAAATTAATAAAACCTATGACAGCTAGTCACAGTTTCTATTATTGGTTACAGATATAGACAAATAAGATAAATTGATAAAATATATTTCAAAGGCCTTCCCATTTTTTTAGTCATTTTATGAACTTGGTCATTTAAAAATCATTCCAGAATTTCAGGAGATTTTTTTCTTAAATATGGAAGGTACTGTATAAATTAAGAGATCAAAATCAGTTCCAATCTAATTTTATTCTTTCACTCTGCTCTTTGAACCTGCATATCTAAATTTCCTAAAAAAATATATATATATATTGAATTTAGGCTGTTACAGTTGGGTACAATAACTGGCAAAACTTAGGTCTCAGTTGGAAAGTTATGGGGTGCTCAGGGCCAAGTTTTAATGATCTGTGTTTGTATTTCCTTTCCCCACAGTTACAAAACCTAGCATTTGTTAATCTTCTAAAATTCAATACATTGTGAGGATTATTTCATTTACATTTGTAGGTATTTTCCATGTTAACCTTAATATCAAAATTTTAAAAATGTATTTTGTTCTGAATTTGAGATACCCATATTATACAATCACACTCATATTTATTTATATATTTATATGGAACAAATGAGTGTATATGGGTATGAGATTGATTTAAGATTTGCATGAGGTTCAAATTTGAGTTTAATTTTAAATATTAATTTAAGCTTTAGTTTAATATTAAATGTAGAGTTGATAGGAATTGAGTTTGTTTTTTGTTTTTTTTTTTAATAAAACTACACTTTCTACTTTTTGATTTGGTCCTAATGGTATGTTATGCAACTGAAAACGATGTCATTAAAACTTCAAAACTGTGGGGGCGCCTGGGTGGCTCAGTGGGTTAAAGCCTCTGCCTTCGGCTCAGGTCATGATCTCAGGGTCCTGGGATCAAGCCCCATGTCGGGCTCTCTGCTCGTGGGGGAGCCTGCTTCCTCCTTTCTCTCTGCCTGTCTCTCTACCCACTTGTGATCTCTATCTGTCAAATAAATAAATAAAATCTTAAAAAAAAAAAAAACTTCAAAACTGTGATATTAAAATACAATATCCTGTTAAAGTCTATTTCATCTTGGAAGAAGTTAAAGATGAGGCAAAGTTTGTCAAAAAAGATACACCAAAGTTGATAAAATATTGCTTTTCTTTATTTGTAAATGAAGAAAAAAGCCAATATATATTGCAAGTATCAGTTTGTCTCCCTCCTTTAACTAACTCAGAATATTTTTTTGGATGGAAAACCATCAACTTTTTGTCTAAAAATCTATGTTCCTGCTTGATAAAACGAGCTATGTATCAAAAACCTCCCAACTATCCTGAACTACTCAGAATAGCCTCCTGGGCAGTACTGAACTTTCTACCAATGTGATTTGTCCTGCACAAGGAATGCTGACATTTTAACTGAGGAAACATCAAGGAATGGGGATGAGAAATATCAGAAACTCTTGAAGTTGGAAGTTGTGTCTGATATAAATTTGTAAAATATAATTATTGTAGCCCAATTCTTTTTCTCATATCTTTAAAATGTAACAAACTACAGAGAGCACAGGTTACCATTTAAATTGCCCAGACCCTGATTCTGAGATGCTTAATAAATAGCAGTACTATAACAGTAAAAAAAAAAAAAAAAAAAAAAAAAAAAAAAAAATCAGTTTTTTTTTTTCCCCAGGGTTTCTGGAGAAGGAAAAGGTCATCATTTAGTTGGCAACCAATTTTCTTTTTCTTCTTTCTATTCCTTAGCACAATTTATTAATTGAATTTAAATCTAGGCAATTCTATTGTCCTTGAAAGATAAACAAATACTGGAATTTTTTTACATGCATATAAAAAGGTATTATGTGTAGTATATATTGGTTAAATAAATAAGTGGTATTTGAAATTCATATGGGGTCTTCTACTCAGAGGTTTGTTTAATAATTCAAAGTAAACCAGTGATAAAGAGAGCAATGCATTGGGTGAATTGCTTATTAATTGTGTTAATAGAATTTAATGAAGGGATTTGGTTGTATAATATATAACATGTTTCTTAATGAAAGTGGTTTTATCTGTGTAATTAAAGTTTGAGTTATCTAATACAATATGATGGATTGTTTATCTTCAGATTGTGTACCAATTTATAAATGTTGTCTCTGTGCTTTAAGCAGCTAAATAAGAAATATGGTTTGTCCCTGGAGACATAAAAATTAGAAATGTGTGCAAGTAGAAAAAAATTGGTACAGCTCACAGTCCTCAGTAACCCTGATAGTTCATTAACAACATACTAAAAAAAGGTGAGACAAAAATGTGTCTATCGGGACACCTGGGTGGCTCAATTGTTAAACACCTGCCTTGGGCTCAGATCATGATCCCAAGGTCCTGGGATTGAGCCCCCCATGGGCTCCCTGCTCAGCAGGAAGCATGCTTCTCTCTCTTCCACTCTCCCTGCTGGTATTCTCTGGTCTTGCTATCTCTCTGTCAAATAAATGAATAAAATCTTTAAAAAAAAAAATGTGTCTATCTATACCTCTACAGCTATTGGTTGTTAGGATTTTTATATTTAAAATATTAAACTTGAGAATAATGTCCTCCACTTATTTTACATATCAAATTTTACATATCAAATATAATTTTCCCCTAGAAAAGTTTGTCCAAATATTAAAAATAAGTTTTTATTGATAAGGAGATCCTCTCAAACACATCTGAAATTTTTCCTATAGAAAATTTCAGTCATTGAAGGCAGTGGTATCTGTTTCCAGTTGGATCATACAGCCATCAGTTGTACTCCTGACAACCAGTGTTATTTATTTTCTTAATTAAATAATGATTCAGATATGTGATGTTATTTATTCATGAAAATAAGCAATGAAATTGTTAATATGCATCATATATTTATTGGAGATGAGTCAACTCTGATCTGATAATTTTTCTAACCATTTTGCTATTAGGCCTAGTGCTTGTTTTTCTAGATTAAAAAAAAAAAAAAAAAAAGAGTCCCAGTTTTTTTCTTGTGCAACAGTTCCAAGCTGACTTCAAGAGAACTTTTGCTGCCTTGCTGCCTTGATTCAGGTGGCCACAGACTGTGCTGTAGCTCAGAGCTTCTTAATATGTGTTGAATGACCAGTTTATTTATATTGTATTTTTTCATTTCCAGTCTGTTAGGAACTGAAAAGAGGTTTATTTTCCTTTTTTTTTTTTTTTTTTTTTTTTTTTTTTAAGAGAGAGAGAGCATGCATGAATGAGCAAGGGATGGAGAGGGGCAGAAGAAGAGAAAGAGATACAGAATCTTAAGCATGCCTGACCCAGGGCTCCATCTCACAATCCTGAGATCATGACCTGAGCCAAAGCTGCATCAGTTGCTTAACTGTTGAACATAATTCAACAAAGAACAGAATAGAATGTTCACTCAAGTTTTATTGAAGAAGTACTCAGTGTTATTAAATTTCACAATCCATCTTCAATTTTTTTTTTAAGATGTTTATTTTGGCAGAGACACAGTGAGACAGGGAACACAAGCAGGGGGAGTGGGAGAAGCAGGCTTCCCGCTGAGCAGGGAGCCTGATGTGGGGCTGGAGCCCTGTGCGGGACTCAAACCCAGGACCCTGGGATCATGGCCTGAAAAGCAGACGCTTAATGACTGAGCAACCCAGGCACCCCCCATCTTCAATCTTTGATCAGTTATTAAACTTACAGTTCCATTTAAACTATCTTTCTGTGAAATAATTATGTGAATTCTTTTTTTCTTTTTTTTTTTTTTCACATTTGGCAAACTAATCTTAAAGCATCATATTTTGTAAAATGGTCCTAGCACATAGCTTCTGCACTTGTGACTTTGATAGCACACTAACCGGTCTATATCTAGCCCACTGATCCCATTCCAGGTTATTGGACCAATGTCAAATTGCTTTAACAGATTCTAAATACTTACTTTCAGTTTCTGTACTTAAGTCATCATGGACTAAAAACAAACATTTTGTGATCACTAACACATGAGTGATGTTTTGTATGACAGTTTTCTAGGGAGCAATAGCTCTTAAAAGATTTAGAAAAACATTGGGGGAAATCCCACATTTTAAAGTAGTTATCACTCTTCTATGATTAATACAGAAAGTTCTTATGATCTCATAATGTTTGAAGAAAATTAATACCTCTGTTTATATAGATATTTAAAATTTTTAAACTTGCTTGTTAATATAGGTTGAATTCATAACAGTACTACTCTCATGAGATGCTACTTTCTTTGTATGTCCATGTTTGCCAAAGTTTACTAACTCCATTTGCTAAAGTAAAATACTTTTTATAAATAATTTGTGCCATTAGTGTCTTAATCTTAACTCTTCAGCAAAGAGAGAGGATAGAAATTAAGGAAGAAATCATTTAAATTATTAACAGCTTATGTTAAATAAAAAGAATACATCGAAAGAGTGGATATCAAAACAGTATACTCCGAATTTACCATGTTTGGATTCCTTTTATATAGTAAAGGCCATAAGGAGAATAGTTGAGAAACGAAATGAGGATTCATGTATACCTGTTTTGTTACTGCTGGTTGCAGAACCTTAGGATGTTGATAAACATTTGAAACACACGTGATACTGTCAATTGTGCAAGGTAAGCACACATTTTTTATTTTAATGCTTATCCCAGTGTCATCTTATTCTTTAATCTCTAATGAAATATCTTCACCCAAGTCTCTTTCCAAGATGAAACACTTTTGTCCCAGTTACCTTCTTGCGTTGGTTTAGTTCATTTGCATTCCATTAGCAAGAGATGGATGGAGACTTAGACTTCAAAAATGTCCTTGCCACACTTCATTTTTAGGTTACAAATATGTAAAATCTTCAAAATTTTTCCTTACTTATATCTGTCAAATGTACATTCTCAAACATCTACTTACTATATTTCACTAATGAAACATATCTAGTCATGATATAAAATATAAGTATATATTATGTATATATACTTTATATACACATAAATAGATATCTTTGTACACACACACATATGTATACATAGAAACATTTGTAGAGACAAAATATGTAGATATAAATACAAATGTAAATATTAATAAATATAGATATTTAATCTGATAAATTTCTCTACACTAGTATAATAAACTGTCATTCTAATTAATAATATGTATCAACACACATTATTGAGAGGTATGCTCATTTGGTGTAGAAATCATGTATGACGAGTGAGAAGACAAATAATTAAATTTTCAAATGAGACTCATGCAAATCAATGATCTTACATATCAAGAATACAAGTATTTACAAGTCATTAGTGAAGCAGGGAGAAAGGACAGACCACCAACCATAGCTATGCAGGTTCTTCTGTGCTACATCTAAATGTACACTGGCCAAGATTTATGCCTGTGTTCTCTAACTAAGCCTGCATATAAATTACTTAAGACGAAAGAGCTATTTTGATCATGCAACATGTGCATTTTATAAATATATAATTACATAGCTGTTATGACATTTTCTAAAGAGCTATGTTCCATATATCTATACATTCCAGGTGGCCATAAGCAATCTTAGACTAGGTACATCCCACTAATAGCATTTCATAGAAAAATTTTCTTACTAGTGAATACCATTAATACGTTTGCCAGGAGACCTATTATCTTGCACGGATTTGTAAATATATTATGTCACCTTTCTTTCTTTCCCAGAGGGAAATCTCCAATATGGAAAAGAATAGTTTGCAGACCTCTGACATAACTATTCCCTTCTAATTGAGAAAGTAAGAAAAATTTGAACAAAACAATGTATTTTAAAAGATATTCAATGCATGTAAATTAAATCGACTTGGAAGAGATATGGAAACAATTGAATTGAGGAAGTGAACAACTTTCATTTCTGTTGCTCAAATAAAGACAATTCATATACACACACAGACATACATACACACATACACATACACCACTACACCAGTTAAATCATCTAAGATAAACACATGAGAATCTCAAAGAATGCAAAATCAATCTGATGAAGTTTTTTCAGGATGTATGTAAAGAAATTACAGAATGAATTCGTATTTAAAAAGTGAGTATCTTTATTTTGACTGATAAAAGGTGAAATTTAAAATTATAATATTGAGTACCAAATAGTCTTAGGACAAAAAGACTAGTAGAGAATAAAAGTCACATTTATATTTTCTTTCAAATATGCTTTATTTGAAAGAAATTAAAAATACTTTTATTAGGGGCTCCTGGGTGGATCAATTGGTTAAGCAACTGCCTTTGGCTCAGGTCACGTGATCCTGGAGTCCCAGGATTGAGACCCACATCAGGCTCCCTGCTCTGCAGGGAGTCTGCTTCTCCCTCTGACCCTCCCCCTTCTCATGCTCTCTCTCTCAAATAAATAAATAAAATCTTAAAAAATACTTTTATTAAAGTATGTATAACATTAAGGAGTATAAATACTACAGAGAACATTGAGAAATATATAAGATTATGGATTATACCTATACTATTATTTATACTTGATTTAAATCCTATGGAGAACTGGTGAACTAATTCACCTTAAAATTATTTCCTATAGAACTGTTTTCCTTAAGAGCTGGTTAGAAATTCATCTGCTTAGAATCACCTGGGGTCAAATAAAAAATACATATATATAAGTTCCAGAGATATGAGTTAAATCTCTTAATGGATTTAGAAAGTTTGTGTTTTAGCAAGTTTTGATGTGAGGTTTCTGTTTTTTGTTTTTTTTGTTTTACATTACAAACTATGAGGACTACTATTATACACTCTAATAATAAATGGGAATACTATCATGAGATGGCCAGCTAATATAATAGTCGAGTTCTGAGAATTGAATGAAGTAGTGCATGTAAATTGCTTATCATAATGGCACCTAACTATTAGTGGGTACTCAAAAAAAAAATTCATATAGTGTTTTCAACAGTATTAATATTTTCTCAAAAAATTTTAGAAATAAAAAGTGTATGAGTTGAAGTACCAGACATAAATTGTACATTTTATCAAAGTTAAATTAATAGAACAGTGATATCATTCTTTAATTGTGGAGCTGGGAAAGATTACACTACAAACCCATTTTTTAACAATGCCTCAAAATGTAGACCTGAAATATGAAGTGTAACAGAGGGCATTAATAGGAAATACAATTTTGTTTAAAAATAATCTGATCCTTATTCAAGCATTAGGTTAGTCTGAAACTTTCTATCGAAACATTTAAGAAAGAAGAAATGTAACTAGAGAAAATACACAAAAGAAATGAAAGTGATGCAGATTATAGTTATAATTTTAAATATCAAAATCTTGTAAGATTAAGACAAGGCTAGAAGAGATGACGATTAAGTGGGCATATAGTTTAAGTTGTACTAATAAGGCAGAGACTCTTATCACCAAGAAATAACCAGAATACTGGAAAAGAGTATAATTTATTAAAATGAAAACACAATATTAGATCAAATAAAATAAGCCTATCAATAATAAACATATAGAAATATATTCTCTATATTAATATACCAAATATGAAATCTCTTGATGAATTTAGAGAAATTTATGGTTTTCATAACATGAGTAGGAATTTAAAGGTATTAATTACGTGCCTTTAATTCTTAACTGTCAGGTCAGCATACTTTAGGAATACCTTAATAATAAGTTATGATAAATAAATAAGAAAGTGACTTAAATTTCACATTGTTACTCTGAAAAGGAAATATCAATGAATTGGTGATAGAATAAGTTTGGAACGATCTGTATTGTCTTTTTGCTTTTTAATAAAATAGTCAAAATTCCAAAAGTCCTATTTTCTTTAATAAGCACTTTCTATAGCTTTCTAATCAAATAAGAATTTTCCAGTCAATTACTGCTATATTTCTACATGATTAGTGAGCAAGATATTGTGGTATTAGCATTCCTCTAACTGGACTAAATTTTAGGTTTCTTCTTGACTCTTGTCCCCTGACCTTTGTTTTGTTATACCAGTTACTTCAGAAAATTTGCAACTGTAGATTCTTTCTCTGTCCCTTTGAGACAGTCTCTTGTTTTATACACTGGAATGTCAGAGCCAAGATCCATCCCTTTGAAATACAGTCATAAGGAAAAATAGAGCCTCTATCTCCTGGTCTTTGTGGATGGGTAAGGTCCTAATTCAATAAAGGCTAATTAGCAAATGCAGATCTCCTAGTCACATTGATGAACCTTTTCACAGAATCCTCTAATACTTCCCACTAGCTCACTACTGCTTTGAAAGAAACTCCCACCTCTTATTTCAGGAGAGTTGAGATCAATCTCCCTCTCCTATTGCATTTCGATATGTTATCATTTGCTTGTTTGGTATCAAGTAGACTAAATATAATTTAACAAGCTAGTGTTTTAAAGAAAAATCTGTAATAAAAAATGGTTCTTAATGGCTACATAATATTCCATTTTGTGTGTGTACCTTATCTTCTTTATCCATTCATCTGTCAATGGGCATCTGGGCTCTTTCCATAGTTCATAATTTGGCTGTTGTGGAAATTGTTGCTATAAACATTGGGGTGCAGGCATCCAAAAAAAAAAAAAGAAAAGAAAAGAAAAAGAAAAGAAAAAAGAAATACTGCCATTTGCAATGACGTGGATAGAACTAGACAGTATACTAAGCGAAATAAGTTGATCAGAGAAAGACAATTATCATGATCTCACTGATATGTGGAATTTGAGAAAAAAAGCAGAGGATCATAGGGGAATAGAGAAACAAGAAGAAACCAGAGAGGGAGACAAACCATGAGAGACTCTTAATCTCAGGAAACAAACAGGGTTGCTGGAGGGGATGGGGGTGAGAGGGATGGGGGCTTGGTGATAGACACTGGGGAGGGTTTGTGTTGTGGTAAGTACTGGCATTGTATAAGAATGATGAATCACAGACCTGTAATCCTGAAACAAATAATACATTATATGTTAATAATTTAAAAAATGGAAAAAAATGGTTCTTAAAGTAAAAAGGAATATGGTCAGTCACTTAACATCATTTAAATTTTGCCTATGTTTACAAGAGTTTGTATTAAACTGTGTCATGTCAGATAAAAGCAATCTTGTTTATTTCAAATGCTCATCATCTAAAGCACATAGTTAGGAGTGTGTTAATTTCATATGTTAGTAGGAATAATCTAACATTATGGACTCCTTTGCTTTTTTTGTCCTCTATAATAGAAGTATATAATCTTGAATTCTGTGTAATTAATATCAGAGGACCCCCCACACACACATTATTTTAGATGTAGGAAAGTTAAAAAAAAATTGCAACTCCATGATTTCTTACTTTTAGAAAAATTTGGAATGTTCTAAAAACTGTAGCATAGCATATATCATTTTCTAATACCCAGAGCTATTAGATAAAATGATTAAATCCCCATCAATCACTCCATGTGGCAGCAATAACAATGCTAGTGGAACAGAGCATTGTTACAAGATTAGTGCCTCCTGCTTTGAGAGTACACATCTAGGCTTTACCTCATTTATTTTTCATAACTTCCCTACCTTTGACTCAGCATTTAGGAAACAGTAGGAGATTATTTTCTGATGACATTCAATGTCATTTAAGCATTCTATTTAGAGGTCAAAAAATGCATAATAATTGTGAGTCATATTTAAAATTCTAAAATACTAAAGTATGTGAAGAGGTTAACAAATTAGAAGCAGTTTGGGAAATTGTGAAAGGATTTTGATTAATCACTGTTATTTATGCATTTGAAGATTACTCTTAAATCCACAAAAGTCCTTTTAATCATAAAATATGTTCAGATTTAGTTTACTCCCTGGTGTTAGTCCTTGGGGAACATCAATAATCTCTATGTCATCTTACCTATTTGAATACAGAGCCATGCAACTATGGACAATATACAAGGAAATAAACAAAGATACAAAGATCACTTTAAGATCTTTGAAAGGTACATCTGCTTGCAAATGTTACAGAACATTCAATCAGTCGGGACTGCTCAGAAAATAAAAATTTTCCAAGGTACTTCTAGCAGAAAATGACTGAACCCAGGGACTTAAATGCTTACCTATCTTCGGGGTAGAGGGATAGAGGAGTACAATTTAGTACATTGCCATCAGGCCTTTGGTTTTCTGACCTCACCACCAGCACTGCTACTACCTGAAGGTCAGGGTTACCAGAGTCTCACTCGAGAAACTGCTGTTTGGGCAGTAGGATATACAGGCCATTTCTGGTCACCACTCACTTCTCCCAGAGGATGTATATCTTCCTGGAGCATCTGAAAGTTACTATCAGTGGTTGCATTGTCTAATTTTCACACAAGTACAGCCAATTGGCAAATCTTGATTTTAGGTATATCCTAGCTACAAATTAACCTGGTATTTAACTCTTGCTTTTAAATGGATCTGGAGAAGGCTTTCAAAATGGGGTTGCATTTTATACAAGGTCGCAAAGACATGTGAGAGAGAACAAATTTCAAAGGTGAGAAGGCCAGAAAAAGTAACAGCACATTAAATTGCTTCTCCCTTTGAACCATTTCTTCCTAGTCCCTAAGCATGCAGTATGGGAAATTTTTACTCATTCTTTATTTCTCATGATAAAAAAAAATTTCTGCAAGGAGATTTTTTCCCCTAAAGTCTAAAACTAGTTTATATTCCCATGTCAAAATTTTTGAATCACCCTGTTCTTGTTTTCAAAAGCTTTCATGTTTATCTATGTCTTAGTGCATGGTTTGTTAGACCTTAAACTCTTCGAAGGTATGGATGGGGTTTACATTTTCTGGATCCCTAGCCACCAAACATCATGGCATGCTTCATAAACTCACTTAAGAAATACTTGGCAAAATAGGGAATAGAAGCAGGAGATCTGAAAGGAAAGTGGATTGCAGAAATGTTTTAAATACCTTGTGAAGTGAGGACTCGAAATTTTAGTAGGGGAAGGAAGACTTACAAGATTGTTAAGTAGTAGAAAGTGATTCTATGTGATATATGTATAACTAGGTGGCTGGTGAGAAACACATTGATTTATTAACTTCTTTGTATGTTCAAATTGAGGGAAATGGCATTTATGAATTGTTGGCAGCTTCAGCGTCTGGAGGTGGAGAATAAATTACTTCTGGAAGAGAATTCCTAGGTTTTGGAAAAAATGACCACGGTGGGCCTTTTTTAGACTAATTTAAAGCAAGTGCCTGCCTATTATTCTTGGAGAAAAGTGAGATGTCACTATAAATCTGAATTCAGAAGCAGAAGACTGGGAGATATTAATGTGGTTTGTTGAGAAACATATTTTAAGTTTGTCTTTAGCCAGGCTGTGCCCTTGAAGAATCAGAAATGCATTTTTCATCACTATGGATTAGGCCAGATATTATTTAAAATCTAATTGATGTAAATGATTCTATTTAAGATACAAAAATATAGACCTTGGGAAATGGCACCATCAATTACTCTGATTATTTTGTTCTGGTGTTTGGAAGTCAACCACATGATGGGTGTGGGGTATTTTCTCAGAAGAACAAGATTTTCCTCTTGCGGAAACTTGGAGACCCTCTGATGTTGAATGTAAACGCTTTATCTGAAGAAGAGAGGATGCTCTTGCTTTTGAGGTCCAAATAATTTGGAAGTTTGGTCTCTGAAAGTAATGATGTAGAAATTTCTCTTGGCTCCTGTCATAAAACTATCTAACTGGTTTCAGTATGAGGCCCTGAGGTACATTTATTAGGACTTGTTAATCCTATGGGGCCCTGAACACAGCATTAGCGTCAATTTATTAATAACTATAGTGTTGGCCTTTACTGGGCCTTCAGGAAATTAAGGGGGTGGCTTGTGTTCCACACTTAGACTAGATAAAAAAAACCAGTAACTGGATGAGAGAGTTTGAAGTTTTATCAAAGATACTAAAAATGCACAGTGGTCAGATGTGATACTGCTTTAAGTTTGGATCTGCATATAATAAAAACCTACCAGGGGGCACCTGGGTGGCTGTCAGTTATGCATCCGACTCTTGATTGCAGCTCAGGTCATGATTTCAGAGTCATGGGATTGAGCCCTGCGTTGGGCTCTGTGCTCAGCCCAGAATCTGCTTGTCCCTCTTCTTCTACTACTCTCCTGCTCTCTCTTTCAAGTAAAAAAATAAAATCTTTAAAAAAAATAAATACAAGCATACCAGGAAGAACTACCAGAAACTATGAGATGAAGGGAACCTCAGCATAACAGATGTGTTTTTTGCCAATAGAGACACGTAGACACAATGGATTCATTCTTCTACTGAACACATAAGCATTGGAGATAGAGCCATGAGCAAGGAAACAATTGTTGTTATCTTCAATGAGCCTCCTTTCCAGTGGAAATGCAGAAAATAAGAAAACACATGAATAAATAACAATTCCAAGCGATGGTAGAGTCTATGAAAGAGAATGAAAATGAGTAAGTAACACAAAATGGAAAAAGGTCTTCATACTGAAAATTGAGGAGCACTATTCTCTGAGGAGGAATCATACTAAGAAGTTGGGTTGCATTTAAAGTGTGATGAGAGTTTTCAAGTGGGTTTGAGAAGAATGAAATTAATTCAAGCCGTTGTGTGATGAGTAAATAGATCTTAGAATATATGTGGAAACTGAGAATCAGTTTTGGCAGTAGCTAAGGTAAGAATTGTTGACTCTTGTAGGATGGTAGCCATGATGGTGGTAAAGAATGTAGAATTTGAGAATTATTTTGAAGTTAGAGTCTATATTTACACTCACCCACAAATTTTTGAGCCAAAGCAGTTAAATTCATACATTATTTTTCTTCCTTTTTTTAACCAAAGCATTTAGCTAGCAATCAGTTAAATCATGCATTGTTATTAAATTCCTATAATTTTATTTTTTTTCCTATAATAACTTTAAAGAGGTATTCTTTTTAGCTTTTAATATTTTTCTCTTTATTCTTTGCAAGCTATTCTTTATTTATTAAATGTCTGTGTTACTTATGGTTTTGTTTTCAGCCCACATCCTCTTCTACTGGAAACAATCTTCCTAAGAGGCATTATATCAATAAATTCAATAACCACCAAGTGCCTATGCCTTCTAAAATGTATGTGTTCTGTCCAGTTTTCTTTTCTGCATTCCATATACTTACATTCACATACCTATTAGCATTCTGAAATTTGTGCTGGCATTTTGTTTATTTGCCCCTACAAATCCAGGCTCCATTCTTTTCCATCATACTCTTTGTCCTGGGAAGTTTAATTCTGTGGATTCAGTATCATTCTGGGTTCCCTTGCCCCTTGACTCTCTGAGATGTTAGGCCAATGGGAGGCATTGTGAGAGACTGGAAAAAAACAAAAAACAAAAAACACAGTTCAAGGTATCATTTCTGCAGATGTGTCAGGGGACTTACTCTTCCCCGCTGTGAAGAGGTTTCCCAGTATCTGAGTTCATTAAGTTCATGGCTTCTCTGTGGTAGGCTTATTTCTGGGACTGCATCTCCAACAGAGTGCCAATAAAATCTCTTTCCTCTTCCCCCTTAGGTCCATGAGATGATGATGAGTTTCTCTGTTTCATAATCCCTGAGTGCTTTATGTTCCCTGTTAGTCCTATTAATCTTGCCGATAACCGTGTTAATAGTCCTTTAATTAAATATTTTAATTTTCCCATAGAGAAAGTGTCAGCAAACTTTTTCTGTAAAGTGCCAAATAGTAAGTAGTTTAGGAATTTTTATTAAAAATATATATTTTGATGGTGTTCAAATTATAGTAATAATTGAATATAATATATATAATACATAGTATATATATAAAATATAGTATAACTGTTTATTAATAAGAATGGGATTCTTTTTGTTTTTTTTACTTTATTTTTTGCAGGGGCAGAGAGGATAACATACTGCTTAATTGAATTTTACAGTTAGTGTTTCTTATCACCAAATTAAATGGAAATGCTCATCTATAAAAACCATTCTTAGCTCGTGGTCCATACAAAATGGACAACCGGCCTAATTTGGCATAAAGGCCATGGTTGACCAATCCTTTCCCCAGGGTGGGCCATAGATGACTGTCTGAGGCCAGAGTAATAATCAAGATATCCAACAGATACGTCAAACCTATTCCTCCTTTCATAGTCCTTCTCTTGATAATCAATAACCACAGCTACATGGTAATTACAGCCAAAATGTTTTCTTCAGATATTCTCCATTCTACACCCCAGTGCCTTCGGTTTAAAATACAAATTGAATTATGTCCCTATTCCATTTAATTTCTTCATCAGCTGATCAAGATCTTCAGAACAAAAAAAAGATTATTTAGTATCCAATTTCTCTCTCTCAAGCCTGCACCCCAATTGTTCCCCAACATGTACCCTTTGCTCTAGTTATCATTTGCAGTTCTTTCATATGGCCACTTCCTTTACTTACCATACTTCTGAATCATCTATTGTCCCCTTCCTTCCTCTTTTCTTCTTCATGCTTCATGGAGGTTTTTGAGGTTACTTCATCCACAGCTAAAATAGATAATACTTTTTGAAAATGCCATTATACCTGTGTATACCTCCGTCATAGATTCTTTTTTTTTTTCGTAAAGATTTTATTTATTTATTTGACAGACAAAGATCACAAGTAGACAGAGAGGCAAGCAGAGAGAGAGGGGGAAGCAGGCTCCCTGCTGAGCAGAGAGCCCGACGCGGGGCTCGATCCCAGGACCCTGAGATCATGACCCGAGCCGAAGGCAGAGGCTTAACCCACTGAGCCACCCAGGCACCCCTCCGTCATAGATTCTTAAGACTCTATCGCAGATGGCAACTTACGTAATTATCCTCCAGTTAGACAGCAAACTCCCCAACAATTAGGATAATTCCAGATGCATAGTGGCAATTTAATACATGCTCATAGAATTAACAAATGAGTAAACAGAAATAGTGATTGTTAGTCTAGATCTCAATAATGTGCAAAGATGCTGGTGTAATTTAAAAAATTATTTTCTTCACAGAATGTTCCTACTCTATCTTAAAATTCAGTCTACAATATAATATAGTTTGACTGATTTTCTACAAGCCTAAGAAAAAATGTCACATGCACAAAGAAAAATGTTGCAGTAAGACTAAGAGACTATCTCAAAGACTTCATCTTTTGCAGTTTAAAAGTAAAAAGGTGTCGATCAGAATGTAGACTTAGAATTGGCCCTTCTATATAAGCAACTTTGATCCTGAACACCTTTTTATGCTCATTCATTATACATAATGGCTCAGAGCTACTCATCAGGAGTTAGAAGTGCCCTGGTTCCTTCCCATCTGATTCTCACCTGCTTTGTGAACTTGGGCAAATTTCTCACTCTTCCACTTTCCTCTTCTCTTTTAAATATGGAATGGGAATAAAAATAGAACTTGCATAATAGAATAAGAGACCCTTAGCACTTCAACCAGCAAAATATTAGGCTTACAATTTATTAGTTTTTAAGTACAATTATTGTGTTAGTATTATTGATATTGATATCACCAAGCACCTATTGAGGGAGAGAAACTATGCCAAGCTCTGTAGATACAGAAATAACATAACACTCACCTCAGTGTGTTAGAAGAGAAATCTTAATAAATAAATAAGAGCAGATCAGAGTGAAAGCTATAATTTAAGGAGATAATAAAGAGCAATAGTTAGAATTTCAAGGTGCAGTAGAATTTTAAAACAGATCTTAAAGAATATGAATTTAGATGAGAACAAATAATATTTCAGACAACATCATAATATGTGAAAAGGCCATATATTTTAAAAAGCCCAGTAAGGAAGGAAAAAAAAAGAAAAAAAATTAATAAATAATCAAAGGCTAGAGTAGAAAAGTGAACTTCTACTTGAGGTTTACTTTATTCAGGAAATCTCTTACTGCCAGACTAGTTTAGACCCCTAAGTGCTTCTTTATCATTGCTTTTAAGCCTTTCTGCCACATTGCAATGTCCAGTGAACTGAAGAGCATGTGCTGGGTTATATTCAGTGTTGCATCCTCCAAAATCAGCACAGAATAGATGAGCCATACTTATTTAAATTGGTGCCAGGCAGCTCAAATGGAAAGCTGGTGTAAAAGACCTCGTCAGAACTAATACTCAGGGTGCAGGGAAGGGTCTTGATATGTAACTCATTTTTTGAAGCAGAACCCAACAGCATTATCATATTGTGAGAGTTGGAATAAAAAGGGAGAATCAATAATTACTTTAATGTAGAGGTTAAAACGATGACTACAAGGGCCTGAGAGGTAATGTTTCTTGAAGTTAGATAATGGTTGGTTGGTTGTTTCTGTCAATTTGAAAATGACTATGGGTCATATGTCAAGCAGGTAGTCAGGTGGTGGGAAAGTGATAAATTTTGGATTCTATCTACTTAATAAGATATATCATGCCAGAATTCATGATATTTCTGAGAAAGTGTCAGTGAAAATTAAAGAAGAGGTTGAGTCCTCTGTAAATACTGATATTTAAAGAATGAGGGGCAGAAAAAAAAGAATGTGGACAAGGGGCTCTAAATTTGTTGAAAATCTTTATTACAGTGATACTAGAACAATAAGTTTACATCATCTGATTTTAATAACATTCTAAATATTATTGTAAAAATTATGACATTGCAAGTTAGAAAGGTTTTGTAACTTAGCCCGAAAGAAGGCCTGATCCCTGAGTCAAACCAAAGAGTGTGACACCTGAAACTATATTATTCATTCTGCCATGCTGACCATAGGTTTCTCTGCTGTATAATTAAGTTGTATGTGTTCTTTGGGAAAATGTCTCTTTAGGTCCTCTGTTCATTTTCAATCAGATTATTTTGGGGGTTATTGGTGTTGAGTTATATGAGTTGCTTATATTATCTTCAATATTACCACTCATCAGATATATCATTTGCAAAATTCTTCTCCAATTTAGTAGTCTTCCTTTTCATTTTGTTTGAGCACCTTATGTTTGCTTTCAGTGATACTTCTCGATTTTTGTCTCCACCATCTGGAATAATAGAGTAAAAAGTTTCCTATAATGATCACTTCAATTATATTCTACACATTTTGATATGTGATCCTTCTCCTGCTTTGACATCCCTAACTTTTTAAATTTGCCTTAGGATTTTCTCTATAATGCATGGTTTGGTTAAACTTATGTCTTTCCTTATAAATATAGAGAATATCTTCCTTTATATTTTCATTTTTACTTTCAGTTTTTCATTTTAATCCATTCACATTTTTATGGTTACATTTGGAGTTATTTCTAATACTGTTACATACTTTCTATATCTTTATTCTTTATTCTTTAATTTATTTTTATCTTTATTCTTTATTCTCACTACTCCCACTCTGCTTTCTTGATTTCATAATTTGTATTTGTTTTTTCATTTGCATGTACATTTTTATTGACTCCTTAATTGTGTCTTTTAAAATTTTGATAAGCTTATGGTAGAATGTGAATGATATTCTTGATCATTAAATCATATATCACTTTAAAGAAAATAAAATGAATAGGTGTATGATGGTTTTTGCATAAGCAAGTAAAAAGTATGCAAAATATAACAAAATTTGGGTAAAAATGTTTGACATCTCAGAAAAATTAACA
The DNA here is from genome assembly GCF_963455335.1 of Martes martes. Lineage (NCBI taxonomy): Eukaryota > Metazoa > Chordata > Mammalia > Carnivora > Mustelidae > Martes > Martes martes. Next base: position 40,036,125 of record NC_137892.1, read on the forward strand.
AAAGTTGGAGGGGGAATGTCTTCCTTGGAGATATATTACATCGTCTTTTGTGGTTTAACTCTGTGGTCTTGTAAGTCTAACCGTTTTTCATAAAAATTACCGTGATAGTTATTTTTAAAAGATCTTTTTAAATAATAACGAATTTGTTATAAATGAAAAATTAACCAATTGAAAGCTTCATAACAATATATTAAGGGAGGAAAAATAGCAGAATCATAATTAAGTTTGAAGTGTTTTATTTTGATTTTTAATAATTATTTAAATTAGGTTCCCATTAAACTGGTTGTTTGGATTATTTTTTTTTAATCTCATTTTAGGTAACATTTTAAAAAATATCTATTTATTTATTTTAGAGAGGGAAGGGGCAAAGGGAGAGAATCTTTAAGCAGACTCCCCACTGAACATGGAACCCCATGCAGGGCTTGATCTCATGACCCATGAGATCATGACTTGAGCCAAAACCAAGAGCTGGATGCAAAACTGACTGAGCCAACCTAGTGCCCCTCATTTTAAACAACTTTAAACATAATTTTTTATCATCTTTTGCCATAAAGAAATAACCAGGGATGCATTTGCTTGGCTGCACTTTGTAGAGATTGCTTTATTTGAGAGACTTAATAAAGTTCTTGAAATGAGTTTGGAAACTAATGTTACTTTAAATGTTCAGTAGTAATATTGCAAATAGAATAGGGTTGAAAATGTAATAATTTGTAAAGAACAAACTATCTGTATGCCATAATTTGACATGCAGTTACAAGTGATAAAGAAAAATCATCTTAAGTTATACTAGACTGAGATCATAAATTTTCAGAATCTGCCATTGAATAAAATTAATTTATTCACAAACCAGTTTTCATCAGCAGCACATGAAATGCAGTACAAAGCATGTAAACATTTAGCAAATCCCCAAAGTGAAGTGTTGTAGAGATTTCATTGAAAAAATAAAAATTCAATAAATATTTATTATTTATTTTCTACAAAGCACATTTACACTTTTCTGTGGGAAATATAGCAATGAAAAACATAAAATTTCTATCAATTTAAAATCTAATGAAACAAAAAAGCTATAAAATTATCACAAATTTAAAATATGTTATAGAATGGATATGTTATATAACATTCCTGGTATTATATATAGCATTATATTTATAGTATGTAACATATATCTGTTGTGCAGCATGTGTAATATATTTGTGTTATATGCAGTATAACGTGCAGTATAATAAAAATGAAATTTTATAACATTTTATAAAACATATCTGTAATATACTTGTTTTAAATTTTTGATAATATTATAGTTAAGTTTTTCTGTTTCATTAGACTTTAAATTATTAGAGTTAATATGTGGGGAGCTTCAGATGTAATGCTAATACTCATTTCTTGATCTGCTTACTGGGTAAATGGATATGTTCAGTTAGTAAAAATTATGTTGTTCATTTGTGATTTATGCACTTTTATAAGTGTATATTTTACTTAAAAAGTAATTTAATCCATTTATATCACTGAAAGTAATTCAAAAAATACAACTTATTTGAAATGGTGCCAAACACTAGCTGGACAAAGTTACCTATGTGAGTTTGTTGCCTGGTGTAAGTAGTTTATGATATTCATGGTCAAAGACTAGGGTCAGGAAGGAAACATGTATTGTAGTCTCTTAAGAGGGAAGAGAAAGATTATATTTTCACATTGAATCCAGAAATTCTCTTATAGTATTTTTTAGGTATTTCATTGGATGATATAATTAAAAAAGGTCTTTTTTTTTTCTTCATGGCTCAAAGGATTTCACTGCATGCTGAAATCCAACTGTATCAGCTCTATATGCCCTGCTTTACTTTCTTTTAATATTTTGAATGGACCATTCAGAAAGAAAATTCAGACATAACATAGGCATAGACATTTTTTTGTGAGGCAAAGTGATCATTTGCTACTATAAATCTAAATGAGAAAAGCTTGACTGAACCATTATAGAGGAAAATCAAAGTGTAGTATCTTTCATTTCCTCTTTCCAGATCTTTTTCTTTATTTCTTAAATTATGATGTTACCTAATATATCCTTTGAGGTTAGATGAATTCCAATAATAACAGAAATCAGTTCTGCTCTCAGTGTTTTCCCTTAGGATCTTCGAGCCATGAAACATTCCCTTGGGATATGTAAATCAGCAAATATCAAATACATGGAGTAGAAAATAGGTCACATAGAAATTTAAAAAACTGATATGTCAGTGTAGACTCCTCATCAGGGATGGGATTGGATTTAAGATGGTTAGGATTTTGGTATATAGAGAAAAATAGAAGATGTGAAAAGATAGCTTTAAAGAGAACTATAATTTTAGCAGAAGCTGAAAATCTTAAGAGAGCTCACCAGGATTCCAAGTTTCACAAAATTTGGTAACCATCTTGGTCATCTCCAAAATCTGAGATTTTTGATAAGTGACATGAATTTCTTCTATAATTTTGTATCAGACAGAGACACCTTGGAAGGCCAAATCCATAGGTTATTAAAACAAAAACAAACAAACAAAACAACAACAGCAACAACAAAAAACAATACTTCAACTACTTCTAAGCAGATTTAAGTTGGTTTTAAAATCACATCTTGAAGATCTTTTTTTAATTTTTTAAATTTTATTATTTTTATTTTTAAAGATTTTTATTTATTTATTTGACAGAGAGAGAGATCACAAGTAGGCAGGGAGGCAGGCAGAGATGGGGTGGAAGCAGGCTCCCCGCTGAGCAGAGAGCCCGATGCGGGGCTGGATCCCAGGACCCTGAGACCATGACCTGAGCAGAAGGCAGAGGCTTAACCCTCTGAGTCACCCATGCGCCCCTTGAAGATGTTTTGTTAAGGAAAATCTTCTACCAGCAATTTAGAAATGCTGTGATTTATCATGAACATTTGTCCTGTGAAATGAGAAGACTCCTATTTTCAGGAAAGGCAGGGAATTCCTATTTGTTAGTTCCTATCAGAAATGATGCAACTCCATCCACAACCATAAATTATAGTAAAAATTATGTGTTTTTAGAAGCTGCATTATTTATGTTTCTATATATCACACTACCCACTTATGCCACACGTATTTATTAGATGAATAAGCTAAATAATTATGATTTCTTATAAAGTCTCATCAATTTTTATAGGGTAAAATTAATAGTCTTTATCTCAGGATTTAGAATCCACTTTATTTTGATACCAAGCTATACTGTTCTGTGAATTATGGTGAGGAAACAACATGTATTTTGAAGTAGAACAGGCATGTATTGAAGGTGCTGCTGGTGGCTGTTTTTGTAATGCATAGACTAAATTGTGCAGGAACTTAGATTAGAAGCTTTACACTTAGTAACAAATTATTTTGTTGCTTTGGCATTGCTGAAACTATTACACAAAAAATTTCATAAAGGAAGTGTCTAACATACCAAAAAATGTATGTATAAATATAATCTTAAGACTTCTTCCATTTAGTTTGTTTGAAGAGCTAATCTGCTTGAAGAAGCAATTAAAATGCTTTCATTTTAAGTGTATATTAAATAAATCAAATATGATGATGTTGTAAACATTCATTATAGATTTATTTTGATATTTGTTCTGCATAAATTACAGATATATGCATAATTTTATCTTTAACGATCTAATAACATTTGATAATCAAGACACACAACCATGTACTACTTACAAGTGATGATGTTTAGCTAATAAGATGACTGTTTCATTGCCTAATTTATAAATAAACCAAAGAGATGTATTAGTAAAGCTATTCTTTAGCTTTCTTGCCTATGAATATCTTATCTTTATTAACTTCATTATGTTTAGTATTTATATTATTGATAATTTTTCCATCACTCTCACAGTCCAAATGTCCTAGATTGCATGAGAAATTCCTTTTATTTTTAATTTAGCTATGTTTATTTAAACTGCCAAAAATATATACTTTGTGTTTTCCAAGTCAAAGCCAGGAATTACTTGGGCCCTCAATCTTAGTGTGTGATCTAATTTCAAAATAAGAAGGGCATGTGCAATATATCTTATTAGCGCCTTTTGGCCAATGAAATAGAAAAAGTCTTCTGAAGTGGTGTAGTATAAAGAAAATAAATCAAATTGAGGAAGATTTTAGACTCTGTCTCTGTTGCTTTATGTGCTAGAATAAGGGTGTGGTAATGGACCCAAAGTGACTATATTTTACCCACCATGGGGAAAAAAGGTGATAAAACAATTGTAAATGTAATTTTAGTGACATGATAATTTCGAGTTATTGGGGGAAAAAAAAAACCCTGGAACTGCCTATCTCTAGGCTTTTGTGACAGAAAATACATACAGACATACCTCAGAGGTAATGTGGGTTTGGTTCCAGACCAGTGCAATAAAGCAAATATTTCTATAAAATGAGTCAAATGAATTTTTTGGTTTTCCAGTGCCTATAAAAGTTATGTTTACACTATACTGTAGTTTATGCAGTGTGCAATATGATTATATCTTAAAAATACACATAAAAATCTTAAAAATGTACATACTTAAATTAAAAAATAATTTCTTGCTAAAAAATGTTCACCACCAACTGAGCTTTGAGTGAGTCATAATGTTCCTGCTGGTAGGGGGTCTTGCCTCAAATTTGATGACTGCTGACTGATCAGGTAGTGGTTGATGAAGGTTGGGTGGCAGTGATAGTTTCTTAAAATAACATAAAAATGAAGTTGTCCTCATTGGCTGCCTCTTCCTTTCATGGATGATTTTTCTGTAGCATATGATGCTGTTTGATAACATTTTACCCACAATAAAATTTTTTTTATAAATTTTATTTAAAAATTGGAGTCCTTTCAACCTCTGCTGCTGCTTTAGCAAGTAAATTTATGTAATATTCTAAATCATTTGTTGTCATTTCAACAATCTTCCCAGGGTCTTTACTAGGAGTAGAGTCCATTTCAAAAAACCACTTTTTTTTGCTCATCCATAAGAAGCAACTCTTCATGTACTACAATTTTATCATGAGACCGTAGTAGTTGAGTCACATTTTCAAACTCCACTTTTAATTCTAGTTCTCTTGCTATTTCTGCCACATCTGCAGTTACTGTCTCCATTGAAGTCTTAAGCCCCTCAAAGTCATCTGTGGGGGTTAGAATCAATTTCTTCCAAACTCCTATTGATACTGATACATTGAGATCTTCCACTGAATTATGAATGGCCTACATGATATCTAGAATGGTGAATCCCTCCCCAAATGTTTTCAATTAACTTTGCCCAGATCCATCACAAAAATCCTATCTATGACAGGTAGAGCATTACAAAATAGTATTTCTTACTATTTCTTAAATAGTAAGAAGTGAAAGTAGAAATTACTCCTTGATTTATGGGCTGCAGAATGGATGTTGTGTTAGCAGGCATGGAAATATCATTAATCTGATTGTATATTTCCATCAGAGTTCTTGGACGTTCAGGTGAATTGTCAATGAGCAGTAATACAGTAATATTTTGAAAGGCATCTTTTTTTTTTTTTTGGAGCATTAAGTCTCAGCAATAGTCTTAAAATATTCAGTAAACCATGTTGTAAACAGATATGCTGTTATCTAAGCTTTGTTGTTCTATTTATAGAGCACAGGCAGAGTAGATCTAGCATAATTCTTAAGCACCTCAGGATTTTTACAGTGGCAAATGAACAGTGACTTCAAATAAGGTCACCAGCTGCATTGAACCCTAAGAAGAGAGTCAACCTGTCCTTTGAACTTTAAAGCCAGATACTGTGACTTCTCCTCTGTAGCTATGAAAGTCCTAGATGGCATCATCTTCCAATAAAAGGCTTCATATACACTGAAAATCTTTGCTTAATGTATCCCCCTTCATGAATTATCTTAGATTTTCTAGATACCTTGCTGCGTCTTTTAAATCAGAACTCACTGTTTCACCTTGCAGTTTTATGTTACTGAGATTGTTTCTTAAACCTCAGGAATGAGCCTCTGCTAGCTTTAAGCTTTTCTTCTACAGCTTCCTTACCTCTCTCAGACTTCATAGAGTTGAAAAGTGGCAGGCCCTTGCTCTGCATTAGGATTTGCCTGAAAGGGATGTTGTGTCTGGTTTGATCTTCTATCCAGACTGCTCAAACTTCCTCCATATCAATAATAAGGCTATTTTGCTTTCTTAATTTCCTTCAAAACCTTTTCCTTTGCATTCATAACTTGGCTTTTTGGCACCAGAGTCCTACTTTCAGCCTCTCTTGGCTTTGAAAATGTCTTCCTCCCTAAGGTTAATAATTTCTTTTGAAGTATCTTAACTATGTTCATTGATATTCTTTATATTTATTCCGTGTATATCAGATCACTCAAATCTTTGTTTCAAATTTTTGGCATTAATTCCCTGAAAGACTGGCAAAAGTATTTTTGCATACATGGTTGATTTTCGCATTACATAGTTAGTATTTATAAATTTTATGTTTCTTTTGCACATCTTTATAGCTTTAAACTTTCAAGAGAGAAATCACATACAGAAATACATACTACTCAAAACGTAAAAGTCAACAGTTGCCTAGAATGTGTTTTATAATATAGTGTTTACAGACAATACGGACTATACATAATCCACCTGTCAGTATACAGAAAATAGTGTATCATACTGAACTCTGGTGAGAAGTACTTCAGCCCAGGAAAACCCATTTTTAATTCTTCTCTATGTGTAGAAGATAGACACCAAACCATTTTCCATATATCTGTATATATTTTTAACCAAATTCTGGTTTAAAAACCACAAACTGACCACATGTAAATACAAATACAAATATTAGGAAAATTTTAACATATATAGGGGAAAACATGTATTATGCATTGTGATGAGTTTTTACAGTCTAGCTTTAAGGCAAAGGTGGTTTTATGTCCAAGTTAGAACTTTATGGTATCAACCTTTTACTGGCACTGAGCTCTGCTAACTCTTTTAGGTTAATCATTCCCAGCTCTTGATATAAAGTGAGAGACCTTGAACTCTTCCTTTCACTTGAACACTTACAGGCCATTCTAGAGCTATAAATTGGCTTAATTTCAATTTTGTTGTGTCTCTAGGAATAGAGAGGTCCAAGGAGAGGGAGAGAGATGGGGAACTGGCAGGTTGGTAGAGCAGTTAGAACACATACAACATGTATCAGTTAAATTTGCCATCATTTATGGGCATGGTTCATGGCACTCCCTAACAATTACAAGAGTTACATCAAAGATGACTGAATTATAGATCACCGTGACAAATATAAAAATTAGTGAAAATGTTTGAAATATTGTGAAAATTACCAAAGTGAGCAAATACTGTTAGAAAAATTATGCTGATAGACTTGCTTGACATAGGGTTGCCACAAACCTTCAATTTGTAAAACACAGTGTCTGTGAAGCACAATAAAGCAAAATAAAATGAGATATGTCTATATCTGGAATAGAGCCTGAAGAAGTTCATGCCTAATGATATTTTCAAAAACAAAGGGTATCTTGGTGAGCAATTAAAAGGTACTGGTAGTGCTATTTTTAATGATGTAACAACAATCAAAATGGCAGAATAGTTAGAAAGAACTGTGAAAGGGAAAGCCAATAAGATAGTTTTCTGGTATCACATTATTACCTGGGAGTCTGGCAGTTATGATAGTATATTAGCTATACTGTACCCACTCAGGAGCAATTAAATTTCCCACAGTAGAAAGACTGTAAAATGTTCCCCATGCCACTCACCATTTCAACAGCAAAACACAAGAGGCTCAAGTGGCTTACATACTCTCAACAAATACTGGGTGAACAATAGATTATTCTGACTCAGGATAAATCCTGAGTTGTGGATTAAAAATAAAATCACACTAATTACTGGTAATCTGGAAGACTGTTCACATGCTCAAGTCTGCACACTCTTAGACTGTCTGGAGAGAGAATCTCTGAACTACTAGTCTCTGGGTGAACATAGGAACAAAACTGTAAACTCCATCAACGGTAAGCCACACCTACATACAACTGTAAAGGGTAAAAATGTAATTGCCTGTGGTGGCTTAAGTACAGCCTTTGATTAATAAGTAGTTTATGTAGACCATGGAAAGCCAGATTAGGATAAAAATAAAGGAAAAATTCTGAGCAGGGCCATTAAAGGTTGTATAGTGTGGAAGAAATAGACTTCAAGGAATTTATCTAGCCACGTCTAAATAAAAACCAAATAAAGGCAAGTCCCAAGAAAAGAGGGGTGGAATTTCAGGATCCAGAGATGTTACAATATGTTACATAAAATTATATTCTATGTAATGTAGAAAATTATATATTTAACTTATATAAAATAGACTATATTTTATAAAATGTTAAATTTTTAACAAAAGTTATGAGACCCACAAACCCAAAAATTTGACCTGTATGTAGGGGAAAAAAAGGCAAAAGAGACTAATTTTAGGGATTAGTTCTTGCCCTGATGCTGGACCAGCAAGATCAAAAGTTCAAAGCACCTAGTATAAATATGTTCAAAGAACTAAAACCACTTTATAAAAATTACAGGATGTAATAATGCCAATAAAAATGAAAAGAAGTTTTCAAAGGCAATTCTGAAGGTGAAAACTACAATGACCAGATGAAAATTTCATAAAAGCATCTGAGTAGTGTATTTGAGTTGCAGAACAGATTTGATCTGAAGTGGACCAACCAAGATGGTATAGTCTAAGCAAGAAAAAAGCATGAGGAAAAATGAACAGTCCCCAACATGTAGGATACTACCAAGAATATCAACATATGTATAATGGGAATATCAGGAAAGGTAGGATAGAAAGGAGCAGGAAAAAAATGTGAAGAAATATGGTTTAAAATGTCCCAACTTAAAGGATGAAAACCATTACTTTACACATCTAAGAAGCTCAATGAAACTGAAGAAGGATAAACACAAAGGGACTCAAGCCCAGATATATCAGTCAAAATGTTGAAAAACAAAGATGAAATTTCGAAGGCAGTAGAAGTAAATGACTCAACCATATGAAGGAACCATGAAAAAATGTTTAAAAAACTTTTCATCTGACACAATGGAGGTCAGAAGATACATTCAACACACTGGAAGAAATAATGTAATTCAGCGAAGAATCCTATATTCAGCAAAGCTGTCTTTCAAAAAATGTCAAGTAAATATTTCTATATAAACAAAACTGATAGGTTCCATTGGTAGAAGACTGGTCTTAAAAGAAATACTAAAGGAAATTAATTAGACTGAAAGGAAGTGGCCCCAGACATTGATACAAATTCATGAGAAAAAAAAAAGGACTACAATGAAAGAAATTATGTAGGGAATTATAAAAAACAGTGTAAACACACATTTCTTTTCTCCTTATTCTTTTAACTGATTTAAAAATACTTGCACCTTAAAATGACTGTGTTTTGAAAATGTCAGTATGAGTTTTTCCCTCTCAAAGGTGTGCCTGGTAGTGGGGAACAGAGTGAATGTGAAGAGTAGAATAGACTGTGAAGACTTTTTTTACTTTTAGAGAACTAGGGTGGGAGAGAGCTTGAAAGAGTTCAGATCAGAAAAGGTGAGAAACATTGAGGCCGTGCTCTTTCTAGAATCCATGATGACAGGTGTGAAGAGCATTTAGTACATGTGACTTGAGGTTTGAGTGGAGTAGAAGTTCAAGGATAGATTCCTAGAAGCACTGTGAAACATGTGAACTTCTTTGATTCATTTCTATTTGCCTACTCTCTGGTAGTCTGGTAGTTGGGGTTTTAGCTAGGCTTATGTCCAGTAATTTGAATCTTAGAGATTTATAGAGCTAGAAGCTTGGTCTGTCTTGGAAAGTAATTTGTTGCCTTTATGTAGTTTATATAAGGTTCAATAGAATCAGAAGAGTGAATTTGGAGGGAGATGGGGTTTATTTAACACTGAGAGAAAAATTCATCTGTGTGAATTTATAATTGGAAAACTAAAATATTCCTGCAACAAGAAAATAAACTCAGAGTTCAATTTAACTTATCAAAAATATTGTTTGATTCTATGCTAGGCATTATATTATGGATATCTCATCAAAGTGCTTTGAGGTAAATGCTTTGTTGGATAATCTTTTGGAAAAAGTTCAGAAGTCCCAGTTATTAATTGTTTTAAACTTTGCTTTGTTTGTATGGGAAAGCATATGTATAATAATGGGTGATAGAAAATTTGACAAGTTAGCTAAGAGTTGTTTTTAAATGTTTGATTTTCAGGTTTTCTCTGACAATTCCTATACACTTATATTCTCCCATTATAGTATTAATGTCAAAAGAGAGAAATTCCATGAAGAATACTTTTCCTACATATTCCATAGTCACCATAGTATTGATTTAACAAAGCCTCCTTGATGATGTTACAAAATTATGACAACATTTAAAACATTTCCATGGAATTATCCTCATATACCTGATCATAAATGACCATCACACTTTTTAATATATAGTGTGATTTTTGTTTACTTACTGGGAAATTTGAAGTTAATTCATGGTTACTTTAAAATTTATTTCCCAGACAAAACCAATACCCTCCACGCATGTTATAAAGGTCCTACAGCTCAGTCGTGTGCACCATATTTGGATGTAGTGGCTTTTACTTAATAAACAGCCATGTTTATCCATCTGGAATAATTGATCTCTTGATTTCATTTTTTTTTCTTTTCTTGTTTTTTTTCCATCAAAATTTTATGCATACTGCCAGGTGGACTCAAACTGTCAGAGCCTTCATGAAATGAGAGTCAAGAACATGTTTATTTTGTTTGCTAGACTTTTGCAGCAAATTATAGTAATGTGGGACTACCTTAAGGATTTATTTTATAATGACTCCCACTGACTTAGGACAAACAGGAATTGGGTACTATTAACAGGCCAGCTGCAACTAGATAATTGGAACAAAGACAATGGCTAGTCTTCAAGCCACTGTTTAGCTGTTAATGAATATACGTGCTTTAAACAAAAGGAAAGGGAATCATCTTCAAAAAATGTGTGCAACCCCAATATTTCCATGATGGAACAACACTTTCTTAGTATGCTAGTATTTATTTCCTAAGGACTTAATACAGTCTTCCTGCCATCTTGTCTAGTAATGTCTTCTGCCTGGAAGTCATGCCTTCCCTGGGACAATTACTCTGAGTTGGAGCTGTTTAGTTCAAAATTTGTATATCCCAGTATTTAAAACAGTTGAATCCTCAGAATAATACTTTTTTTTCATGCTTTTGTTCTTATTGTTCTCTTTTTGTTTCATTGTTGGGAAGAACTGTAGTGATGTTTTCCTAATTAGGAGTTTATTTTTCAGCACATTTTTGAGGCCTTGCTTCATTATGAGATGAATGAATAAGCTCTGGGACAGTAGTAAAGACTGAATACCAAACAGTTAAGATCACCAGTATGAAGTAGCTGTAATTGTGCACCGGGCTTCAGTATCCCTGGCAATTTCTCACTTTAGTTTACCATAAAACTCAAAGCAAACAAATGGCAAAGCAGCAAAGAAAATCAGATCCCGAGGGTTTTGCAGTGTATCACTGTGATTTAGTTTAGCTGCTAATAGCTAACATTGAAAACGAAAACAACACAAAAATATGCATTGAAAAAATTGTTCTGACTTGCTGCAACCCTCTGTACTCATTGGCTTTTAAACTAATTTATATACATTTGATTGTGCCCCATAAAATTTTAGAGTTTCCACTGTAGTAAATTGGAATTTGTTTTGTTTAATAAAAATATCGCCAGATAGCAACTGTCAGTTAGAAAATTAGATTTAATTTCCCTTTATGAGTAATTAGCTGTTAGCATCTCAGCTCTTCATATGCATATAATTAGCTTTTCTAATCAAATATAACTTCTTTGGTGTTGAAGATAATACTATGAGCTTTGTCATCAAATATTACACTTCCTTTTCATGATGGATTTAAGTTAAACAAATTGTTTACTCTATTGTACTCTTGGGATTTTTACATGTAAATGGGAAGCAAACAGGAAAGAATGTAAAGAGTTTCTAATGTCAAGGTTTCTTTGTTTGGAAAGACACTTCAGTTCTAAATTTCTATTTTAAAGATGCTTGTGAGACTGAAATTGCAATCAGGTATGTGAAGCTTTGGATATGAGCAGGTACTTGGTTGCTGCATTCTACACTGTGCCTCAGGTCACCCAGAGCATCATTTACATCAAAATGATTCAATGCAAGTCTGTCTCATTGCCCATTATTCTGGGTGAGATCTCAGAGATAGAGCTACATGATATAAACCTAACAGTTTAAGAAGTGACAAATTCAGCTACATTACTTAATTTGGCAATATATAATTTTAAAAGGTAATTGAATATTTGATTGAACTTATAAATTTAATTTGTAGAGAGGCATGATCTTTTAAACAGAAATTTAATTAATGCTTATTTCTGAATTAACTATGTAATCACTCTCAAATGGTGGTTTGCTTTGGATATTAGGAACCCAGACGTGGCCTCTAAGAAAGATGGGAAGTACCGAATGACTGTTATATATTTGATATTGCAAAAGCAGTAAATGTGGGAACATCTTTACAAAATGGTTCCTCATTGAAAACATGCCAATCCTATTAACATTATATGTATAGATTTTGTTCAACTAAGAAAAATCCTTGCTCTCTCAGTTTAAGAAAGGAAAGGATTATTACAATAAACCCAGGTATTCTTCCCCTGACTCATTAAATAATTCCAAATATTCTAAGGTGCTTTTGCCAGGACCACTACTGAATTATGGCTCTTAGCTACCTATACTGAAAAAGAAAAGTATGTTTTTAAGACAGTAATTGATCTTGCAGAATTTCTAACTTTACCTGAAATAAATCATACTGAATTTTTTTCCTTCAATACTGAGAGAAAAATTTACTCTTCTTTTAGAATAAGAATAAGGGAAAAACCTGAATCTCTCTGAAAAAAATTATATAAAACCCATAAAATTAATATATGTTCACTCTTTCCTTAGAATCACAAATATTTTACCCGATATTAATTGGTCACCCCTATAGCAGCATCTTATTTATTTGCTGGTTTTACTATGAAAGATAAACTATCATCAAAAGCTTGTTACTTGTGCATAGTCCATTCCAAAAGCAAAAGCAAAAAATAGCTATCATTAAGTTTTGTGTATTTGTTAAATGTTCTGAGCATGCATTAATTTTTATGGATATGAATATCTAAACATGAGGAAAAATGCATTGCTACTAAACTGATGTTTATTTTTTGCTTTCACAATGTGAATTATTTATTCATACATAGAATATGTTCTGTGGATGTGTACCCAGGGAATATTAACTCATTTTAATAGGAGTGTTAATATAATTAGTAAATGGAGTCTTCTCTGTTAAACTTATAGCATTTTCCAAACCCATAGAAATTATTTTTAGGTAACACACATTGTTACCTTCCCTTCATGCAGAAAATTCACAATTCTTCGAGTTTGTGTATATAGATCTCATTATAAATCAGTTATACTCGATCACCTCCTTTAAATAGATGCATAAAGTAACACAGTTTTAAATTCTCTTTAAAAAATAACATTTCTGGGAGTGCCAGGATGGCTCAGCTGGTTAAGCATTTGATTCTTGATTTTGCTCAGGTCATGATCTCAGGACTATGAGATTGGGCTCCATGCTTAGCTTGGAGTCTGCTTGTCCCTCTCCCTCTGCTCTCCCCTCCCTCCACCCCACTCATGTGCCCCTTCCTTTCTCTCTAATTACTAAACAAAATCCTAAAAAAAAATAAATTCTGGATATATATCATAACAGATATCTGAGTTGAGACAGAAGATACCTGATTTTATGCTTGTAGTATCTGTATTGTACCAACAGGGAGAGATGAAATTTGCTTCAGCTTTCTAACAAATAAATAGAGTATTAATTATATACATTAATGGGGTGAACTTGATTTTTAATACTGGTAAACTAATAACTTGAATTGCCATGGGGTATCTAGTTCTCAAATCAAGAGATACACACACAGACACACACACACATAGATACTCATATAGATACTTTTATGCTCATCTCATTTCCACAAATAAAGAAAAACAAAACAAAGTTCAATGGTGATAGTCAATGAGAGTCCTGGTCCTTTCAACTATAATTGCCAGGATGTAGTATAGTCATTTAAATTATATAACTCTCTTAATCTAGTTTTCTTAGCCGTTTATTGACAGTGTTCACATTCTCCAAAAGCCAGTTACAGGAATGAGGCACTACAGAGCTGTAAATTGTGATCTGTTTTTATAAATTATGCCATGACATATTTTCACATCCTCTATAAACTGTATGAAAATTCATAGAAAGGACAGCGTCAAAACTGTATTTTTCAGTTGCCTGTTCATCATAGATAAAATTATATACTTGTGCTCAAAATTGTTTTGCTTGGAAATGGCCTTTAAATTTACTAAACAGTTATAGAGTATCTACCAGACTAGAAATGTTGGAAGTATGAGTACTATAAAATAAAACTTTTGGCTTAGAGGAGTCTGTGGTCTTGGTCGGGGACATATTATATTCCTGAAAATACTAAATGGTAGAAAGTGGTAGACAGCATAATTACTGGAAAGATGAATCTTATATTATGCAAATACTTTTAAATGAGACAGCAGGCTTGGGGGTTCAAGAAAAGAATAATGTAAAATATGAGAGTTAAGCTGAATTTTTAGGAAGAATGGAAAAGACTTGGAGTAAAGAGAGTGGTGGCAGAAATTACAGAGAGTGCAACATAGAGGTAAATAAAAAAAAATCAGGATTTCATAGAGCATCTGGTTTCACGGGAAAGGAGTTTCTCGGGAAGTGGTAGCAGATAAATTGCATGTACATTAAGAAGATTTTGAAAAGTCAGTTTTAAAAGTTGGGTATCTTCCTCTTAAGAATATGGATTCTTCATCATTCTGATTAGAGGGATGACAGTGATAGTCTGTTTTAGGGGGCATAGTTTGGTGAAACTGAATTCTAGATCAGCAAGTGGACAGACTAAATTAAGGTTATGTGTTTACCAAAAAAAGGTAAAGAGATTATCTTTGAGTAGCAATTCCTTTTTCCTATAATGTATTTGTTTCCTAAATTTTTATTCCTTTTTTCGCACACACAGACACACATGCACACACATGTGCACTCCGAGGATCAGCCTTTATTTACGTAAATTGTTCAAGGGAGCCACAATTGGGGAGCTCAAAATTAAAAAATAATTTTAGTTTGGCTTTGGAATGCTTAGTAAAAATTATCAATGCATATTTATTTTACCAATTGCTTTTTTTGCACTGATACTAAAATGAGTTTATATAATAAGTTTGACTTATGTTGTAGCCACATCAGGCTTTTTGTCATTCCCAGGACACATTGTCTCTTCAGCTGCTTCTGTACATTGGTCCTGGCCAGTCTCATGCCAGGAATGTTAGCTTTAGCTACTATTATA
The DNA here is from genome assembly GCF_963455335.1 of Martes martes. NCBI lineage: Eukaryota > Metazoa > Chordata > Mammalia > Carnivora > Mustelidae > Martes > Martes martes. The sequence goes on from NC_137892.1 coordinate 40,051,488, forward strand.
TTCTTAGAATGTGCCAAGCACTATGCCGAGTGCTTTTTATTGATCAGCTCATTTAATCCTTATAACAGTCTTAGGATGTTGATTTTACAAATGAAGTAATTGAGACCCAAAAAGACCAGTAACTAATTCTGTCCCACACTAGGTCATGAACTCATTGAGGGCTGATTCCATGTATTCATCTTCTGTCAGTGACTATCACAGTGATATTAAGTGTTGACTGATTAAATACATAGTTGATGATGAGGAAGACACAAGCAATTATACTAACCTGGTAAGATCCAGCATTATGTAAAATGACATCATACTTACATGGGCAAGGCCTAAATGTTAGGGAGTAGAATGCTCATGTAAAAGACAAGTAGAGATCTAGTCAAGTTACGATGCAATTATTGGAGAAGATCTCACAGCATTCTCACAGATCATGAACCCCAAAACAGAGCCACATTTTAGATTCTATTATCACCTAGATTAATTCATTTTTAATATTTAAATGCTAACACCTCAGTTTCTGACCAAAACCTTTAATGTTTAGTTTATAATCTATTGAGATACTCGGTGCTTTTCTCAACAGTGTTCTCCAAGAAAACATGATTGCCTTAGTCTAATTTCCCCCTCAGACTGGTGATGAGTTGGCCTATTACCTTATTAATAGTCTCAAAATTACAGTCCTGTATCCTTTACTGCATCCATCATTCAACCCGCAACACTCGTTTTCTATTTTCCTGCACTAAAAGGTTAATTACTTTTAGAAAAAACTGCAAAAATATTTGGAATGGTAGATTGATACAACTTCAATATTTGTTTTCAGTTCTAGCTAGCCGTGTACAGTACATGCCAATATTTTTAAAAAGCAAATTTGTGCTCCTTGTTTCATTAAGTCCTTCTCATAACTTTAGAAATCTTTATGGTTCTTTACAAAATTCCAAACCATTGCTGTCGGAAGCCATGAACTCTCTGACCTGGCTCACAGGGCAGTGGCCTACATTTCCTCACTTGATTGTCTCCTCAGCAATGCTCATTAAGCCTTTATACTTAATATTTTACTTACTCATTCCTAAATCCCTGGAACCTATCATATTTTCTAAAATATCACAACTAATCAGTTGTTGAATTAAATGAAAAAAAAAAACCAAAAACAAAAACCCAGTAATTAATAAAAGCGAGGTTGATAACAAACTAGTAGTCAGAAATGGGGATAAGGTATTCAATCTGATGATGACTAGAGAAGCAGCAGTAGTAGACACTGGCGTGGAGGACAATCCCCAGAAAGAACCATGTCTGAACAATAACTATGATTAGTCCAGTCTTTATATTGTGTTTTATGAAGAAACGACACAATACCTTCTGTTGGCTCCAGTTTAAAAGAAATAGAGCTTAGCCCATGAGAGAGAATGCAGTAGCTATCCTGCAAAGAGGGATGGGTTATCTGAGTTAAATAAAAGGTGTGTCACAAGGCAGTTGGCTTTTATTCTAGCCTCTCTTTTTGTTAAAATCACTGGGCTCAGAAACCCTGATATTTATGAGAACTTCCTTCTTAATGGAAAAGGATGGCTTGAACAAATTGCACGTATAGGTTAGCAATGGACACTCATAGCTATTTGGAAATTTGTTTTACTGTTTTTATTATGAAAGGAAGAGGAGGAGAATTTTAAAACCAGACCCATCGATTCTATATTTCACTTTTCATACATGTCTTTGTATCCCCCTAATTCTTTTTAAAATGAAAGGCATTCTTACTATCTATTTTGAATAAGGAAATGAATGCTTAGAGAGATAATTTGCTTACAGTCATTTATTGCATGGCAGAATTGGATTTGCAACCACATTGTCTTTTTCCATTTTCCTGTACTGATTTATAAAAGAACCTGCATCCTCCTTGGGTGGCCTGGAAACAAAGCAGGATTAGATAACTTAGTAAGAAAGTTTAGGAGATATTTAATTTATCATGCTAAGCCATTAAATAACATTTTCTTCTAAATGATGAAAGGAGGAAGGAGCTGCTAGTTAAAAGGAGAACGCCAAAATTGAAAAGCCCTTAGAGAAGTGGGCACAAGTATTTTTACTTTCTACCTCTCTATCTGAATTTCTTTAATTCTTGGTCAAGATAAGACATTTTACATCTGTTACATAAAGTTGGGTAATTAATATTCACTTAAATATCTGTGATAGGTATAAGAATTGATTATTGATTTAAAAATTTTTAGACCTGGTAGATACTGTAAGGAAAATTCAGACCTTGGAAACAAATTTTACTGTGCATCACTCTGTAATTCATTTTTAGGAAGGGGAAGTAGAGTAAATGAATTATCATTGGCGACCTTGTAGGCACAGTATTTTGCAACCTTAAGGAAATGATACCTAATTAATGTTTTCATATTATTTTACATTGAAGTTTACACTTTATGCTACTGATTATATATACCTAATTAATTTTTAAAAAGAATTTGTTCATACTAGCACCACCTCTTCCATATTTTTTTTTCCTCTGATGAACTTAAAAGCATGGTTTTTAACAGTAATTCTATATTTATTCAAACTTTTGACTCTTTCTCCCCAGGGCTTACGTGGTCCACAATCAGACTAATCATTAGCAGATATGCTTAGAGTGGCAATACATGATGCTAATTCATACCTAGGAGGATCCCAATCATTGGTACCTATTTCAAACATGAAATTATTAATTAGCTATTAACATTAATAATTACCATTAATCATTAAGTATTAATTATTCAATAAGTCATTAAATAATGGTTTAATAATTAACAATAAAATTATTTATCATTAAATAACTCAATAATTTATTGAATAACAATCTATTATGGTTATTGATTATAATTAATAATAATATATTGATTATTAAATGGTTGTAAACTTTAAGTACTACCTTTAAGCACTCATTTTGTATGATATCCAGTTGATTAAATAGTTCTTTAACCATGTGAATTGTCTTTAATTAAAAAAATCAGTTAATTACATGAGATATTTTATTAATGTATAATATATTACTTGTTTTAGGGGTACAGGTCTGTGATTCATCAGTCTTACACAATTCACAGGACTCACCATTGTACATACCTTCCCCAATGTCCATCACCCAGCCACCCCATCCCTGCCACCCCTCTCCCCTCCAGCAATCCTCAGTTTGATTCCGGAGATTAAGAGTCTCTTACCGTATGTCTCCTTCTCTGGCTTCATCTTGTATTATTTTTCCCTCCCTTCCCCTATGATCCTCTGTCCTTTTTCTCAAATTCCTCATATCAGTGAGATCATATGATAATTGTCTTCCTCTGATTGACATATTTTACTTAGCATAATACCCTCTAGTTCTATCCACATTGTTGCAAATGACAAGATTTCATTTCTTTTGATGGCTGCATAGTATTGCATTGTTTATATATAACACATCTTCTTTATCCATTCATCTGTTGATGGACATGTAGGCTCTTTCCATAGTTTGGTTATTGTAGATATTGCTGCTATGAACATTGGGGTTCATGTGTCCCTTCAGATCACTACATTTGTATCTTTAGGGTAAATACCCAGTAGTGCGATTGCTGGGTCATAGGGTAGTTCTATTTTCAACTTTTTGAGGAACCTCCATACTGTTTTCCAGAGTGGTTACACCAGCTTGCATTCCCACCAACAGTGTGGGAGGGTTCCCCTTTCTTCATATCCTGGCCAACGCTTGTCGTTTCCTGACTGGTTAATTTTAGTTATTCTGACTGGTGTGAGGTAGTATCTCAATGTGGTTTTGATTTGTATTTCCCTTATGCTGAGTGATGCTGAGCACTTTTTATGTGTCTATTGACCATTTGGATGTCTTCTTTGCAGAAATGTCTGTTCATGTCTTCTGCCCATTTCTTGATTAGGTTATTTGTTCTTTGGGTGTTGAGTTTGATAAGTTCTTTATAGATTTGGATACTAGCCCTTTATCTGATATGTCATTTGCAAATATCTTTTCCCACTCTATCAGTTGTCTTTTGGTTTTGTTGACTGTTTCCTTTGCTGTGAAAAAGCTTTTGATCTTGATGAAGTCCCAATAGTTCATTTTTGCCCTTGCTTCCCTTGCCTTTGATGATGTTTCTAGGAAGAAGTTGCTGTGGCTGAGGTTGTAGACATTGTTGCCTGTGTCCTCCTCAAGGATTTTGATGGATTCTTGTCTCACATGGAGGTCTTTCTGGTGTAAGGAAATGGTTCAGTTTCATTCTTCTGCATGTGGCTGTCCAATTTTCCCAACACCATTTGTTGAAGAGATTGTCTTTTTTTTTCCTTTGGACATTCTTTCTTGTTTTTTTCAAAGATTAGCTGACCATAGAGTCGACGGTCCATTTCTGGGCTCTCTATTCTGCTCCATTGATCGCTGTGTCCGTTTTTGTGCCAGTACCATACTATCTTGATAATTACTGCTTTAGGGCTTGACATCTGGAATTGTGATGCTGCCAACTTTGGTTTTCTTTTGCAACAGTCCTCTGGCTATTCAGGGTCTTTTCTGGTTCCATATAAATTTTAGGATTATTTGTTCCATTTCTGTGAAAACAGTTGATGGTATTTTGATAGGGATTGCATTAAATGTGTAGATTGCTTTAGGTAGCATAGACATTTGGGATATAATTGTAAATGGGATTGACTCCTTAATTTCTTTTTCTTTTGTCTTATTGTTGGTGTATAGAAATGCAACTGATTTCTGTGCATTGATTTTTTTTATCTTGACACTTTACTGAATTCCTTTATGAGTTCTAGCAGTTTTGGAGTGGAGTCTTTTGGGTTTTCCACATAAAGTATTATATCATCTGCAAAGAGTGAGAGTTTGACTTCTTTGCTGATTCAGATGACTTTTATTTCTTTTTGTTGTCTGATTGCTGAGGCTAGGACTTCTAGTACTATGTTGAATAGCAGTGGTGATAGTAGACATCCCTGCCATGTTCCTGACCTTAAGGGAAAAGCTCTCAGTTTTTCCCCATTGAGAATGATATTCGCTGTAGGTTTTTCATAGATGGCTTTGATGATATTGAGGTATGTACCCTCTAGCTCTACACTGTGAAGAGCTTTGATCAAGAAAGCATACTTTACATTGTCAAATGCATTTTCAGCATCTACTGAGAGTATCTTATGGTTTTTATTCTTTCTTTTATTAATGTATTGTATCACATTGATTGATTTGCTGATGTAGCCCAGGAAAAAATCCCGCTGGTTGTGGTGGATAATTCTTTTAATGTACTGTTGGATCTTATTGGCTAGTATTTTGGCAAGAATTTTTGCATCCATGTTTATCAAAGATACTGGTCTGTAATTCTCCTTTTTGATGGGGTCTTTGTCTAGATTTGGGATCAAGGTAATGTTGGCCTCATAAAATGAGTTTGGAAGTTTTCCTTCCACTTCTATTTTTTGGAACACTTTCAGGAGAATATGTATTAATTCTTCTTTAAATGTGTGGTAGAATTCCGCTGGGAAGACATGTGGCCCTGGTTTCTTGTTTGTTGGGAGATTTTTAATGACTGCTTCAATCTCCTTACTAGTTATGGGTCTGTTAAGGTTCTTTATTTTTTCTTGGTTCAGTTTTGGTAGTTTATAAGTCTCTAGGAATAAATCCATCTCTTCCAGATTGTCAAATTTGCTGGCTTATAGTTGCTCATAATATGTTTTTATAATTGTATTTATATGGTGTTGGTTGTGATCTCTCCTTTTTCATTCATGATTTTATTCATTTGGGTCCTTTCTCTTTTCTTTTTGATACATCTGGCCAGGGGGTTATGAGTCTTACCAATTCTTTCAAAGAACCAGCTCCTAGCTTCATATCTTTTTATTTCTATTGCATTGATTTCTGCTCTGATCTTTATTATTTCTCTACTCCTGTTGGGTTTGGGGTTTCTTTGCTGTTCTTTCTCCAGCTCCTTTATGTGTTCGGTTAGGTTGTATATTTGAGATCTTTCATGTTTCTTGAGAAAGGCTTGTATTGCTGTATATTTTCCTCTTAGGACCGCATTTGCTGTGTCTGAAAGATTTTTAACAGCTGTGTTTTCATTTTCATTTGTTTCCATTATTTTTTTCAATTCTTTAATTTCCTGGTTGACCCATTCATTCTTTACTATGATGCTCTTTAGCCTCTATGTATTTGAGTTCTTTCCAGCTTTCCTCTTGGGGGTGAATTCTGGTTTCAAATCACTGTGGTCTGAAAATATGCAGTCTTTTGGTACCAGTTAAGACCTGACTTGTGACCCAGGATGTGATCTATTCTGGAGAATGTTCTATGTGAACTTGAGAAGAATGTGTATTCTGTTTTTTTGAGATGGAAAGTTCTGAATATATCCCTGATGTCGATCTGATCCAGTGTGTCATATAAAGCTTTTATTTCCTTGTTGATCTTTTGCATGGATAATCTGTCCATTTCAGTGAGGAGGGTGTTAAAATACCCTACTATTATTGTATTATCGTCAATGTATTTCTTTGATTTTGTTATTAATTGGTTTATAGAATTTCCAGTTCCTAAGTTAGGAGCATAGATATTTAAAATTGTTAGTTTTTCTTGTTGGAGAGACCCTTTAAGTATGATATAGTATCCTTCTTCATCTCTTATTATAGTCTTTAGCTTAAAATCTAACTTCTCTGATATAAGTATTGACACTCCAGCTTTCTTTTGATGTCCATTAGTATGGTAAATTGTTTTCCACTCCCTCACTTTAAATCTGGAGGTGTCTTTGGGTCTAAAATGAGTTTTTTGCAAACAGCATATCAATGGGTCTTGTTTTCTTATCCATTCTGATACCCTGTGTCTTTTGATTGGGGCATTTAGCCCATTTACATCCAGGTAACTATTGAAAAATATGAATTTAGTGCCATTGTACTGCCTATATGGTGAGTATTACTGTATATTGTCTCTGTTCCTTTCTGGTCTGTTACTTTTAGGCTCTCTCTTTGCTTAGAGTAACACTTTCAATATTTCCTGTAGGGCTGGTTTGGTGTTTGCAAATTCTTTTAGTTTTTGTTTGTCCAGGAAGCTTTTTTATTTTTTTTTAATTTTATTTATTGAATAGAGAGAGAGATCATAAGTAGGCAAAGCAACAGGCAGAGAGGAAGAGGGGGAAGCAGGTCCCTGCCGAGCAGAGAGCCTGATGCGGGGCTTGATCCCAGGACCCTGAGATCATGACCTGAGCCGAAGGCAGAGGCTTAACACTGAGCCACCCAGGTGCCCCTTGTCCTGGAAGCTTTTTATTTCTCCTTCTATGTTCAGTGACAGCCTATGTGGATATAACATTCTTGCCTGCATATTTTTCTTGTTTAGTGATCTGAATGTATCACGCCAGTCCTTTCTGGTCTGCCGGGTCTCTGTGGATAGGTCTGCTGCCAATCTAATGTTTCTACCATTGTATGTTACAGACCTCTTGTCCAGAGCTGCTTTCAGGATTTTCTCTTGTCACTGAGACTTGTACATTTTACTATTAGATGATGGGGTGTGGACCTATTTTCACTGATTTTGTGGAGGGGTTCTCTGTCCCTCCTGGATTTTGATGTTTGTTTCATTCACCAAATTAGGGAAATTCTCTACTATAATTTGCTCCAATATACCTTCTGCCCTGCCATCTCTTTCTTCTTCTTCTGGGGCCCCAATTATTCTAATGTTGTTTCATCTTTTGGCGTCACTTATCTCTCAAACTTTCCCTTCATGGTCCAGTAGTTGTTTCTCTCTCTTTTTCTCAGCTTCGTTATTTTCCATCATTTGGCCCTCTTTATCAGTAATTCTCTCTTCTGCTTCATTTATCCTAGCAGTAAGAGCCTCCATTTTTTATTGCACCTCATTAATAGCTTTTTTTATTTCAACTTGGTTAGATTTTATTTCTTTTAATTCTCCAGAAAGGGATTTTATTTCTCCAAAAAGGGATTCTCTAGTATCTTCTAAGCTTTCTTCAAGCTCAGCTAGCATCATTATAATCATCATTCCGAACCCTAGTTTTGACATCTTATTAATGTCCCTATTGATTAGGTTCCTAGCAGTCGGTACTGCCTCTTATTCCTTGAGCTGGGTTTTTCTGCCTTCTTATTTTGTCCAGGGAAGAATAGATTGAGAGAACAAAATTCTAAAAGGGTAAAAATGACCACAGAAAAATATGCACTGATGAAATCAGAAGAGACCCCAAACCAGGGGGATAAGAAAGAAAAAAAAAAATTATTAGGCTGGTGAATAGAACAGAGCCACATACCTGATTTTGTGTGTATTTTGGTCTGTTAGAAGAAACTGCCTCCCAAAATTTTAAAGAAACACACATGCACACACACACACACACACACACATACACACATACACACACACACACACACACAAATAGGGGTAAACACAATGAAGGGATGGAACATGACTGTATAGATGAAAATTAATAAAGACTCTAAAAAAGGAATTGATAAGTTGTTTGAAAAAAGAATGTGATCAGGCTGGAAACTAGAACAAAGCCATACTCTAGATTTAGGGTTTGTTTTGGTCTGTCAGAAGAAACTATATCTCAAAATTTTAAAGAAAGAAAAACTTATATGTATACAAAAAATGAGGTTAAATACAATGAAGGGATAGAATATGACTATAAAAGTGAAAATTAAAAAAGGTTTCTAAAAGGTATTGACAAAATAAAATAGTTAAAATAGATTAAAATAGGAAAGAGGAAATATTTAAAAAAACAAAAAAAATGAAAATTTAAAAAATTTAACTTTGCAAGACTAAAGAATCATGGGGGAAAAGCCATGGTTTCTCTGTGCTGTATTCCCCTAGCACTGGTGTTCTGCATTTCTCATTGATCAGTAAAGTTGGTCTTGGCTGGATGTTCTTGCTGATCTTCTGGAGGAAGGGCCTCTTGCATTCTCAAATGTCTTTACCTGAGGCGGAATTGTACCACAGGGGCTAGGCTAAGTAATCTGCTCAGGTTTGTTCTTGTTAATTTTTGTTCCCTAAAAGCATTATGTACAGCTTTGGAGGATGAAAATGAAAATGGAAACCTCACAATCTCCAGCCCTGGAGGAGTGGAGAGCTTGCCCCCCACCCTTTCAGTGCACCCTCAGAGAAAAGCAATCACTCCTGTCTCCCTGGTCTCCGGCCCCACTCTGAGCTCACCCAGCCTGTGACCGAGCATTTCTCTGGTACACGTCCCCCTTTGGAGTCTCCAAATCCAGCAGATTCCTGCAGCACACTGCTGTGCTGCTCCTCCCAGTGGAGGATGGGGGGGGTGTCTCCCCAGATCTGCCACTTGTGGGGTCCCTGCTCAAAGAGCAGTGGTCTGACTGTGCCAAGGATCATGGTTTATGGAAAACCCAAGCTCAGAGCCCACTTCTCAGCTCTGTTTTTGCAGCTGGCTTCCCCACTCCAATACCTGGGAGCTCTGCCACTCTCAGGCATCCTCGTTCTTCCTGTGACCCCAAGAGTCCTGAGACCACACTGTGGGTCTCCACAGTAAGGAGGACTCCACTCCATGCTTAGCCTCTAGAGCAATGTCCTTCAGTGGAGCAGACTTCTAAAAGTTCTGATTTTGTGCTCTGCTGCTCTACTGCTTCCCAGGAGCTGGCCTCTCCCCCAATGGTCTGACTGTATACTGCCTCAATTCACTTATCTGCACATCTTATCTTTCAGAAAGTGGTCACTTTTCTGTTCATAGGCTTGCTGCTATTCTTGTCTTTGATCTCCTGTTGAGTTTGTAGGTGTTCAAAATGGTTTGATAACTATCTAGCTGAATTCCTGAGACCAGACAAAATTTAGGTCTCCCACTCCTCTGCAATCTTGCTCCTCTAGCAAAGCACTCTTGAAGTAAAAGTGGTCTAATTATATGAGATTATTGAATAGCTATTATGTGTGACAAGGGAAAAAATGGAAATTGTTGGTATTTGTAATCATCTATCTATCGTGCCTCTTAAGGAGTAATGTGACTAATCTTTGAGGCTATATTGAGGAAATAGTGGGTCTAAAGGAGAATTAGAGAAGTCAAGAAGAGGCTGAATTGTGCCAAATGGAGCTAGCCTTGAGCAAGCCCTAAAGACAGTTGTGCAAAGTGAGCAAAGGAGTATTAAATCAGGAGTTGGAGAAGAGGTATTGAAAAGAGTAGACAAAAGAGATTCTAAAAGAAGTAGAAGTTTTAAGAAATATTGAAAAAGGATTCTTTTATGAAGTCTTATTACAATTATCGAGTTGTACTGTCTAGTCTGACATAATTAATAAAACTTGGCCCTTATCTTTCAAGTATTTTGACAGAAAGGATTTGTGTGTGAGAGTCTATGTTTTGTATGTGTCTACAATTATATTGGCCTCTAAAGAGTAAGGCAAAGGGAAACTAAGAAAGTAATATGTAATATCTGAGATAATAAAGACAACAAGGACATATGAATAGACTTTAATAGATTAAAAACTAACAGAAACCACTGTATTTGTGTATTTATGTATTTATTTATGAATAAAAATATATTTATTAATATATTGTATTCTAAAAACATACTTCTAAATCTCTCATTGATAAAAATAAAAGTTGATGCTCATTCTTTTAACTTTTTGGGCTTACTGAACAAAGTTGACATTATTGATTAGGTAATGATAAATTGATCTCTGAACTTTTAACCCTAAGAGCTTATTGCATGCTTATTTTCCTCCAAGTTTATATTTTTCTCCTTCCTATCTTTCTAGTAACTAGAGGCAGGACAGCTATCATACATAATTCAAAAAGAATATTTGATTTTTTCATTTCTGTGCAAAATATTTTATAACCTCTTAGACAACTTTTTCTGATCTTACTATGTATATTATATAAAATATCTATAGGGTTACTGTGTATTTAAGTATATAACTAAATGTCTTTCTTCAAGTCTGGCATGAACATACATATTTAAATTTAAAATGGAAATATTTAATTTTCATGTTAAACAAGAGGAAAATATATATTTGGCTGCTCAGTTATTTAAGTTAGATAAGCTTATTTGTACAATTTTTATCATTCAGTGGATTCTACATTTGCTTTTAAAAAAGTTCACAAATTTTATTTAAATTCCTTAAGACTTTGAGTCACCCAGACTTGTAGAAGTATTCATCATTTGACTTTATATGATTCTGAAGCTTATAGCTGGGAATTTAGTCAACAAAAATACACATGATTGTTTTTCACAGTGACTATTAGAGTGTCTGCTTGCAATTGAAAATGGGTGGAAATCAGTAACCCTTGGTGATTGATCAGCTTAACACATGCTTTCCTTACCTCACACACTTCTCATGCATTTTCAGGCCAAGTGACTTTTCCACTATTAATTCTTACTGTGTTTTGGTGTATAATCTAAGGATAAAATAGCAACTAAACATTTTATATGAGCATGTTTGTATTGTTTATCTGTTACATTATGTGTTCTTTATTGAGATTCTGATGGCTTTCAAATTTGAATCTAAACAACTTTAGTAGTCTCTTGGCATTCAGGCATTTAGTATGAAATTTCAAATATTCATAATCAACCTTAGAGTTAAGTCACAAATAGTAATCAGTAATTTTACTGAAGTACTAATTTGAATCACTCTTGAAATGAGGTTTTTGTTGACAAAGAAGTTGATGGTTTGCCTAGAAAATTCATCTCAGGGCTGCTTTGTGGTTCTTCACTTGTCATGTGCATATTTTATGCTTGTTTTTGTCAGGTTTCAGTACAAGAAAGAGAAATTAGACCAAGCATTTTAAGCAGGAAGTGATTTAATAGAGTTAATTAACAGCATATTGACACATTAGAAAGAATAGGAGCAAACTTCATATTAGGCTTCAGGAGAGACCATCAGAAGGCCTGTTACTGCCCAAAGGAGCTACTAGTTCTGTCACTGTCAGAAAGGCAGGAAAGCAAGAAACCAGTTCAAGAAAACCCCGTTATAACTGGTGTCCAGCAATGACACCACATCCACATCCAAAGCTGTTGTCTCTCAATGCGTCATGATGCCCATGATGCCCATGACTAGACACTGGAAGTCAGCTGCAGGAAAAACTTCATATGTCCACAGTCATACTTGCCAGGAGATTGCCCAAATCATCAGTAAGACAGGATCTGCCTTACTTATTTGCTTTGACTCTTATGGAGTACACCTAAGTGTTGAAACCTAATTTGTATTCAGAGGGACTTCAGCGAACATAGGTTTCAAACCTGTGTAGTGCAGGAAAACACAAAAGAAAGTTATGGGAATGGATGCTGAGAGTTAATGGGCCACATTCTACCCAAACGCAGAATTAGATCTGGAAATTTAATATTTTTTGAAGATCTTAGGATTCCTCTTGGATGTCAAGGATCTTATAGTGTACTTAATTATGTGCTGTACATAAGTTCCATTTAGGGAAAATGTAAAGGCAGGGAGAAGATAGGCTCTTCCTTTCTTGACTACTTTAAGAGACTGCAGCCTTATAGCAACTTAGAACACTGAAGAAGAGACCTCTCAAGTGTGTTTTTAACATTGCAGGCAGCGTTCAAGATGATTTGTGGTGATGGAAGAACTTTTGTGTATATTCATGTTTTATCTAATCCTAAGCGATGTACAACATACATCATTTATTACATTATATGTGTCTATTTAAAAATAGATACTGATGACATTTACTCGAAAACACTGTAGCAGTAGTGATGCATGATAAACACATTTGGAGACTACTAGCCTCAAATAATTTCGTTTAGCCATATATGTCATTGGCAGATTCTAATCACCTTTACATGCCCTGTACATGTTGTAGAAAAAAAATACAATTTTAAAATTTCCAGGAAGATTATTCTTGCCCTGTATGATTGAAGGCCTCATTTAGCACAGAGTACTGTAACTCATTGCCTTTTCAGTGTCTGAGAGTAATGTCCATGGACATAAAGCACCCTACGTGTCCTTTGCTTAAAAAATAGCAGAGGAAAGAAAAGAAGAAGGAAATGCTCTTCAGATCTTTTTATTTTTACACTAAAGTAACAAAAAACCACAGTCTTCATTGCCTGATTTCTCAAGCACACTTTCCAGCTCTCAATTAAACAAACAGGAACTTAGAGGCCATTCAGAGCTCCCTGTTCTTTGGCAGATGCACACTTGTCCCTTCCTGGCAGAGCTGCACATATTGTCTGCAATACACAACTGGATGTATAATGGCTTTTTGCAACCTTGGATTGTTCTCTGGGCCTTGGCCACCTACACTGAGCAATAAGGGGACAAAATTGAAGAAGCTTTTTAGCTTTTATAGCTTATTGATTTTTATATTTTCTGATGTATTAGAGCAATTTTTCAAACGTATCCTCCTTACCTTGATATCTTGAGTGCAGAGAGAGGATTTCACATTTATTAGCTTTGCTTTGGTAAAAGAAAAAAATATGTGTGTGTATGTGTGTGTGTGTGTGTGTTCTCAATGTTGTCTCAGAGGTATAAATGGTTTGGTATGAAAAAAAAATCAATTCTCAGAGTAAAATTCAAAGACTGTGTGCAAGTGTTACATAAAAAGCAGACAACGGGAAATATACCCTTTCCAACCAGGTAACAAAGATGGTTTTGAAAAGTACAGTTTCTGGACTGCAGTTAAACTCACAGATGCTTGATATTTTTCAAATAGAAAAGTTCTATCATAATGGAGAGCATATAATGTGGTAAATACTTTTTATTATCTCTGATCATCCATGACAGCATTAAACAAAGAAGTGCAGCAGGAATGTCTTCTCCAGGGGGAGCAGTCTTTTCTCAGAGCTCAGACACAGACAAGGTGTGAAGCATTTCATGGTAAAGACTCTTTGAAGTTTTGCATTTTAAAGTAATAGGTGCAAAAGGAAATTACTTTGTGGTATACTAGTTCCCTGTTTCATACAAAAGAATTAATACTTTCTATTTCAGAGAGAGTTTATTACTTTATAATCATGAATTTAACTTGAATATTTTCTATATTTAAAATGGTTTAGGCTGGATCAGGCTGGATATTTCCCCCTTTTAAATGTTTTTGGAAAATAAATTCCACGATGTATCAGTATCTTTTAAAAACTTCAAAAACTGCACTTGTAATGTATTTGGATAAGAAAAACATTAAAAACTTCAAGGGATTTTTAGAAACCTTGAGTCTTCCTTCCTCTAAACATATCTCCTATTATTTTGATATCATGAGTCAACTTTATTGAATTTTACTTTCCTTTAGTGCATTTTCCCAAGAGTTAACTATTACAATATAGAGAACAAATTAAGTTAAACACATACTCTTGACTTAAAACAAATTACTATTTTAGATTCCTTTTTTACTGGTGATCTACATAAAAAAGCAAGAGATATGATAAAGTTTTTTTCGATAAAAGGAGTAGGGAAGATAACCTTAAATGACAGTGCCAAGTCAATTACTGAATGACCTGTGTAAGTTAGTAAACCTGAGAATAGTTTGCTGGTCTATAAATTGGGTAAAATGATAGTTAAATAGGGGTTGTTTTGAGATCAAATAATATGATAGTGCATTGTCTTCATTGTTCTTTCTCATTGCTTATGAATTTATTTTCTAGAGCACTTTTTTAAATGTTTTATTTATTTATTTGAGAGAGAGTGCAAGCAGGGCTGAGCAGAGGGAGAGGGAGAGGGAGAAGCAGACTCCCTGCTGAGTAGGGAGCCCAACATGGGGCTTGATCCCAGGACCCCGAGATTACTACCTGAACTGAAGGCAGACGCTTAACCAACTGAACCATCTCGGTGCTCCATTTATGAATGTATTTGATTTGGAGAGTACAGCATTTGAAAAATAGTTCTGATGGTGATTACATGTGGTGTAAATTGAGTCCAGGGCCCTAAACTCATCCCAGGAAAATCTAGGCACTGTATGAAAGAGAGAATAGGTCCTGGAAGGAAAACATGGTAAAAAGGAATAGATAAGTTCACCTGCATCTTAATTTTATCTAGGACTTATCCTGAGCTTTGCTTTTATATGCACAGGATATTTGATAGAAGCTGTAAAGCCTTGAGCTGCTATGACATTGGTTTAGAAGCATTTCCTTCAGCCACAATGTGGCTCTTGCCATCCTCAGGTCTTCAGTATAAATTGACTACTTTACATCATTTCCTTAGCTTCTGAAGTTATTGAAAGTTGTCCATTTTAATTTGCTCACTTACATCTGCTGGCAAAGAACAATATGCCAGTGTAGAATACGCCCCCTTTGGTTCACTTCAGTGAATCAAGGTAGGGGTCGGGTATGGTGGTTGAAAAACTGTCACTTAATTCTTAGCAGCTGTGTGAATTCTCTGAATAAAGAATGAGCACCCCTAGACTCTTTGTACAATGGAAGGAAATCTCCATATGGTCTCTACCTATTTTCCTATCCCATATCTTCCTTTCATCCTTGAAAAGAAACTGCAAAGCATTGCCATCAGTTCTGCTTTAGGAGCAGAGAACAAAGATGATCTGACAGCCCATTCTGTGATCATCACACAACGGATTTCTGGAGTCTAGCCCAGTCTTTGGAATTACCACTGAAGTTCTTAGCAGTGGTAAAATCCCCTTTGCCTGACCCTGATGGTTTTGACTTCAATTTTCTTGACAAGCAAGTTTGTTTTGAACAAAGGACTGGGAGAAGAGGATTGGAGTTGAAGGGAAGTAGGCTTTCTAATACATTGATTGAAAGCAATACAGCTTTGAGTAAACATTGACCTACCATGATGCTCAGATCACTACCTGAATGGATTACCTGCCAGACGTACACTGGATGTATAAATATGTGGCTTTCCAAATATGGTTTAGCTTGAACTATCTTAGAATCTGTAAATGGTCTCTGTTTCTTCTATGGCTTGCTTGTACTCTATATCATTTGCTTTTCATATATGTTCCATTTTCCATTTTCCTCAGCAAGTATTCCACTATTTAATATTACATGCCATGTAGTTTGTGGGTCAAAGCAGGATACACTTGAAAGTGAAAAGGGCGGGAGGAGCCTGGGTGGCTCAGTGGTTTAAGCCTCTGCCTTCGGCTCAGGTCATGATCTCAGGGTCCTGGGATCGAGCCCCGCATCGGGCTCTCTGCTCAGCAGGAGCCTGCTTCCCCCTCTCTCTGTCTGCCTCTCTGCCTAGCTCTGATTTCTCTCTGTCAAATAAATAAAATTAAAAAAAAAAAAAAAAAAACAGACCTGAAAGTGAAAAGGGCAGGACAGATAATATGCCAATAAGAACTCTGAGACAATAGGACTAATAGTCATAAACTGGGACATCCCAGGCAAACTGGAACAAATGGTCATCCTTACTTACTTTCACCTGTCAAGGTGATTTGCAGAAGGAAGAACTTGAGGTCAAAGATGTGGCTTTTAGTCTGCTTCTAATATTGCCCTAATAAAAATTATGGGGAAATACATTTAATAATGCCTGCTCTTAAAGTTGTAAGAGTTAAATGAGATAATATATTTGAAAGTACTTTATAAACTGCAGAACGATTTCAAAATTAAAAAAATGTTATCTAAGGGACACCTGGGTGGCTCAGTTGGTTAAGCCTCTGCCTTCAGCTCAGGTCATGATCCCAGACCAAGTCCTACATCGGCAGGCCTCTGCCTGCCACTCTGCCTGCTTGTGCTCTTTCTCTCTCTCTCTGACAAATAAATAAACAAAATCTTTTTTAAAAAAAAAAAAGTTATCTAAGACCAAAGTGTATTAAAATGGAGAATCGTGGATCGGTGACTACCTGCAAATAAAATCAATTAAGAATGTAATTCCTAATAATGGAGATAATTTTTGCTATTAAAGATCTAAAATTTATATTACTGGTAATGATATATTGGGAAAACTATCCCCTAGGTTCTATATTAGAAAAACAGAAATAACTTTTAGACCAAGACGTCAAGTCACCACAGTGGAATGATTTGATATTTTAGTAAGTAAGTAAGTAAGACCTCCTGTCCCATAACTGTACTGGAGGGACTCTGGCTCTGTATTTGTACTCATAATTATTCAAAAAGGCCACATGAACACTGTGTTGTGAATTAAGTATAGTAATAAGCCCTCACAAGACTTAAGAGACTTGAACAAACCTAGTTTGCACAAAAGGGTGCTAATGTTTTTATAACAAATACCAAGTGTTCCTCCTGTAATGTATTATGATATTATGAATCTCACCTGCAGTTCAGTTTTAAGCTTCTGCTTCTTTATTAAGTAACATACAAATATACACTAGTTCTTTAAAAGTGGGAGTAAGGTGTTCGGAAACTTTTCTACACTGACGCTATTGGCTTTTGTTTCAAATTAAAATTAAAAATAAAAAATAGGGGTGCCTGGCTTGGCATGGTTGGTTAAGCATTTGACTCTTGGTTTCAACTCAGATCATGATGTCTGGGTCATGGAAAATCAAGCCCTATGTTGGGACTCTGTGCTTGGCATGGAGTGTGCTTGGGATTTTCTCTCTCCCTCACCTTCTGCTCCTCCCCACCACTCTCTCTCTCTCAAGTAAATAAATCTTTAAAAAATAAAAATCTTTAAAAAATAAAAAAAAAAAAGGTGTATGTATTAGTGTGTGGAGAGAGAGAGAGAGGGGGGGAAAGAAAGAACGGGAAGGAGGAGAACGTCACATAATAAAGTGACGTCACATAAAGTGTTGAGGATGAGTTGAGTATGCTTAGAAAGGTTGGTCAGTGAAGACTTCTGTAAGGCAAAGGAATTATAGCTTCACCTTGGAGGATTAAAATGAGTGTACCATATTAAAAGCAATGCAAAACTCTTATCTCATGGAATTTTGGCTTATTTGGAGAAAAAAGAGAAAGCTGGAGTCAGGAAATGAGGCAGAGAATCTAGGAGAAAAAAAAAAATCATTGAGATTGACAGGGATTAGTGTCCATCCCCACCCCTCTCCTGCTTTAATAGTTTGCAAAGTCCCTTTGTACTTTGGGGCCATTTGGAAAAGAACGGGGGTGAGTGTCTGTTGGCATATCATGCTCTTGGAACAGTGATGCTAACCACCCTGCAATGCAAGGGACCATCCCTCACAATGCAGAACTATTCTATTCACTTTTTCTGCCTCTCAAGTTGAATATGTACCTTAACTGAAAAGGAGAGAATGTGTGTAAGTCGTGAAGGACTATTGTAGTTCCTATTTTTATCATCTTTAGGATGTTCTTGTCAGCATGACCCTAAACAACAAATCAAATACTGAATTAGATAAGCTCATCTCTTCCCTCTTCACAGAGAAAAAGTAAAATGTCAGTAATTTTGCACAAGTCTCAGAGGCTAAATTAGCTTTTATTAGCATTTTAAAAGTTAGCATCAACACTTTTAACCCAATGACTCATTAACATTCCTACCAGATACCAGGCTGGCTTGAGGCACACAGATGAGGAGCTGAAGTCTCCATTACAGCAGACTGCCTCCTACGTCCTACCCTTCCCATTACCTTGCTTTCCACATTCAGGTACTGTCTGGGTTGATGTTAGGCTCTTCTTTACCCCTTTGGCTCTACTGGCACCTTAATCCAGGCCCCACTGGTCCATTAATCCAGGAACTCATGTCAGAACTCATTCATCATCAAAACCAATCTTCGTCTCATCGCAATAAATATATTCAAATACTCTTAACATATTTCCATCCTTTTAAGGAAGTTTCCAGATGTTCCCAAAGGTTTCAGCTTGGAGAGTGTTATAGATCAGCTATGATTTGCTACAGTAGGAAGTCAATGTGGCATTTTTAAAGAAAAGTTACCAGAAAATCCTGTTTTACAATAGGAAGGGACTGAAGAAATCATTTAGCCTATGTGTTGCAAATACAAACACATACAGAAGCAAGCAAATAACAAATATGAGTAAAGTAGGCCCTATGTACTTTGTTGAGGAGAACTGGGCTGTGGTAGCTCAAGAGGGTGGCCCTCTGAGAGCAAACACTATTGCCATGCCTGGCAAGAATAGAAACATAGACATTCCCCACCATCTGATATTATCTCAGAGAAAGCCAGGAATCCAGACTATTTTAAGAACAATACTCAGTTTTGTACTAAACAGAAATACAGCTTGCCAGTGTAAAATCTCTAACAGTCTTACCTCTTGATTTCACTGAGCTGTTAAGCATGTTTCTAGAGTTAATAGAGGAAATGAGGGGATTAGTGGGAAAACCAGAAATAGAATCAGAGGTTGTCCTGGTTTTCAGTTCACTATTTTTTTTAATGTGTGAATGAGTCTTTTTTTTTTTTTTTCCCTCCACAATATTGTAGCCAACTGACCTGGCATGCCTTATAAGAACATGTTTTTAGCTAACCAGGATACTTTTGTATAGTATATTCTGGCATGATGAAATGTGCATCACTTCTTTATTTACCAGCAAGTTGAAAATTGTTGGGACAAGCAGTAGTGTGATTGATCTGCACAATAGGATCAAAATATATATCTTCATTTCCAGGTATTCTCCCATGGGCACATACTAGAAGTTAGAGAAAAATACTTTGGAAATAGAGCATGAAAAAATGGAGTCACAGATACATGTAAAGGGGGGAGTCAGGTATAGATTGATGTTGATCTGTCATATGCATGGAGCTTTGGAAAGCATAGATAAGTTAAAAGAGCAATATTTCCCAGTTTAGCCAGTTTTACATGTGAGACAAACATGGGAGCAGTTATTAGATACAAATTCAGTAGAAGGTCATTTTTAAACATATTTTGAGTAGCTGTGAATAGTATTTCAATAATCATGGTAATAAAATCACATCGCTATGTATTACATAAATCAAAGATAAATAAGTTCCTGTTTTATCTAAATTTTATACACTTTTTAAGAATTTCATGAGTTAGCATTTTTCTTAAATATTGGACCAAAATGGCAATGTTGAAGAAAGGGTGATATAAACAGTATTACACAAGGGCCCCTGGGTGGCTCAGGTGGTTAAGCATCCGACTCTTTTTTTTTTTTTTAAGATTTTATTTATTTATTTGACAGACGGAGATCACAAGTAGGCAGAGAACCCTGCAGAGAGGGAGGAGGAATCAGTCTCCCCGCCGAGCAAAGAGCCCAATGCGGGCCGATCCCAGGACCCCGGGACCATGACCCGAGCTGAAGGCAGAGGCTCTAACCCACCAAGCCACCTAGGCGCCCCAGCATCTGACTCTTAACTGTGGCTCAGGTCACTATCTCAGGGTTATCAGGTCAAGCACTGTGTTGGGCTGTAGGCCCAGGGTGGAGCCTTTTTTTATTTTATTTTATTTTATTTATTTATTTGACAGATGGAGATCACAAGTAGGCAAAGAGGCAGGCAGAGAGAGGGGAAGAGAAGCAGGCTCCTTGCTGAGCAGAGAGCCCAATGTGGGGCTTGATCCCAGGACCCTGAGATCATGACCTGAGCCGAAGGCAGAGGCTTAACCCAATGAGCCACCCAAATGCCCCAAGGGTGGAGCCTTCTTACAATTCTTTTCTCTCCTCCCCCACCTCCCGCTCTCCCCTTCTGTAAAATAAATAGTAACCAGTATTCTGCAATAATTCATACTGACGAGGGCCATTTATGTGTAAGGAGGAAATATGCTTTGCTTAAAGATATTTAAAGGGAAAGGAAGTTATTTTGAAGAAAAATACGTATGTGTATATATATGAAATCACTATAAAAATGTAAGAACTTGGCAAAAGTTGGGAAATAGCTTAACAACTGTTCTATGCATCCAGTGGTTCCGTGTTTTGTGTTTATGTGTGTGCAGCACACATGCATGTGCTTTTAACTACCATAAAGCTAGGCAACTAGGTCATAAAGTACATGCAGAAATGATAGAATTTGTCCAAAAGATCAACTTTTGTTGTAATGAATTACCAGTCTCATATTGTATTTGAATGTTAGTGCTTTGGAATTGTTCAATTTCAGTTGCTCATTGATTAGAATTAAAATAAGTATATAGAGGGGAGCTTGGCTGGCTCAGTTGGTTAAGCCTCTGCCTGCTGCTCAGGTCATGATCCCAGGGTCCTTAGATTGAGCCCCATATCCAGCTAACTGCTCAGTGGGGAGCCTGCTTCTCCTTCTCCCACTCTCCCTGCTTGTGTTCCCTCTCTCGCTATCTCTCTGTCAATTAAATATCCTTATTAAAAATATAAGTTTATAGAAAAACTCATGATGGTGTTGACAGAAAAAGAATCTGATCTGCATAATTATAAAATCTGTTTATTCATGTCTTTATGCTAGCATTTATTAGCAATAATTAATGATAACTTGTTTACAAGCTTATTTCTTAAGGATTCCTTAAAGAACCTTTATACCCCAAACATAGAATGGGCCTGAAATCTGTCACCAAAATTCTAAAAAGTAGGTCCCTAATCCTGTTATTACTGCCACAACTTCTATTTCGCCTTCTGCTATACCCAAGATTACTGAAATTGCAATGGAATAAGAGAAGGGATATTTTTCTTTTTTATTACAAATATGGAATAAATACTTTTTATATGCTAGATACTCTTCTTGGAATTAGGGATACATATTTAACACGGGGGGGGGGGAATCCCTTTACTGATGAAACCAGAAAGTAGTTTCATAGTGTATAAAAACAAATTAGGTTAATGAATATCACAGTAGTATAGTACAGCGATAACTATTATACACACAAAAAGAGGTAAAAGGGGATACAGAGTACTGTAGGTGGGAAAGGAGTTGTGATTTCACATGAAAGGCTATTGAAGTTCTCACTGAGAGGTTGCATTTAACAAAAGATGTACTGTTGGTTAAGGAGTAAACCATGCAAATACTTCAGGAAGATCATTCCAGGAAGTGAGAGCAAATATAAAGGTCTGAATTCAGGACATGCTTCCACATTCACAGAACTTCAAGGAGTGTCAAGAAGTCAGTACTGATCGGACAGCACTTGGGGAAGGGGGAATGTGTGAGAGTTTAAGGGCAGGTCATGGAGGAACTGGTAGGCTCACAGAAGACTCGGTTTGACTGTTATTATTTCATTGCTACATAATAAATTACCACAAACTTGGAAGCTTGAAACACCCATTTATTCATAATTCTGTAAGTCACAAGTTCAAGCACTGGCATGATTGGGTTCTTTGCTAAGGGTATTCCAGGGCACAACCCAAGGTGTTGGCCAAGCTCTAGGGAACAGTCTGCTTACAACCTCATTCAGGATGTTTTCAAATTTTAGTTCCTTGTAGTTGTAGGACTGAGGTTACCATATTTTTTTGGCTGTCATCTCAGGGCTGCTCTCTATTCATAGAGGTGGCTTGCATTCCTTGCTATGTGGTCCCCTAAATGTTCAAAGCCAATTATGGAAATAGCCCTCATACTACATCCCTGTCATTCTTAAAATTTATTTTACCCAAAAAAGCCTAGGCCCTTTTAAGAGCCCACCTAATTAAGTCAGGTTCACACAAGATGATCACCTTATCTCATTTTCAACTGATTAGAGACCTTTATTACATTTGCAGAATCTCTTTGGAGAACCCAGGTTAGTGTTTCATAGAGTAACTGAGAGAAGAGATTATGGAAAATATTAGTAACTGAGTATTAAAATTAGACAAAATATGACTGGAGTCATTTTGGAGGCACTGCAAGTGAAGAAGTAACTGAAATCTTCAAGCCATGAGATGGGGTTCCTGGAGGCAGGAAATAACTGAAAAATAAAGGCTGGTGGCATACACTTCCAAGATGGGGTAGGAAGTTAATTTAAAAAGTGTGTTAAATGGTCTGGATATAGCAATAAAGAACAAGGAGGAAATGTATTCTCTCTGAATCCCCAATGATAATACAGATATAGGAGACGAAATGTTATCCAGTTAGAAGGGCAGCTGGGGAAGCAATGTCGTCAAGAGAGAACTAGACTCCAGGTACAACAAGAAAGAGAAAGGAAAATGTAGAGAATTATTTGAAGATACAAAGAAATATGTTTTGAAAGTATGTGGATTCTAAAGGGATCAGAGGAAGAGTTTCAGAAGTTGATAAAGAGGGTCAGAAAAGGGAACACCTAGAACTCAGAGGTATGTGGAAATCAGAGTCAACAGGATCGTAAGTGATTTAGGCTATCCAGCCTCCTATTATGTCTCAAATGGAGGCAGTGGGTATTGAGGATTAATTCTGACATTGCTAAGGAAACACCTGATAGGCAAGGCTAAGTGTTAGAAGAAGAAAATGGATGGGTGTGGTTCCAAGAGACTGTTACTGATTATGTATATTCAATTTTTTTGTAAGAGGATTATACACTGGTGATTCATTGATTTTAGGTTTGACCATGTGACATATCCCTCTCCCATTACTTCTTGCAGAATTTGATATTCTTATCTTGAAGGAGTGGGCATGTGACTTTGAGGAATGAAATACAGGCAAAATGGACTGTGATTTCTTTCTTTCTTTCTTTTTTAAAAAAGATTTTTATTTGACAGAGAGAGATAGGCAGAGAGGCAGGCAGAGAGAGAGGGGGAAGCAGGCTCCCTTTTGGGCAGAGAGCCCGATGTGGGGCTTGATCCCAGGACCCTGAGATCATGACCTAAGCTGAAGGCAGAGGCTTAACCCACTGAGCCACCCAGATGCCCCTGAACTGTGATTTCTTAACAATATATTGTCACCCTTGACTTCCCAGATCCATTTTACTTCTTCTTCTTCTTCTTCTTTTTTTTTTTTTTTAATTTTAAGTAGACTCCACACCCACCATGGAGCCCAACATGGGGCTTGTACTCATGGCCTTGAGATTAAGACGTGAGCTGAGATCAAGAAACTAACGCTTCACCAACTGAGCCACCCTTTTACTTTTGCAATTTCTCTGATAGACAGCTAAGTCAACCTCTTCCCCAAATCAAGGTGATACTGGGCAGAATCGTGGCTATCCACAATGGACATGTAGCATTAGCAAGATATTAACCTTTGCTATAAGCCTGGAGTTGGGATATTGCAGTTCAGTTGTGTTGAGTTATCCAGTGGTCTTCTACTTTTCCCAAAGAGTGTCCTGATGGGAATATGGAAAGTTGGTATGGAATGGTCTTATGACAACATGTGGGTTTCCAATCCAAAAATACATATAATGTGGTCTCTCCCAACCAGTACCTTTTTCTTTTAAATTTTAGTTTTAACAATTCAAGAAATTACTTTTTAACACTTGCACTATCCACAAATATGTCCTTGTAACTCTGTTTCCACACATTCATCAAGTGGTCCCTGTTAATTTCTATATACTTCAGTATTACAGTGATAGTTGTAGTTACAACATTGTCAACTCTTTTAACCCACAAGCATGTTACCTTGCACAAATTTACTATGAGTAGTGAACAATTTTAAGAGAGTAGATTCAGCATTATTAATTAGTTATCAGAAGTGTAAAAAAGTATTCTATTCATAAATATTGATAATCATTTAGAATACTTCTGGTTTCCAACAAACCCCCCCCCATTAGTATAAATCTTTAAATCTTTAAATAAATCTTTAGGCTCCCCCATTAGTATAAATCTAGAAATAGAGCTGGAGATATGGCTCCAGGGAGGTTTTAACAAGTGGGATCTTTCTTTTGCAGTTTTTTCTCATGCTCCCCCTTCTGGGGGTGCAGGCTTCTTATTTAGGCTGTCTTGTTAAGTAGCTTTATTGGAAAAGCAAGAAAATAATTCTTCCTCTAGAAGCTTCTTCAGAGTTCTCATTATATCTTCCTCTAGAAGCTTCATCAGACTTCTCATTATATGAGGTCTGATCATCATGTATAAATGTCAATGTCTTTGATGTCTTCTGTGACCAGAATTATGTCATGCATTCATCAGCTTAGCTTGTGTTTCTAAATGAAGTCATAAAGTGAAAGGATTACCTTAAAAATAAGTCTACCCAGAGATGGACTTAGTTGGTGGCTCAGCTGGTTGGGTGTCTGCCTTTGGCTCAGGTCATGATCCCTGGGTCCTGGGATCGAGTCCTGCATGGGGCTACTTGCTCAGTGGGAAGCCTGCTTCTCCCTCTGCCTGCTGCTCCTCCAGCTTGTGCTTGCTCACTCTCTCTCTCTCTCATAAATAAATAAAATCTCTTAAAAAAATCCAGCCATTTTTTAAAAATTGTGTTATGTTAGTCACCATAAAATACATCATTAGTTTTTGAGACAGTGTTCCAAGATTCACTGTTTATGTACAACACCCAGTGCTCCATGCAATACATGCCCTCTTTAATACCCACCACCAGGCTCACCTATCCCTCCACCCCTATACCCCCACCCCTATCCCCTCTAAAACCCTGTTTGTTTCTCAGAGTCCACAGTCTCTCATGGTTCATCTCTCCCTCCAATTTCCCCTGATTCACTTTTCCTTTCCTTCTCCTAATGTCCTCCATGTTATTCCTTATGTTCCAAAAGTAAGTGAAACCCTATGATAACTGACCCTCTCTTTTTGACTTATTTCACTCAGCATAATCTCCTTCAGTCCCATCTGTGTTAATGCAAAAGTCGGGTATTCATCCTTTCTTATGGCTGAGTAATATTCCATTGTATATATGGACCACATCTTCATCCATCCATCTGTTGGAGGGCATCTCAGCTGTTTTCACAATTTGGGTATGGTGGACATTGGGGTACATATGACCCCTCTTTTCATTACATCTGTATCTTTGGGTAAATACCCAGTAGTACAGTTGCCAGGTCCTAGGATAGCTCTATTTTTAATTTTTTGAGGAATCTCCACACTGTTCTCCAAAGTGGCTGCACCAACTTGCATTCCCACCAACAGTGTAAGAGGGTTCCCCTTTCTCCACATTCTCTCCAACATTTGTTGTTTCCTGCCTTGTTAATCTTTGCCATTCTAACTGGTGTAAAGTAGTATCTCAATGTGATTTTGATTTGAATTTCCCTGATGGCTAATGATGATGAACATTTTTTTCATGCCTATGTTCTCTTCAAGAATTTTGATAGATTCCTGTCTCACACTGAGGTCTTTCATCCATTTTGAGTTTATCTTTGTGTATGGTATAAGAGAATGGTCAAGTTTCATTCTTCTATCCATAGCTGTCCAATTTCCCCAGCACCATTTATTGAAAAGACTGTTTTGCTTTTTTATTTTCCCCTAGATATTTTTTTCCTGCTTTGTTGAGGATAACTTGACCATAGAGTTGAGAGTCCATATCTGGGCGCTCTGTTGCATTGGTCTATGTGTCTGTTTTTGTGCCAGTACCATGCTATCTTAGTGATCACAGCTTTGTAATAAAGCTTGAAATCAGGCAACATGGTGCCCCCAGCTTTGTTTTTCCTTTAAGTCCACCCATTCTTGAATAACTTGGTCTGAAAACACAGAGCCTAAGTCTTAAAGAAAAGAAGGTGAGGTGCTTGGGTGGCTCAGTTCGTTAAGCATTCTGCTCTTGACTTCAGCGCAGGTCCTGGTCTCAGGGTTGTTGGATCCAGCGAGCATCAGGCTACATGCTTAATGGGGATCCTGATGGAGATTCTTTCTCTCTCTCCTGCTCCTCTCAATCATTCAATAACATTTTTTTTTTAAAGAAAAAAGGAAGTAAATGTCCATTACATATGCTGTAATTTATCTGAACAATTACCTTTTTCATTATTTCTTAGTGAAAACAATGAGCAGTAATAAAAGTATTCTATTTTTGAGATAAGGCAATGGGTATATAATAAAATGGTATTTTAATAACAATTTAAAAATATTTTTGAAAACTCACTCAAATCAAGACAGTATAAAGAAGTGATGTAACATCATCCACCAACATTAGACCATATTAGACCACAGACAATATATTTTATTGAGAAAGAACAAGTATTTATGTTACATTATTATCATAATTTCTATACATATTTCTTATTCTTATTCAAAAGGCCTTTGGATGAACTGATAATGAGCCTAAATTATCCCCCAATTTCCAAATATGCATCTTTTCCCACTAACAAAATAAAACTATAGTCAGTCTTATTGTATATTTAGATAACTTTTCTTATCCTCTTTTATTTATATTACTTAATTCACTTAAAGACTACCACTTTCAAAATGTCTTAGTGCTTTAGTAGAGTTAAAAATGAGATAAAAATCATCAATATACTTCCCACTAATTTCCTAATAAAGTGATTATCATTAACATATATTGAGGTCTATTCTAAGCACTTAACTTTAGTTAATCCTGTTCATTTATTTGACATATCTATGGTTGGAAGGAGTTTCTAAATGTTATTTTTAGCTCTTTTGACCCATTTTAGTCTTTCTGAGCTTAATGCTGCCTTGGTATTACCTCAAGAGGAATTTAAAAAAAAAACAAATGTTCAGGAAATATAATTCACTAAAAGAGTAATTTGTACATTTGGAGAATGTTTTCAATATTCTTCAAGAGTACTATCTGATATTATTTGGTGGCACACAAATTAATCCATATTTTATGGCCTTTGGGTATAAGAAGCAGTGCATTGCTCTTGGAAACACTGTCTACTGCCTTGGCATTAATGAAATCCACTTGGCCTGAATTACGGAGTTAGGCCAGCCCTGAAGATCTGAAATCATTCAGGTTTCTAAAAAAGAATAAGAATATTATTGTCCCCAGCCCCTCAATGCATACATCATCACTCAAAATATCTTCACGTTTTACAACCTGTTTTAAATTATTTTTATCAGCATTCTTAATATTAGATTCAGGTCCATTTATGTTGTCACAAATGGTGAGATCTGATTCTTTTTTATGGCTAGATAATATATATACATACCTCTTCTTTATCCGTTTGTCTTCCAATGGACAGACACTTGGGTTGCCTCCATATCTTGGTTATTGTAAATAATGTTGCAGGAGTATAACACTGCATATATATTTTCAAATTAGTGTTTTTGTTTTCCTTGAGAAAATGCCCAGTAGAAGAATTACTAGTATTTCCATTTTTAATTTTTTTAGAAACATCCAGACTGTTTTCCACTGTGGCTACACCAATTTGCATCTCCACCAATAATACACAAGGGTTCCTTTTCCTCCATGTCTTCAGTATCATTTATTTTTGGTCTTTTTGATTCTAGCCATTCTGACACATTTAAGGTGATTATCTCATTGTGGTTTGATTTGCATTTCTCTGATGATTAGTGATGTTGATCATCTTTTCATATGTGTGCTGGCCATCTGTATGTCTTCTTTGGGAAAATGTCTATCCAGGTCCTCTGCCCATTTTTAAATTAGATTACTTGTTTTTTTGGTGTTGAATTGTATATATAACTGTATATATTTTGGATATTAACCCTTTATTGGATACATCATTCACAAATATCTTCTGCCATTCAGGAGGATGCCTCTTCATGTTGGTAGTTTTTTCCACTGGGAAAAGCTTTTTATTTTGGTGAGTCCTAATAGTTTATTTTTGCTTTTGTTTCTCTTTTCTGAGGAAACATACTTAGAAAAATTCTCCTATGCATCAAATAAATTGTTGGCTATGTTTTCTTCTAGAAGTTTTATGGTTTCATATTGCTCATTTAGGACTTTAATCCATTTTGAGCTTATTTTTGTTTTTAGTGTAGGAGGGTGGACCTGTTCTCCCAGCATCATTTATTGAAGAGATTGGATTTCCCCTGTTATATATACTTGTCTTCTCTGTCACAGATTAATTCACCATGTAAGTGTGGGTTTATTTCTGGACTCTATTCTGTTCCCTTTATCTGTGGACTTATTTTTGTGTCAGTGCCCTACTGTTTGATTACTAGAGTTTTATAGTATATCTTAAAATGTTGGATTTCCTCCAAGCTTTATTCTTTTTCTCAAAATTGCTTTGACTATATGGGTCTTTGGTGGTTCCATACAAATTTTAATACTATTTGTTCTAGTTGTGTGAAAAATGCTGGTGGCAGTTTGATAGGAATTGCACTGAATCTACAGATTTCTTTGGGTAGTATGGACTTTTTAACAACATTTTTCCAATCCATGAACATGGAGTATCTTTGCATTTGTTTCTGTTATCTTCAATTTTATGCTTTTTTATCACAATTGTAAATGGATTTGTTGACTTAATTTCTCTTTTTGCTACTAGAAATACTACCAATTTGTGCTGCACCTTTACTAAATTGATCAGTTATAATGGTTTTTTGGTGGAGTCTTCGGGGTTTTCTATGTATAGTATCATGTCAACTATAAATTGTGACAGCTTAACTCCTTCCTTACCAATTTGGATGCCTTTTCTTTTTTTCTTCTTCTTCTTCTTCTTTTTTTTTTTTTACTGTCTGATTGTCCAGGATGTCCAGTACTATGTTAAAGTGGTGAGAATAGAAAACCTTATCTTGAACCTTGATCTTAAAAGGAAAGCTTTTAGTTTTTCACTAATAAGAATGATGTTAGTTATGGGCTTATCATATATGGCCTTTATAATGTTGAATTATGTTCCCTCTATACCCAGTTTGTTGAGTTTTTATAAATGATGTTGAATTTTGTCAAATGTTTTTTCTGCATCAATTGAGGTGATCACATGATTTTTATCATTTTCTCAATGTGGTATGTAACATTCATTGATTTGTGGATGTTGAACCATAATGCATTCCCAGGAATAAATAACACTTGATTAAGGTGTATGGTCCTGTTAATGTACTGTCAAATGAAGCCTGTATTTTTTGAGGATTTTTGCACATATGCCCAGCAGGGATAATGATCATTATTTTTTTATTATTATTATTATTTATTATTATTATTATTATTATTTTTTCTGTAGTGTCCTTGTCTGGCTTTGGTCAGGGTAATGTGGATCTTATGAGTTTGAAAGCATTCCTAGAAACATAATTTACATAAATTTACATAAATTACTGAAACTGAAACAGGAATCAATAGAAAACTTGAACAGACTAATAAACAGCAAAGAAATTGAATCAGTAATCAAAAAAAAAAACAAAAACAAAAACAAAAACCCAACAAATAATATTCCAGGGCCAGATGGCTTCACAAGCGAATTCTAGCAAACATATAAAGAAGAGTTAAGGCCTACTCTCAAATTATTCCAAAAAATAGAAAAGGAAGGAAAACTTCTAAATTTATTCTGGAAACTACCCGGATACCAAAGCCAGATAAAGACACCACTAAAAAAGAACTATAGGCCAGTATCCCTAAGGACTATGGATGAAAACATTTTCAATACAATACTAGTAAACCAAATCCAACAATACATTAAAATAATCATTCATCATGATCAAGTGGGATTTATTTCTGGGTTCCAGGTGAAATATTAATATTCACAAATCAATCGATGTAATATATCACATTAGTAAAAGTAAGGAGGAGAACCATATATACCTCAACATAATAAAGGTGATGTATGAAAAATACAGTTAGTATCACCCTCAATGGGGAAACACTGAGAGCTTTTCCTCTGTAGTCAGGAACAAGACAGGGAACTCCACTTCCATCATTGTTATTAACATAGTACTGGAAGTCCTACCTAGACCAATCAGACAACAAACAAGAAATAAAAGGCATCCAAACTGGTAAGGAAGAAGTAAAACTCTCACTAAAACCTAAAAGATTCCACCAAAAAACCTGCTAGAACTGATAAATGACTTCAGTAAAGTCACAGGATACAAAATCGACATACAGAGATCTGTTGCATTTCTATACACAAATAATGAAGCAACAGAAAAAGAAATTAGGAACCAATACTATTTATAGTTCCTCCGAAAACAGTAAGATACCTATGAAGAAACTTGAAAACTATAAAGCACTGATGAAAGATATTCCATGTTCATGGGTTGGAAGAACAAATATTGTTAAAATGTCTATACTACCCAAAGCAATCTACACATTTAATGTAATCCCAATCAAAATACCAACAGCGTTTTTCACAGAGCTAGAACAAACAGCCCTAAAATTTGTATGGAACCACAAAAGACCCCCCAAAGTCAAAGCAACCTTGAAAAAGAAAAAAAAGCTGAAGGTATCGCAATTCCAAATTTCAAGTTATATTACAAAGCTGTAGTATTCAAAACATTATGGTACTGGCACAAAAATAGACACATAGATCAATGGAAAAGAACAGAAAACCAAGAAACAAACTCATAATTATTTAGTCAATTAATCTTTAATAAAGCAGGAAAGAATATCTAATGGGAAAAAGAAAGAAACATGGAAAAGAAAGAAACTGGACCACTTACACCATATGTAAAAATAAATTCAAAATGGATTAAAGACCTAAATATGGGAGATGAAACTAACAAAAAAAAAATCCTAGGAGTGAACACAGGCAGTAACTTATTTGACATCAGCCATAGCAATTTCTACCTAGATATGTCTTTTGAGGCAAGAGAAACAAAAAATAAACTATTGGGATTTCATCAAAATAAAGAGCTTCTGTGGAAAAAAAAAAACAATCAACAAAACTAAAAGGCAACATATAGAATGGGAGGCTATATTTGCAAATGGGAGAATATATTTGCAAATGACACATCTGATAGTATGCAAAATATACAAAGAGTTTATATAACTCAATACCCCCAAAAGATGAATAATCCAGCTGATAAAGGGCAGAAGACAGGAACAGACATTTTTCCAAAGAGGACA
The DNA here is from genome assembly GCF_963455335.1 of Martes martes. NCBI lineage: Eukaryota > Metazoa > Chordata > Mammalia > Carnivora > Mustelidae > Martes > Martes martes. Next base: position 40,082,843 of record NC_137892.1, read on the forward strand.
TCTAGAAGACAGACACATGAAAATATGTTCAACATCACTAATCATCAAGGCATATCAAGACTACAATGACATAACTTCACACCTGTCAGAATGGCTAAAATCAACAAAACAAGAAACAACAGGTGTTGGCAAAGATGTGGAGAAAAGGGAACCCTTTTGCATTGTTGGTGGGAATGCAAACTGGTGCAGGCACTGTGGAAAATAGTATGGAGGGTCCTCAAAATGTTAAAAATAGAACTACCATAGGACCAAGCAATCACATTAGTAGGTATTTACTCAAAGAAAATACTAATTCAAAAGGATACATGCATCCTGATGATTGAAGCATCATTTTACAGAAACAGCCCAAGTGTTGACTGATGAATGGATAAAGAAGAAGTGTGTGTGTGTGTGTGTGTGTGTGTGTAATGGAATATTACCCAGCCCTAGTAAAGAATGAAATCTTCCCATTTCCAATGACATGGATGGAGCTAGAGAGTATCATGCTAAGCAAAATAAGACAGCCAGAGAAAGATAAATACCATATGATTTCACTCATATGTGGAATTTAAGAAAAAAATGAGGAAAGGGGAAAAAAGAAAGAGACAGGCAAATCAACAGACTCTTAACTATAGAGAAAAAACACAGTGACCGGAGGGGAATTGAGTAAGGGGATGAGTGAAATAGATGATGGATATGAAAGAATATACTTGTGATGAGAATCAGGTGATGTATGGAAGTGTTGAGTCACTATATTGTATGCCTGAAACCAATATGACACTGGAATTTAAATATTTTCAAAAATAAATAAAATGTAATTAAAAGGGAAAAATTTGGTAATGGAGATAGCGACTGGCAATAATGAACAAAATTAACATTTGTGTATTTTTTGTGGGGGTAGTATAGTAATAATAAAAAGTATTCCTTCCTTTTCTGTATTCTGGAAGAGTTTGGGAGAATTGGTATTAATTCTTAAAATTCTTAGAATTCACCAGTGAAGCCATCTGGTACTGGACTTTCCTTTTTTGGGAAACTTTTGACAAGTTATTAAATATGTGACTAGCAACTGGTCTGTTCAAATTGTATTTTTCTTCATGATTCAATCTTGATTTATTATGTTTGGGGGTATTTATCCATTTATTTTATATTGTCTACTTTGCTGGCATATAATTGTTTCTGATAGTCTCTTTTGGCCCTTTGTATATTATCAGTTGCAATGTCTCCTCTGTCATTTACAATTTTATATAAGTTCTAATCTTTTTTCTTGGTATGTCTAGCTAACATTTTGTTGGTTTTATCTTTAAAAAAAACAGCTCTTAGTTTCACTGATCTTTTTGTCTCTATTTCATTTATTTTTGCTCTATTTATTATTTATATCATTCTAATAACCTTGACCTCAGTTTGCTCTTATTTTTCTTGAGGAATAAAATTAGTTCTACATTAATCTGTCTCTTAATGTAGCATTTATCTCTACAAATATCCTTCTTAGTACTGCTTTCCTTGCATCCCATAAGTTTTGGTATGTTGTGTTTCCATTTCCATTTGTCTCATGATATTATTTGATTTCCCCTTTGGTTTTTTCTTGATCCATTTATTGTTCATGGGCATGTTGTTTATCTCCACATATTTGTAAACTTTCCAGCTTTTAACTGATTTCTATACTTACACCATTGTGGTTCGAAAAGATACATGGTATGATTTAAATCTTTTTAAATTTATGAAGACTCCAATGAAAGACTTGGGCAATTTTGGTGGCTTCCTCTGTGCTGAGCCCTGGTGAGATAGCTGGTTAACAGCTGCTGCTTTATTGGTTGTAGTCCTGTGGGACTCATGAATGGAAGCCCCTTCAGCTATCAGAATCAGGCATTTGAGGACCTGGCGTTTGGCTGCAGTTGCAAAAGCTGGGGTGCAGATGTGTATGCAAGCTCCTTCTAGGGATTTTCTAGTGACTTGGGGGCAGGCTGCAGGAAGACAGCAGGAGTGGTGTCCACCAGCTTACCTGGTCTCTGAGAAGTAGTACCTTATCTCCTAGAATGAATTTTGATGTATGTATTTTCTCATGTCTCATGTGTTGGAGTCTCTCAGCTATTTTCTGGGTCTTTTTCAGAGACAATTGCTCCATGTCAGCTGTACATTTGGCGGATCCATGGGAATGGGGAATTTTAGGAGCCTCTTCTGTGTTGCCACCTTGGTCAACTCCTTCTCTGCTATATTCTTAGGCATAGTTGTCACCAAGTGCTTGATCTCTTAAATGTTCTAACTACTCATAGTCCAACAACATGCTCAACAGATGATACCACTAATTCATCAAACCAAAAAGAAAATTAAGGCCAATCTAACCCTGGAAATTACGAATTTCAACTTCACAATTCTTATCCATCTTGAATAATATTTAAAGACAGAAAAGGGATGACCAAGATGAACGCAACTACCCAGTTACTTAGTCACTGATGTGGCTTTGCAAAATTCAGTCAGGCTTCCCTTCTCCCCACAGTCCTAAGAATCCAGGTCTCTGGATTCTAAGGTAGTACCAAAGGGGTAGAACATACTCCCTTTAAAGCTCATTCTGATCAGCTGGCGACAGGAAGAAACATTACCCGTTAGGCAACCTTTTTCCTTCTCAGTTTTTGCTGACCCTGTTTGACCCTGCTTCCTATTCTCTATTAAAGTCTTTCCCACTTGATTTTGAAATACTTGCCGATTTCATTGTCTGGGTGTTGACCTTATTGCAGTAGTCTTTCCAGATAGTGTTTCCTTGGTTGAGTCCAGATCTGTTTTTATTTAAAAACATATTTAGAATATTATGTAAAATAAAACAAATATCTATTATGATTATTCTATTTTATATCCACTTATTATAAATCCTGCACATATAAATATTTATTTAATGTAAAATTTTTTGGCTATGATAACCACCTTATTAAAAATTAGACCGCATTGTGAAGGAAATGGTCGTTTACAGATTATATTTATATGAATTATGTAAAGAGCCTCAACAATTTGGTAACATTTCAAATTTTAAGCTGGATTTTGGGTACATAAATGTTAACATTCTTTATATTAAGTACTTCAATTTCTTATTAAAGCTTTGATAATGTTAAAAAGAAACAACAGGCCCAAAATGTGTTTAGTCCCACATCAACAAACCAAGATTTAATACCTAATATAATTGCAGTTTCAACCTTTCCCAGGAATGTAACCTTTACCTAATCAACTGGGAATTACCTGGTCAGCACTCATGAAGTAATCTCTGATATTCCCCATCAGTAGGTTACCTAGCCTGAAACAATCTACCCTGTGCTAATAAATTTTTTCCATTCCCTCTGTGCCTTTAAAAACCTTCTCTTTTCCGTAGCAGTTCGGAGCTCCTGTTTGTTAGAAAGAATAATGCCTGATTAATGAATCATTAAATAATGCCAATATCATCTTTAAATTTACTTGTTTGTTTGTTTTTTTTAACAATAGTAAAGAATGGAACAAATTAACAGTAGAAGTGGAGATAAGGCAAGGCTGTTGGCGTTTAATAGCTTTACATATTTCTTTCATTAGCAAGGGTTAAAAATAAATTGAAAAATAAGATTCAAACTGTTCTCAATCAAAAGCTTAGGTACTATAAGTTTTCTCTTGGCACAGTATTCGTAAGTACAAGATTTAGTGTCCAACTGTTCCAGTATTAAATTTGTTGTTGACACCTTCTATTTCTGTCACCTTAGAGCCTCTGATCTCTCTATCTATGAGATGATCTGGTATAAGTGCTAGTTTTTAGGCTATTTTGAGGTGTTAAACAACAAATTCCAACTAAGTATATTTGAAGATCTAATTGGCTTTACTAGATAATTCATGAATCAGGGAGCATCCCACCTAGCAAACAAAGGAACTCCAACTAGCTGCAGAAAAGGAATGGTTTTTAAAGGTAATGAGGGAGTAGAAAAAAGGAAATTATTAGAAAAAATATATTATTTTAGACATGGTTGCTCTCATAAGGGGAACAGGAGGGGTCTATCAGTAAATTTCCTAGTGATGACCAGGAAATTCCAGGTTAACTGGTTAAAGGTTATGTTCCTGGGGGAGTTGAAACTATAGTTAGGTTAGGTATTAAGTCTTAGTTTCCTGACATGGAGCTCTTAACATAAGGTTCTCAGCTTAAGTGAGAGATGTGATCAAAATATAAGGCATTAGCGCCACTCTGAGCTACTGCACTGTACTTCTTGCAGCTTTTGTTGATTTTTTATGTGGGATTCACAGGTTGTAACTTCAGGTTCACAATTTTTAAGTCCGTCAATTTCTTTGGTCATTAGGTAGATCCTTTCCTTGGTGGTTACCAGCTGCAAACATACATTTAAAACTTTTGAGAGACTACAACACATTAGGGGTATTATTAGGATTACTACAAGCAGAGTTCCAAATGTTTGGAATGCACTTTCAGATCCAAACAAGTCAAATCAGGTAAATCAAAGAAAGACCCCACTGAAGGAGTCACTCTTTAAAGCTGAGTGGCTGGTTCAGCATCCTCATGTAATTTGAGTTTCAGCCTTCCTAGATGTGCTAACCCAGGGGCAACAGCGGGTATTGGCCACAACAGACACCTCCTTCCTCAGCTAAGGTGTAATCAGGGGTTCTCTATTATCAAGAAAAAGCTTGGCCCAGAGTTTAAGGATCTTTGTTAGACAGCAGTTGTCTTAGCAATAAATTTCATAATATCTTTAGAATTTAAGGAGAAGTTCTTGATGATATTCTCATTTACTCTCCAACACTGAAGTATTGCCTCGTGAATGAAAGCAAATCTTGAGTCATATATGCCTCATGGTAGGTTTTTCTTTTTTTGGGGGGGGGCTTCCCCCCTAACTCAATGATGTAAATCCAGAGTAGGTGACAAATAAGATGTCTTTATACCACTTGTGAGAAGTATTGCCTAGCTGTGTGCCAGTCATCTCAGCATAAATAGGTCCAAGGAAAATGACAACCATCACAAGGGCAAACCTTGTTGGGACACAACCTACTTTCACTAAGATGGCATTGCCTTGCAGTTTTTAATGACAAATCCAGTATTTAAAAGGCAAATGTTATCCCACTGGCAATGGCCTGGGAAAAATGGATTAAGGCCAGTACCAGTGTAAAGGAAAGAAAGGGAAGAAGAAAGGATTTCAAGTTTGAAGTATGAAGTTGTAATCTAGTGCCTTGGAAGATGGAGTTTACCTCAATGTCAGCTACTTCTCCTCCTAGTCAATTTGGTCAGAGGTTTCCAGAGACGTTCAGGTGGAGCCTTTTTCAGTTGTGCGATGCATGTCCAAGGATTAAGTCCCTGAGGTTTGGCTTCTACCTCTTTGTGAATAGTATTTGGTAAGGTCCTTCTCAAGGAGATTCAAGGGCAGTCTTTGTTTTACTGATTTCAAATCTGAAGTGTGGGATACACTTGGAAATGTTAGTTCGGGGAGTCATAGATTTCTACAGAAACTAGAAGAATTTACGAAGTAGTTCAATTTACAAGTATACCACAACCTCAACAGGACTAGAATCTAAAACAAAGGTGTAAAAACATGTTTTCTCTCTATAATTACCCTCCATTTTTCATAGTAAAACTAATGTGTTTACATTAAACTTTGCCTGATTATATATGTGTCCCAAGAATAGTAACTGACCACTTAAGCTCTTTTTAAGACTACTTTGCTGGAACCTTGTAAGCAATGTAACAGGTTAATTCCCCCCCCCCAAAGGCTTTATTGGCTCTGTAAATCAACCTTTTTTAAAACTGTCATATATGAGTCTGCATCTCTCTCTCATATAGGATATTCAAGTCAGAGGTTTGGTAATAAAACCATTATTTCCAAAATAATAATTTCCAAATGTGTTCAATTATGGGAAGAACAGATTCTCAGAACTTATGTAAATAACTATTTTGTCATGATAAAGAATACTCAAGAGATTTTGAATTTTGGAGGGATCAGGTAGGGAGAAAAAATACATGTTTCATTTTTGTTCACAAAGTATATCTTATCGAACTGTTGATAGGAAGGCTTTTTCTCTTCTTTCTTAAGCTAAGGTCTAAAAAAATCAAGCAAAAAGTTGGAAAAATTATAATCATCTTCCTCATTTCATTTTGACCCATGTTATTCATTCTTGTTCTGCTTGAATCATTTTTCTACCAGTTCTGGAAATTCCTACCCATTTCAGTTCTATGATATGAAAGTTATCAAAAACCTGAATTCTAGAATACTTGTCAGATTCTTTTCCATAAATTTCTCTGAAGATGAAACACATTTGTAGGAAACTTCTGTAAAAACATCTGAGTAAAATAATAACTATCTGTAAATAACCATTTCATTTTTAAGTCTTCTGTTAAAGGTCTAATTAGAACTCATAATTGACCAAAAAATGGCCAAAAAACCAGAATTGTGACTGATAACATTAAAATTCTGATATATCCAGATACAGAAATTTTTTACAATTTCTACAACACTTATATTAGTAATATTTACCCATACAATATAAGCTAAGGTTTAGCATGACCTATTTGCATACCAAATAAGCTTAATTAGTTTCACATTTACCTTTCTATGAGAAAACAAATCCTTGAAATGTTCCAGGTACTCTTTGCAATATTTCAAAGTTAATTTGTGGTCAAACATCTTACTTTAAAAGTCGGTTTTGAACACTTGACTAAAAAGGATCTTAGTTCACTGTGAAACAATACTTTGTTATCTCGGAAGCCAAAGTGACCAAGATGTCACAGTTTTGTGAAGACTGTGATTACAAAGTTCTGAGCAAAACTGAGTTCTTTTAATATCAGGCCGGCTGAGTTTACTTACTTAAGTAATAAAAGATTTGATAACGACGAAACACAGAATCTTTGTTTTTCTAAGCAGATTACATTAAAGGTAAAGAAAACTCTTTAATGGTCTGCTTTTTAAAAAGAAATAGTAAACAATTGAAGAAAACTATGTCCTTTTTAAAAATTTTATCCCAGTGTACTTTAAATATTAAAACTTATTTTTATCTTAGCCAGCTTGACCACACATTAAAATTATAGAGATTCCTTTTCCACAAATCTTTTTTTTTTTTTTTAACATTTGGATTTTGTCTATATTTTCCTCTCTTTAAATAACTAGCTTTGCTTTAGGACAAAATTATTTTCTTTGCACTCAATGAAAATGCATTTCCATCCCTATCTTCTAATATCAAAAGCGTACACCTTTTTTTTTTTTTTTTTTGCATTCAGAGATGTTTCTCTTATTAGTGCCAATAGTTTTATTTACATATGTTAATTATAACTCTAAACCCTAAGGAACTTTTAATTTCTAATATTAAGTTAACTAAGTAAAATTAAGAAAACCAAGTAGTAATCAAATGTGAACTATTATAGTAGCATTCTTTAGGTTGACAAATTTATGAATACATTTCATAATTTCTAGAAACATTCTTCATAGTACAATCTTTGAATAAAGGTCAAAAAGTGCTCACTAATCCAAATTTATCTTTAATTTATCTTTAAATTTTCTGTGATAAGAGTAGATAAACCTATATTCAGTAATTAATGTGTCATTATTTTATCTTATCATTCAGGGAATTTCCATCATTTAACTTAAGTTTCAGGTTACCAAAAGGATTTTGGAAACTACTTTTTAAGTAGACATAAAACATAATTATTGTTAAAAAGTTAATCTCTCTAAATCACTTGCTTCCAACTGTTTAGATTACCCACACAAACCTCATGAGACCTTAGACCAAATCAGCTATCATTCAAAGCCATTTTTTTTTTTACAAAATTTCCAAGACATAACATGAGCTCATTCAACTAATAAACTCAAAATAAAATGTTATGTCTGCATTATATCCAATGTTGATAACTCTGACATGTCTTTTTAATTAAACCACCAAAATAGTTCTTATTTCCTGAAAATTATCCTAGATCATGTGAACTTGAAAAACTTTTGGGTTAGTTTGTACTGTATTTCTAAGATAAATGCTTGATTTACCAATGCTCATTTTTAAAACAATTAAATAGAGCTTATAATTAATTTTAGTGACATAATCCAGAGGTAGAAAATGTCACACATCTATAATAGTCACACATAAACATTCAGAGATCTTACAATTATTGTTTTAAATTTTTTAGCCATGAGATAGTTATGATAATATAAAATTCATGGGTTTACATAATAACAGTTGGACCCAACTGTTTTTCTGGCAGTTGTAATAAGTTAAGGATACCTGCTCAGATGGCTCAAGATTTTTCTACTAATTTATTTTAGAGAAAACATGATTTTTTCATTCATGTAAATTTCAAAGGACCTTTCCTCATTTTATTTTACTTCTGATAAGACTTACTTCCCTAAATATTCAAAGACACAGGGAAAGAATGCAAGTTCCTTCAAGAAGAATATTGGTTTGTGAGGTCAATAATTTATAAACCCTTTGAGATAAATAGCAGAGGTTTTAGGATTAGCAAACAGATAAACTTTGGATTGCCTCATGAGCTGCATCTCCAGTTGTATTAACATAAAGACAGTTGCTTTTAATTCCTCAAAGAACTGAGTTGTTGCCTGGCTGTTAAAGAAATGACATAACCATCTATCTATGTTGAAATAGATTTGTTTATTTTATTTATTTTTCCCTTGCTGTTTAAGACTAATGCAGGTGTTTATCAGAAAACCCCTCCGAGTCTCATCAACTCTGGGAGAGGCACATAGGGGCCCTTCTTTGAAGGTAGATACTGAGGTGTTTTTAGGGCCATTTATTTAGTGGACTTTTGTGTACACTTGCTTAAAGGGCATTTCAAAGAGAGCACTAGAGTAAGTACTGAAGTACAGAGGAGAGGGAAGCAATAGTAAAAGTCAATCTTACAGTCTTTTGCATTAGGCACTTCTTGTATCTTTAACTTTTTTTATCAGCTTTCTGCAATGAAACTTTCACTGAAACTATTTTTGGAATTTTTAAGTCTGCTTTTAAGTGTGCTTCTTAAAGGATCTTATCAAATTGGGTTGTTCCTCTTAATGGCCTTTGGGACTCTAGTTTGTAATTACCCTGAGGGCTGGCAGCAGTTTAGTTGGAACCCAGCTGTAAATGGAGTGTAACCCACATTTCTGTCTGGCCTTACTTTGATGCCCCCATTGTAAGAGTTACCAAGCCAATTCTTCAGGACAAAAAACAAGCTTAGTAAGATTTTGCTATTTTTGAAAGTATTTATGGCTTCTGTAACCATAGTTCTAAGACATAAAATAAGCAGGTGTGCCAGAATGTGTCATGCTTAACTCTTTGGATTTTTAAAGATCCCATTTAAAACAAATTTTATTCACCTGAGGACTCCCACTGGACTCAGTCCAGCCTAAATGGGGCCCAGTTCAGTTCCTAAATTGAACACAATCCAGCTCAAATCAGGCCTAGTCTAATCCCAGACCCAATCCAGTCTTTAAACTGGACCCAGTCCAACTTTGGCAGGTAACCTCCAATAATTCCCAATATGGCAAGGGCTAGGGTTTTTCACTAAAAACCTGGGAATTGTGTCTGCCAGTTTAAGCTGCCCTGCATTGCAAGGGAAAGCCAATTAGACTGGGAGCTGGAAGCAAAGAGAATGGAACTTAGAACTGAAAGCAAACTTACTCAAGGCCTTTGGAAACAGTGAGCAAGACTATGAACTCAGCGTTAACAGGATATTTCTTATTGTCCCCCAAAGCCACCATAGGTCTGTTTTGGATCCTGTTGCTGCCACCAAATCCATTAAAGACCAAAAAACCAGCTGAATGAATGTGAAGATCTAATTGGTTTTATTATAATTTATTTAAAATTTATTAAAATGGTTCACTAGTCAGCATCCCATCTAGCAAATAGAAAAGAGCTCCTCAAGCTTCAGAAAAGGAAAGTTTTAAGGTAGAGGGGGAGTGGAAAAAAAGGAAATTAAAATTATTAGCAAAGAATATATTGTTTAAGGTAAGGTTGCTCTCCTGAGGGGAATAGGAAGGGACTATCAGTAAATTTCCTAGTGATGACCGGGAAATTCCCGGTTAACTGGTTAACACATTGCTGGTGGAAAAGCAAACTGGTATAGCCACTCTGGAAAACAGTATGGAAGACCTACCCTATGATCCAGCAATTGTACTACTAGATATTTACCTAAAGGTTACAAAAACACTGCTTCAAAGGGACATATGTACCCCAATGTTTACAGCACTTAACAGCCTTAGGAACAATGCTGAAGTATGGAAAAAGCCCAGATGTCCATTGACTGATGAGTGGATAAAGAAGAGGTAGTATGTGTGTGTGTGTGTGTGTGTGTGTGTATACACACATATATATAATCATTGAATATTACTCAACTATCATAAAGAATGAAATCTTGCCATTTGCAATGACATGAATGGACCTAAAGTGTATTATGCCAAGTGAAATAAGTCAAAGACAAGTACTGTATGATTTCACTCATGTGTAATTTAAGGGAAAAAACAGATGAATATATGGGGAAAAAAAGAGAGGCAGACCATAAAACAGACTCTTATCTATAGAGAACAAACCGAGGGCTGATAGAGGGAGGTGGACACCGAGTGGCTAAATGGGTGATAGGAATTAAGGAGGGCACTTGTGATGAGCACGAGGAATTACATGTTAAGTGATGAATTCTAACCCTGTAACTAATATTATACTGTATGTTAATAAATGGAGTTTTTTTTTAAGATGTTTTTTATTTATTTGACAGAGAGAGAGATCACAAGTAGGCAGAGAGGCAGGCAGAGAGAGAAGAGGAAGCAGGTTCCCCACTGAGCGGAGAGCCCAAAAGGGGGCTCGATCCCAGGACCCTGGGATCACATCCTGAGCTGAAGGCAGAGACTTAACCTACTGAGCCACCCAGGTGCCCCAATAAATGGGATTTAAATAAAAACTTGAAACAAAAAGAGAAACTGCAGCTAGTTTAGGTTAAGTTCTGGTTTGCTGCCATGGGACTCTTAATATTAGTGGCTTCATTTGGGGACTGTGGTTTCCTTTTTCACAGAGGTAAAATAGAAATAACTAGGTACTTAAAATGTTAAAGGTAATTCTTTAAATAAAAGATTATGACAAAAGGGGCACCTGTGTAGCTCAGTTAGTTAAGCATTTGCTTTTGACTCAGGTCATGATCTCGGAGTCTGGGGATCAAGCTCAGCATCTGGCTCCCTGCTCAGTGGGGAGTCTGCTTCTCCCTCTGCCCTTCCCCCTGTTCATGATCTCTCTCTCTCTCCCAAATAAATAAATGAAATCTTAAAAAGAAGACTATGACAACAAAGTCATAATAATCTATCTTCCATATGATTTTTACAGCCAGCGTCAGGACTACAACAGAGCCTGAGATTCCAGATTTAAAGAAATTCAGTCTCCTAAATTAAAAAAAAAAAAAAAAAAAAAAAAAAAAGATTTAAGAGATCTTTTTAGAAGTTAGGAGACTTGCATCATAGTACCACTCCTGACACTAAAAAGGCTTATTATTTTGGCCTTTTATTTTTGTTGAGCACATAACAGAAATATGTCACAGTAAAGGGATAAATACTGAAGACAAGGTACTAAATATAATAAATTCATTTGTTTTAGGAGCTTACGTTTTATCATCTATAAAACGAGTGCCCTTAAATTGTTATTCTTGTTTTACTCAACCTCCAGTAATTCTCAAATACCAAATGCTTTGCCAGAGCCGATCTTGATTTTTTTATTAATACTGACTTACCATAAAGAAAGAAAAGTCAGCTGTATGTACCTAAGATACAAGTTTTCACATGGGCCTAAGGCAAGGATCTGTGATAGTATATGTTGATGATCTAAAAGGAGGGAAATTCCCTCTCTCTAGCCCCAGGCACACTATGTAATTTCCAGGTCTTAACTTTTTAAGAATAAATGTTTCCCCTGCACTCTGAAAATACCTAGCATGATGGCTTTCCCTTAAAGATTAGGCTTTGTGGGAGTTCTGGTCCAAGAGGGCAATGTAGAAAGGTAGAAAGGCCCTGAATTTACCTCTTCCACAGACACACCCAATCTACACCTATTTATAGAGTAAATCCTTCAGAAGAAGTGACTGAAGAGCTTCTGCACAAGGAAAGATAAACCACATAGAGAACAGCAAGAAAAAGGTAGACACAGTAACAAATTGAATTGCTAGCACAATGCTACAAACTAGCATTGGGGGTGGGGAGGGTGGTAGTAAGGAATCATGAGCAGATTCCTGTGCCCTGGTCACAAAAGAAAAGCCACCATTTTTTTTTTAATAGATTTTACTTATTTATTTGGCAGAGAGAGAGAGATCACAAGTAGGCAGAACTGTAGGCAGAGAGAGAGGAGAAAGCAGGCTCCCTGCTGAGCAGAGAGCCTGATGTGGGGCTTGATCCCAAGACCCTGAGATCATGACCTGAGCAGAAGGCAGAGGCTTAACCCACTGAGCCACCCAAGTGCCCTGAAAAGCCACCGTTTTAAAAAAGCAACTAGTATATAAAAGATCCAGCCTTAGAACCGCACCAAATGGCCGGGGAACTTCCAGCTTGGAGGGGTTGTAAGTACTGTGGTTCACACTCCCCCTCCACCTTGACAGTGTAGATGGGAAAGGAATCTGGGCACCATAACAAGCTTGCTGCTATAAGGAGTACCAGATTCTCTGGGGCAGGGAAAAAAAAGTCCTGGCTTAAAAGAGCAAATGGATTATAACAAAGAGCCAGCCCTAGAACTCCTCCAAATGGTGGGCAAGCTGCTGGAAAGCTCCCCAGTCAGATGGGTTCCCCTCACATTTTATGTTTCCTCTCCACATTGATAGCATGGATGGAGGCAGGTTCCAAGCACTAAAGCCAGTCAACTGCCTCAGTTAGTCGGGGACCCCTACCTCACACCAGCCCCTGCCATGCCACCAAAGCAGCCACAGAACAGCACATACCTGATATCCCCTAGTCAGTGCTCAGTATAGCTCTAGCCATCATGCCAAAGTGACAAAGTCACAAAGCACTCCAGAACATGCCAGACTGTCCCCACTTCACCTCCAAATGGCTTGCTAGGGCAATCAATCCCAGTGCAGAGCACTCTGGAACCTCTGGTTCATGCCTGCTTCAGCAACTAGGCGCCCCTTGTATGGGGCACCCTGGGAACCCCCAGCCTGGCACATGCCGAGCCCCCCCGAGGTGATCTCTGCAGAGAGAACCCAAAGACCATTCTGACCCACACCCTGACTTGGATCCAATCCTCACCCCCACAATATGTTGTCTGTGCAAGCCCCCTTAGGATATTCCGACCCAAGGCAAGTAACCTAAGACACCCCCATTTGCACCCATTTCAACTTCAGCCATCCTGCCAGGGTACTACCCTCTGCACAGAGAGTCCCAAGACCACCCCAACCCGCACCCACTTAAGCTCTGGCCATCCCATCTGGGCAGCTCCAGCACGGAGTGCCCAGGAACCTTCAGCTCTTGCCAGACATAACTCCAGCCAGCCAGCCGGCACACATAGTCTACACAGGGGATGACCATACATAAGACCATTTCTTCAAGTTTAGGAGATATACCACTTCTACCTAATTCATAGAAACAAATTGAGAAATTCAAGCAAAATGCGGAGACAGAAGACTATGCTCCATAAGAAAGGACAAGACAAAAAATGAAACATAGGTAAGCAAAATGCTTAATAAAAACTTTAATGATCATAAAGATGTTCATACAACTGGAGAGAAAAGTGGAAGAACTCAGTGATAACTTCAACAAAGAAACAGAAAATACAGAAAAGAACCAGAGTTGAAGAATGCAATTACTGAAATGAAAAATACACTAGAGGGATTCAACAATAGGGGAGAGATGCAGAAGAACTAATCAGTGATATGGAAGATAGGGTAATGGAAAGCACCCAGGCTGAAAAGCAAAAAGAATCAAAACATAAGGACAGATTAAGGGATCTCTTGGACATCAAGTGCACATTCTCATTACAGGGGTCCCAGAAGGAGAAGATAAAAGGGAGAAAATGTATTGAGGAAATAATACTTGAAAACTTCCCAAACCTGGCAAAGGAACCAGACATCCAGGTTGAGGAAGCACAGAAAGTTCCAAAAAGATGAATTCAAGGTGGTCTATACCAAGACACATAATAATTAAAATGCCAAAGTTTAAAGATACAGAGAGAAATATAAAAAGCAGCATGAAAGAGCAAAGTGTTATGTACAAGGGAAACCTCATAAGGCTATCAGCTGATTTTTCAGCAGATACTTTGCAGGCAAGAAGGAGTGGTGTGTTATTTTCAAAGAGCTGAAAGGAAAACCCTGCAACCCAAAACACTGTACTTGGCAAGGTTGTCATTCAGAATTGAAGGAAAGACAAAGAATTTCCCAGACAAACATATGTTAAGGGAATTCATCACCACTACACTGGCCCTAAAAGAAATGTTATAGGGACTTTTCTTTTCTGCTTAAAAGAAGCCATAGTTAGAAGAAAATGATGGATAAAAAGATATAAAATATGAAACATATACATAAAATGTGGAGGAGGGAGTAAAAAAGTTGTTTTAGAATCTGTTCAAACTTAAGTGAGCATCAACACACTATAGACTCTTACATACTTAGGATCTGAGATAGGAACCTCATGGTGCCACAAACTCAAATCCTCTGATAAAGAAAAAAATAAAGAGAAAGAAAGCCAAGCATAACATTACAGAAAGTCACTAATCACCAGGGGAGAGAGCAAGAGAAGAAAGGAACAGATAACAACTACAGAAAGAACTAGAAAACAATGAACAAAATGCCATTAAAATGTAAATTGTCTGAATGCTCCAATCAAAAGACACAGGGTGGAAGAATAGATTTTTTTTTAAAAAGGCCCATTTATATGCAGCCTACAAGAGACTCACTGCAGACCTACAAGCATATACATACTGAAAGAATGGGAAAATATAAGCCATTCAAATAGAAGCAAAAAAAAAAAAAAAAAAAAAAAGCCGAGGCAGTGATTCTTGTATCAGACAAAATAGATTTTAAAACAAAGACTGGATTAAGAGACCAAAAAAAAAAAAAAAAAAAAGAGGTGTAACCTAGTGATAAAAGAGTCAGTCCAGCAAGAGGATATAACAATTATAACCATCTATGAACCTAATATTGGAACAACTAAATACATAAAGAAAATATTAACAGACATAAAGGGAGAAATCGACAGGTATACAATAGTAGGTAGGGGACTTTCACATCTTACTTACATCAATGATATTTCATCCAGGCAGAAAATCAATAAGGAAACAGTATCTTTGAATGACACATTAGAACAGGTAGACTTGACAGATAAATATAGAACATTCCATCTAAAAAGAAATTCTTTTCAAGTGCACATGGAATATTCTCCAGGATAGATCACATTAAGCCAAAAAACAAATGTCCATAAATTTAAGAAGATTGCAATCATATGATGCATTTTTTCCAACTATAATAGTATGAGACTAGAAATCAGGCACAAGAAAAAAAAAACTGGAAAAAACAAACATGTGGAGGCTCAACAACACACTACTAAACAGTGTACAGGTCAACAAAGAAATCAGAGGAAATAAAAACACATGAGACAAATGAAACATAATAGTCCAAAATCTTTGGGACTGAATGAAAGCAGTTCTAAGAAATTTATAGCAATACAGCCAACCTCAAGAAACAAGAGAAATCTCAAACAATCTAACCTTACCTAAAGAAACCAGAAAAAGAAGAACAAAGCCCGAAGTTGGTAGAGAGAAGAAAATAATAAACATCAGAGTGGATACAATAAAATAGAGACTAAAAAACCCACAAAGATCAATGAAACCAAGAGCTGATTCTTTAAAAAGATCAAGAAAATGGATAAACCTTTAGCCAGACTCACAAGAAAAAGAGAGAACATGAATAAAATGGAAAAGAAAGAGAAATAAAAGCCAACACCACAAAAATACAAAGGATTATAATAGACTACTATGAAAAATTTTATGCCACTTACCACTTTTTTTAAACAGGGTACTGAAATTCCTTGGCAGATTTAGGCAAGAATTAATTAGGCAAGAAAAGGAAAGGCATTCAAATAGAAAAGAAAGAAGTAAATTATTCTTGTCTGCTGACAATAGTGTCAAATACCCTGATTGTAACTGACATTTATAGGACTCAAATCATATCCAGAAAACCCTTAAGTCTCTACTAAAAACTGTTGGAACTAATCAACAATTTCAGTAGTTACAGTATACAAAATCAATATAAAAATATCAGTTGTGTTTCTATATACTAACAAATTATTCAAAAAAGAATTTAGGAAAACAGTCCCATTTGCAATAATAGCAAAAAGAATAAAATAAATATAAATTTAACCAAGGAGGGGGAAAATCTGTACACTAAAAACTGTAAGACAATGAAGAAATAAATAGAAGAGTACACAAATAAATATGGAAGTATTTCATGCTTATGGATTGGAAGAATATTGTTAAAATGTCCATACTACCCAAAGCAATCCACAGATTCAATCCAATCCCTATGAAAAGTCCATGGCATTTTTCAGAGAAATAGAAAACATATTCCTAAAATTTGTATGGATCACAAAACATTCCAAATAGCCAAAGCCATGTTAGGAAAGCAGAATGAGGCTGAAGGCATCACAGTTCCTTATTTCAAGCATTATTACAAAATTATAGTGAGTGAAATACAATATTGCCATAAAAAAGACGCATAGAACAGTTCAATGGCATACAGAGCCTAGAAATGAACCTATGCATGAGATCAATTAATTTTCAATAAAGGAACAAAGAATAGTAGGAAATTGGTACTTTCTTTCATAAATGGTGCTAGGAAAACTGGAAAGGAGCATGCAAATGAATGAGATGGGACCCCTATTTTACACTAACCACAAAAATTAACTTGAAAGGGATTAAGGACTTAAATGTAAGACCTGGAACCATAAAACACCTAGAAGAAAATATAGGGGGTAGTTCCCTTGACACTAGTCTTGGCGAGGATTTTTTGGATTTGACAACAAAAACAAAGGCAACGATAGCAAAAATAAACAAACAGAACTACCTCAAGCTAAAAATATTCTACAGCCTAAAGGAGACAATCAGGAAAATGAAAGGGTAAACTATGGAATAGGAGATAATATTTGTAAGCCACATAAGTGGATAAATGCAAAAATACACAATGAAAACATACAAATGATCAACAGGTACTTGAAAGGATGTTTAACATCACTTGCGATCAGAGAAATCCAAGTCAAAACCACAATGGGATACCACCTCACCTGTTAGGATATCTATTATCAAAAAGATAAGAGAGAACAAATGCTCATGAGAATGTGAAGAAGGAAAGGGAGACCTTGTATACTGCTGGGAATGTAAACTGGTTGAGCCACTATAGAAGATACTAGAGGTTCCTCAAGAAGTTTAAAATGGAACCATCAACAAACATAGTGATCTGAAGGGGCACGTGCACCCGAATGTTTATAGCAGCAATGTCCACAATAGCCAAACGATGGAAAGAACCTAGATGTCCATCAACAGATGAATGGATAAAGAAGATGTGGTATATACATACAATGGAATACCATGCAGCCATCAAAAGAAATTAAATCTTGCCATTTGTGACGACATGGATGGAACCTAGAGGGTATTATGCTTAGTGAAATAAGTCAGAGAAAGACAATTATCATATGATCTCCCCGATATGAGGAAGTGGAGATGCAACATGGGGGATTTGGGGAGTAGGAAAAGAATAAGTGAAACAAGATTGGATTGGGAGGGAGACAAACCATAAGAGATTCTTAATGTCACAAAACAAACTGAGGGTGGCCGGGGGGAAGGGGGTAGGGAGAGGGTGGTGGGGTTATGGACATTGGGGAGGGTATGTGCTATGGTGAGTGCTGTGAAATGTGTAAACCTGGCAATTCACAGACCTGTACCCCTGGGGCTACTAATACATTTTATGTTTATAAAAAAAAATTAAAGAAATTTAAAAAAAATGGAACCATCATAGGAACCAGCAATTCTGCTTCTGAATATATTTTCAAAGGAAACAAAATCATTAACTCGAAGAAATATCTGTATTCCCATATTCCTAACATTATTCACAGTAGCCATAATATGAAAATAATAAAACCAGGTTTCCATCAATAGACGAATGGGTAGGAGTATTGCATGTGTGTATATACAATATGGAGCATTATTCAGTCTTAAAAAAAAAAAAATCCTGTCATATGGGACAACATGGTTCAGGATAAATTTGGAGGGTGCTATGCTAAGTAAAATATGCCAGAAAGAGGAAGACAAATACTTCATGGTATCACTTATTTTGTGGGAAAAAAAAAAGAAAGAAAGAAAGAAAGAGTGAGCTCAACTCCTAGAAGCAAAATAGAAAAGCAGTTGCTGAGCCATCATGTTGTATGCTTTAAATATCTTACATTTTCATTGGTCAAATACACACTTCAACAAAGCTGAGGAGAAGCACATCACACACACCAAAAAATGAATAAAAATAGTGAGTACTAAAATTTGAGTAAGAGTAAAAAGAGATTTGAAGGGAGCTAGTCAGGAGAATTCAGAACATTGGGCCGTAAGTGTTCTTAGATGATAAAGTGAGGATGGTAGAAGTGATGGAATAAATTCCCTGGATATATTCACGGTATCATAGACATCAGAGCTTTCAGGGAACATACACATAGCACTCACCAAAACCACTGCACAAGTGTATCCTTAGGAAGCCAGAATCACGTCTAATCTGTGATTGTAGAAGACCATTCACTAGAGTTCCTGTGGTACTTTGGCAATGATGCTGATTATCTGTGGTAAGATTGTCCAGAATCATGATCATTTCCCAGAGCAAAGTATATAGATTACAGGATTTCCAGTGAACTTCCTGAGTGGCTCACAGAGCAACACCTATAAGCACAAAACCTGGCCCAAAATGATCTGCAATGGCAGCCAAGTCTTCTAGGTTGACTCCCAATGTCTTAGCCTCTTCTCTCTTAGGAACAGGTTGAGAAAGAAGTTCATAGATTGCTTTTAGTGTTGTAATTTTTACACCTAAGGTTGTAGGTATAACACACTTTTATAGGACTTTTGGATCACCTACTGCCTGGAAAGATCCAAGGTCACAGGATAGTTAAGAAAATAGTCTGAATGAAAATTTGATGAGGGCGAATAAGATTAGCTAGAAATAGGATCCAGTCCAATAGATACAAATAGGCACAACTGTCATTAAAAAATAAATAAATAAATAAATAAATAAAAAAGCTGTCTCGGGGAAGTCTATCCAGGGTTTATGGAAATAATTGTCCTATGTATTTGTATTTTTGAATTCATATCAGCTTTTGATGGAATGTTTTCCTATCCCTCAATTTTATAGAAAATCCCTCCCTGATGGTTGCTCGGGGGAATCCTTTATTGTTACATGTAAATCAGATACAGAATAAGGCTTAAAAGTGAGTTGTTCAGGAGAAGACATTGAAGTCATTTAACTTTCCTTCCCCGGGTCTGAACAGTAGGGAAGCAGAACCAAGGTCCTGAGTAACTTTGAGCAATTGGGGAGTGGGAAAAATAAGACCAGGTTTGAGGAGAGGTGTGTAAAAGCAAGGAGGATCAGAACATGGTGATGGGGGGAGAGAAACATGCTGAGAGAAGCAGAATGATAAAAAGAGGCAACATAGTAAAGTGGGAGTGTCTGAGGTGGGAATAGATGTGGGAGTTAACAGTTGAGGACAGGTAAATGTTGATATATTGGATAGTTTCAGATAAAGTAGACAGATTGTTGGATGGCCTAGGATTAGACCGAGAAAGCTGTTTTTCTTCTTTACACCAGGAGCAATTAGCAAACCATATTTTAGAGGAGATTTTGGATCACTGGTATTCAGGGCTTTCTGGAGATGAACCAGTTTGGAGACACTCCCCAAATCCTTGCTCTCATAAACAATGCTGCTTCATGTGTATGAGCCAGAGTTTCTCAAAAAGATATTTAGAGGAGGATTTTAGAGTCATGAGAACTGGGACCTTTAACTTCACTGGATACTGCAGACATATTTTGAAAATGATTGTACTCATTTTATTTTCACCATAAAAAGGTTTACACTTGGTCCAGATCCTTACAACATTTAGTACTGTGAAACTTTTATATTTAATCAAACAGAAGTATTTATATATATATCACTTATGGCTTTAATTTTATTTTCTAAAGAACTTGAACACTTCCACCCCTCGGATACTTTCTTAATTGTATTGCCTATTTATATTTTCTACTATTTTTCTAAAGTCTATAATTTTCTTATACTTTTGTCAGAATTTTTTAAATATTCTAGCTGTGAGTCCTTTGGTGGTCATAAATATTGCAAATGTCTTCTCTCAGCCTGTAAATTATCTTTTTACTTGTTCAAGTACTGAATTTTGAAGACTAGGGTAGGCGCATGTTTCCACTTTTTCATTTTATGATTTGTGCCTGTTAAATCATCTTCGTCTGCTATAGAGTCCTAGATATTGTTCTATGTTTTCTTAAACTTAAAAGAAGTGATTTTCATGCTAAGATCACCATGTCCTTTTGAACTGATTTTAGAAGTAATAATAACCCTCTCTCCGAATCCAAACCTTCATCAGCAACATTAGATGGGGGGTCCAGAATTCATCCTCAGTTCTGACAAGACTTCTCCAATTTTGCCTTCTCTTGACATCTACAGGATTTACTCTGTCATTCCTTTTCTTGTACAACAGGAAGCACAGGATCAGAGGTCACACCTTACGCTCTGGACTATAATTCTCATGATCCTATACATATTCTTCTTTTCCCCATCCGCTACATCCCTCCATTTCCTTACTTTTCATGGTGCTACCTTAAATTCAAAGTCAGTAATAAAAGCCTTCTGCATCTTTAAACCCTTGTAAATATTTCCCTCGATTTCTTTCTCTAGCTTCACTCTCATGTCATATGCATTCTATCTTCTAGTGCTACTCCTTGTAGTTGTCTGCAACTCACTCAATCTCTCTTCTTCCCTCCCTGAATATTTTATTCCCTGGGTCATTGTTCCTCTCTCCAATAATACCTCAGTTATTGTTCTTGATAATTTCAATATCCATGTAAATTGCACACCTTTCAGTTACATGATCAAACTTCCTCCAAGGATCTTGTCTTCCATCCTACCTCAGCCATTCATTATCACATCAATGCTTTTCCAAATCACACTCTATTACTCCGCTGACAGCGAATGTTTAATTCAAATATAAGTTTAAATCCAATGACACAAACACTTTTTATTCACCTCTTATCATCCTCCCCATGAACCTTATGCCTCTTTAGCTAACTTTACGCTGTTGTCAATCATTTTGAGCATTCTACTCTATTTACTCTTCACTCCAGCCTTTCCATCCTTTTGCAGTATTTCTTTATGCCACACAACCTACTTATATCTAATGGCTTACCCATTCTTGTTTTAGTCAGTTACACTTTACCTCAAAATAATGCACAATAATATGACTAGTGTCACATGAATAATTAATCTCCCAGAGGATTTTGATTCTTAGTCTATTGTCTTTTCTGTGAAATATGAAATAGGATTTCTTGGTTTTTTGTTCATTTCTAAAAGGTATAGTTTCCTACAATCCCCTCACCCTCATTAAAGGCTGATACAGTTTTATTCTAACTCACACAACACACAAACTGAAGCAATTAAAAGAATTTCTGTTCTCACTAGTTCTTCCTATTATGATTTACCCAACGATACCCAAATGGACCCATTTACTATAGCCTATGTCCTTTTACTGAGAATGAACTACCAAGCTCCTCGTTCTTTATCTTGCCTTCAAAGATATCATTATTATTTCCCTTCTTACTGCATCATCCCTATCAGGAAACAAACATATCTTTATATCTCACAACAATCAAATCACAGTAAATTATTTTAAACCCATTTGATCCTTCAGCTATCACTGTTTTTCTCTTTCCCTTCATAGCTAACTCCTTGAAAAAAACATTTATACTCACGGTCTCCAATTTCTCTCCATTTCCTATTTAACATCTTCAAACAAAGTGTTCTTATATCTTGCTTCAACTATCACAACAGCTTTTGATATAGTTGCTTATTTGTGGGACTTTTTTCCCCTGAAGGGAAAACTATTTCCTATTCTAGTTTCTATTACTACCACACTTAGTAGTGTGATCCTAGATATGTCAGGTTTTTCATACTAAGCAATTCTCCAATTTTTGATGGACATCCACTGGGTGTCTCACAATTTAACTTAATTTGGACACTAACTGCCAGAATTAGAGCAGACCCTACAAGTTACTACTGCCCCTGACTTCGGACCACAATAACAAGTCTCGGTTGCCACCTGTACTTCTGACCGACTAGCAATTTAATGGCTATTTAAATCATAAATTCCTACCACCTCTTCATAATTTCCTAAAAGTTTACTTATTGGATAAGCTGTTTATTATAAAAGGTTATATGACTCAGGAACAGCCGAATGGAAGAGATACACAGGGCAAGGTGTATGGGAAGGGATGCAGAAGACCTCCAAACCCTTTCCAGGAGTGCTACTTACCTAACACTATACATGTTTGGCAACCCCAGAAGTTCTCTGAATCCCTTCAGTAAGAGTTTCTTAGAGAGGCTTCATCATGTAGGCATGATTGATTGAATCATTGTCATTGATGATTTATTCAACCTTTAGTCCTTATCACCTCCCTGGAATTAGAGGATGGGACTGAAAGTTCAACCCTGTAATCACGTAGTTCCCTGGCAATAAGCCCTCATTTCCAGGGCTTTTCAAAAGTCACTTCATTAACAGAAATTCGGGTGTGGTTGAAAGCTTATTATGAATTTTAAAAAGACTACCCTTTCACTTTTATTGCACTTTTCACTTAGGAAATTCCAAAGCTTTTAGAAGCTCTGTGCCAGGTACAGGGACAAAGACCAAACACATATTTCTTATTATAACATCATGTTCCCTAAACTCATCCACCCATTTTCAGCATTCTTTTTTTTTTTTAATATTTTATTTATTTATTTGACAGACAGAGATCACAAGTAGGCAGAGAGGCAGGCAGAGAGAGAGTGGGTGAAGCAGGCTCCCTGCTGAGCAGAGAGCCCGATGCGGGGCTCGATCCCAGAGCCCGATGCGGGGCTCGATCCCAGAACCCTAGAATCATGACCCCAGCCGAAGGCAGAGGCCTTAATCCACTGAGCCACCCAGGTGCCCAGCATTCTTTTCTTTTCCTCTTTTTTCCCCCTATCACTCCTCTTAACACACTGTTTCCACTGGTAACTTCACAATTTTGCCATGACCTACATGTGCCATGATTGGGCTTTGTCAAGTTAATGAAAAGTCTTTTCCTCTCTTTTCTAACTTATGAATAGTAGGGGAGCAAACCTTCAAGATGCTCATTTAACTATCATCATTTCTGTCAAGAATTTCCCATTTTCTCATTTTCTCATAGGAAATTACTAATTTCAGTCTCAAAGAATTTGCAGTAGCCTTATTTTGTGTAATAATTAATTGAATATACTTGTTCCCTTTAATAGTTCTCTTGAGGACAGAGCCACTGTTTTATTACTTTGGTATCTTAATTACTTAGGCCAAGATTTGGATCATTTATGTGCTGAACATATGTTTTGGATTGAATTTAGACTTGAGTGAGATGACATATTTTCTAGTAGTATCTTTGTTTTGTATAGTTTCTTAGGAAGATCTAGATCTATGAAATATGATTCTTTTTCCTTTTTTTTTTTTTTAAGATTTTACTTATTTATTTGACAGAGAGAGACACAGGGACAGAGAGAACACAAACAGGGGCAGTGGGAGAAGGAGAAGCTGGCTTCCTGAAGGGCAGGGAGCCCGATGTGGGGCTCAATCCCAGGATCATGACCTCAGTTGCTTAATGACTGAGCCACCCAGGCACCCCTGAAATACGATTATTAAGTTCACTTCCAGACATGTACGTTGATCAAAACCCAGATCAAAAGGATGAGTAGAATACATTGTGCTAGGTGTGGTAACTACTATCATTTATTCAAATTGTTAGTCTACTGACTTAAAAGGAAATGTGCATGTTCTTGGTAACTAGTTCCTATCAATGACCTAACCTTTTCCACAAGTAGGACTTGGCTCAATTCTTATTTGTTAATAATATACATAAAAATTTTTCAACTTAGAAGAGAAAATCTTCTCAGTATAAAAGTTTTTCTTTGTTGCTTTAAATTATATATATGCCTACACATACACAACCCTATATGAGTATTATACTGACACATGAATATAGAAAGCATAAGTGTGGCTTATTAGAAATTCCAACTTTCATACAAAATTAATGATATGAGTATATCCTCACAGGTTCCTCTATCAACTCACACAATTTTAGCAGCTATGATGCCCCTTTTTATATTAATTGAAGGCTTTTTATTTTCAACAGCACTCAGTTTTCTCTGCTACAGTAGCCAAAAGGAAGCTTCTAACAAAAGCCAAATTCATGGTATTTAATATTACAGAATAAGAACAAAATTCTTATATCTCAATACAGGCAGGTGAAAAGAATCCCAGTGACCACCATTTCTCAAATAGGATTTCTATTATGACCAGTCTGAGATAGAACTATTAGAGTAGTAGAGAATTAAAGTGGGGAATAGATCTGGATAATAATTCTGAATATATCTGCCATAGTCTAAATATTTGTGTCCTCCCCACCAAATGATGTGCTGCAATTCTAACCCCCTAAGATTATGGTTTTGCAAAGTGCTAAGGTCATGAGAAGGAATGGAATTAATGTTCTTTTCCAAAGCCCTCAGAGATCCCTTGCCTCCTCTCCCTTAAGTGG
The DNA here is from genome assembly GCF_963455335.1 of Martes martes. Lineage (NCBI taxonomy): Eukaryota > Metazoa > Chordata > Mammalia > Carnivora > Mustelidae > Martes > Martes martes. Next base: position 40,107,576 of record NC_137892.1, read on the forward strand.
TAGAAGACAAGAAGGCACTGGCTGTGAACCAGTAAGAGGCCTCTCAAAGAATGTGACAATGTTAGTGCCCTGATCTTGGACTTCTTAGCCTCCAAAGCTATGAGAATAAACTACCCAATCTGTGGTATTTTGTTAGAGTAGTGTGAATGGACAGAGACAGTCTCTGTTTCTAACTACAGACTTGCAAATGTTTTAAATTTTTACCTCATTACTAAATTTGGGAGTAGTGTGCCACCACTTCTTTGGCTCCCAACTTGTAGGGTGGGGGGTGGGGGGAATCCCAAATCATTAGTAGAATTTCTGACTCAATGAGGTATTAAGGACAAGCTGATCATTCTGGTTGTACTCCATATGGTCTACTTATAACCCACTCAAATAGAATAAGCTATGGATAAGACAATGCCTTTCTTTGTAGAATCAAGGTGACTTTGATAATCTGTTTCTGACCTCTTTATATTTAAGATGTAGCTCCAATACTGTCATTTCCACACATAAACTATTGATCTCATCTTAGAACCCAAAAGCTCCAGCACAAATCTTCTCAAAGTTTAATCTGCATAGGATTAACTATGGATATTAATAAAATGCAAATCTTGATTAACTAGGCTTGTGATGGGTCCTAAGATTCTTCATTTCTAACAAGTTACCAAGGGATACGAACACTGTTGGTTTGAAAACAACACTGAGCAGTAAGGTTCTTGTAGATTTTCTAAGATCCTTTAAGAAAAATTTTCTCACATCATTCTTTTAAAATTTTTCTTACTGGTCCTACTTGATTGCGAGCTTCTTGAGGAAAAGAAATAGTCATTCATATTAGCATGTGTCTGAGTATATTTTCTTCTCTGTTTTCTAAATTCTTAGCAGTCATCTCAGTTTTTGTAGTTCCTCACTAAAAGAAAATATTGTAGACTGAATGGACACCTCAGGGCTGGAAATGACCGGGGAAGCCTCAATATGGGCAGCCAACTATCCCTTATTTGTAGGTTTTTTTTTTTTTTTTAATTTTATTTACTTATTTGACAGAGAGACAGTGAGAGAGGGAACACAAGCAGGGGCAGGCAGTGGGAGAAGGAGAAGCAGGCTTCCCATCAAGCAGGGAGTCCGATGCGGGGCTCAATCCCAGGACTTGGGGATCACAACCCGAGCCGAAGGCAGATGCCCAACCGACTGGGCCACCCAGGTGCCCCACATATTTGTAGGTTTTATATGACTTTATATGTCAGGGAGAGTAGCAATTTATGTTTGTGGGAAACAGAAGTTAATGAAACCTTTTTAGTTTGGAAGTAAGTATAGTGCTTCTATGAGGGAAAAAAACAATGAAAGAAGAGAAGAATAGGCAGCACGTGTGCAGAGGCAGATCTTTACAATTTGGCTTAGACTACATGAAAACAAAATAAACAAACAAAACGACAACAACAAAATAAAACACAAGAGCAAAAATTTCAGTTGGGTTTCTCCAGAGTTCTGGTAGCTTTTACAAAGATCCTAAAGTCTATCAAGTGTGACCAATTCTGATCAAGAAAGAGGACCAAGTGTCTTTACTCAGACAAGCATTTCTAGGGAAAATGTTTTTAACCTTCTAATGAAATATACCTCTGTCTCCACAAACACAGTAATTTAAAACAAAACAGGCAGACATAATGAATTAATGATGTAGAAATTAACTTGAATGAAAGCATCTTAGGTATACTAAAGATCTTAAAAGTCCTTAATCTGAAATATACCTGAAGTGAAATGACTTCTTAAAAACATGAAGGACCTGCTAAGATAAGCCATTTATTTTTCATGGACTGTTGGTGCCAAAACATAAATACTGAGATCATCTTGACCTACACAGGGCCTTTGTACTCTATGCCTATGCATGAGTCCCTATCAGAGGACTGGGAATTTGCCAAGCCTCATATAAAACTGCAGTGACTTTTAAGGCCACTGAGGCCATTCCATCTACTCAAAAATGAAATTAGGCTTTTTTATTTTTTTATAGGCTTGAAGCCACCTAAATTTGACCTCTATCTAGCACATTTTTTTATCCCTCAAAATTATCAATACTGTGAGTAAGGATAGAAAGTTTTGAGTCAGTCACCTGAACATATCATTTATAAGGTCTTTTATCAAGGTTTCTCAAATAAATTGGTTTTACAAATGCATTTAGGGAGAAATAATTAACTTTGAGGGTCAGAAAGAGAATATAGATGTAGGCAATACAAGGTTTTCTTTTCCCACCATCCAAGTTTTTTTTTTTCTTCTTTGTATTCACTTACTATATATGGAGAGTCTCTTTTGTAAGATGGCTAGAGATATTTTGTTAAAGGAATTAAAGTTATACTTGGAGAATTTATTGATATTAGTCAGGAAAATACAAATAATTGCCTGTAGATGTTTTACTCTGACCGTTCTAAAGTCCTTAAGTATTATCCAGCAAGTCATAAAGGTATAATGATGCTATAGTGTTTTAGGTATAGTGATGCTATCTGTGTTTTAGGCCCTGTAAGAGAAGCAATAGGGTAGAAAAAGAAAGAGGGTTTCCCAGAGAACATAAAAGTCTAAGAGACCAGATTAATAGGAAAATTAATGATGAAAATCCAAGATAATTTCCATATCTACTTTATGGAAAAAGTAAACAAAACATTTTACACATGAAACTTCAGGTATCCTGTGAGGAGATAATAGGCATTATGTTGCCATTGTTTACTTAATGCTTCTTCCCAAACCTTCTGGGCATAATTAAAGGTTTATGTTGTATTAGAAATAACAGGAGCCAGGAGCACCTGGGGAGCTCAGTCAGTTGGGTGACTGCCTTTGCCTCAGGTTATGATCCTGGGGTCCTGGGATGGCGTCCTGCATAGCACTCCTTGCTTAATGGGGAGCCTGCTTCTCCCTCTCTGTCTGCCTGTCATTCCTCCTGTTTGTGCTCTCTCACTCACTCACTCTCTCTGTGTCAAATAAACAAATAAAATCTGTAAAAAAAAAAAAAAGAAAGAAAGAAATAACAGAAGTCAACTTTGTTCTATTTCTCCAAATTGACCACTGAAAAGTAGAGCTAGCATTAATCTTTAGAAGGCCATCATTCTAAACTTTGAAGGATTTCAGAGCAGCAACAGTATTAGTTTTGCATCGTCCTCTTCTTTTTTCTAATTAGAACAGTCCCAGAATGAAGCAGGACCAATGAGCGACCAAGTAGCAAACCCTAAATGGACACTCTTCCTTCTTAGAGTAATACTTTGGCTCTCTTTTAGGGTCAGAAGAACACAGTGAAGTACCAGGACAGGCATCTATCCAGACACTTACCCGGCTTCCTGTGCTCCTATAGGGTAAGGGCAGTCATTCTGTACACAAAATGAGCATAAACTGAATTTGAGTGAGCAATTTAGGAAAAAAAGATTTTAAAAAGATTTATTATTTTGTGGAGAAAACTGAAATTTTAGTGGTTCTACCATTACCTTTCCAAATAACCTCAGGTGAAACTGCTAAATATAACTACATGGATAAACAGTAAGAATTAGGTGGGGTGCCTGGGTGGCACAGTGGGTTAAGACTCTGCCTTCGGCCCAGGTAATGATCTCAGGGCCCTGGGATCGAGCCCCGCATCGGGCACTCTGCTCAGCCGGGAACCTGCTTCCCCCTCCCTCTCTGCCTCCTTGTGAGCTTTCTCTCTCTCCATCAAATAAATAAACAAAATCTTTAAAAAAAAAAAAAACAGTAAGAATTAGGTTGGCATGTCAATATGATATATTACATATGTTGATCAAGTTGACTAAATATTTTCTAGTACACTTTGTTATGTGCAGATACAGTGTACATTTTATATGGCCCTGAGTGACATCATGTATTATCAAAATGATTCCTTTTATATTTTGCTAAGTCATACTTCTACATAAAGAGACATTCATTCCAAGTCTCTTTTCTAGGACTCTTCAAGTATTTTATTTTTCTAAAACTCTTTTTGGTTCTTTTGTTCACTGTGTCACTCAAATTAATTCCCCTAACACAAACATAACTTAAATACGGAATCATTCTCCATCTGCAATATCAAAGAATACACGTATCTATGTAAGTCTTAAGGGTAGCAGCAGTGGCATTAACAACACAAACACCAATAACTTGTCCTAGGATTGCAATAGAGAGCAGCAGAATCAAGAATATACTGTGACTTTTGTCAATGCAACATCTTTCACAAAGGGATTAGTAGGTATTTTAGTAGAGGAGTATCCTGAAGTACAACTATTGTTGGCTAGAGCCCAATTTTTCAGGGGGTCTAGCAGACCATTAACGATAATGGATGTTACATTCTTTGCTTTATACTGTGTCCCAGACACTTAAGTGTATTATCTAGATCATTGTATTTATTTCTAATGAAAAAAAAAAACAAAAAACAACTGATGGAATAGGTATCATTATACTGATTTTACATATAAGGCAACTAAGGTGTAAGAAAACCAAGTAACTAATATGAAATCTCATACCTACTGAATAAAGAAATTAAAGTAATACTAAATTTGACTCCCTAATTTCCAGTTATGCTTACTAAATGTGGTGAACATTGCTTTTTGTCCACCTAGCATACATTCCAATATTTAAAATAACAGGATATATTCTAAAAGAAATGTTTAATGAAACTTATTATTTTTTAAGATTTCATTTTTAAGTAAACTCTATACCCAACATGGGGCTCAAACTCATAACCCTGAGATCAAGAGTTGTATGCTCCATTGACTGAACCAGCCAGCTGCCCTTGAAAAATGTAATTTTAAAAAAAAGAAAAAGAAAAAAAGATTCTTTCTCTCAATAACTGGTCAAGGTAATGGTCTCTTTCTCCTTTCCTTCTACCACACTTATAAATTAAAATGTCTCTACCCTTACCATGTAGCCTCATCCAGCTGTGAAACTGGATAGAATTGCATGAATAACAGTTCAGCCTTCTCAGAAGAAAAGGGAACATACTTGGTAGGACAAAGAAAAAAAATATATATATACATATATATCTATCTATATCTATATCTATATCTATATCGATATCTGAAGGGTATAGGAGAAAGAATAAGATATTATCCTAAGGGGAGATATTTCCTAACTATCCAAGATAGGAATGTTCATCAGATGCACATTTCTGAGTCTAGAGTGACTACTGTCATGTTAATTAAGTAGCTGAGGGTATTGTGAGATAGAGTTGCCTCTCTTTGTTCTTCAACCTCGTGGATTTTAGCAAAGATAAATACAATGCTGATATTTAATATGAATGTATGTCTGATAACCCAAAAGAAGACAACACTGTAAATATTTTTGGTAAAGAACTGTACTATTCTTGACTTTATGCAGATGTTTATCTTAAATAGCTATTCTCACAGTCTGAATTAAAGAAAATCTCTTACCGGTTTAATTGGAACTATTATTTCTATTAATTCCACGTTTACCTTTAAAATAAATTTAAATTATGAATCCTGATTTATTTATATGTGATACATTCTCCATTTGAGGTAATGTGAGGTAATAAATCTCCCAAAGTTAACTTTATCTTTCTTTCTAGGATTCTAGAATGTTTTGATATACTGTTTCATTTAAAAACCATCTGCTGCATATCTAACATATGTGTATCTGGGAAAATACTAGGTACTAGATTAATAGTTTAATGGAAGAGAAAAATAAATATACTAACATTTAAGCACAATGATTGCTCAGATAGGATAAGCCCTGAATGTTATGAGTGTGCATATGAATGCACTTAATCTAGTTGTCAGAATCATGGAAGGCTTCCAGGAGGAAGTTGAGTAACTGCGAACAGTCTGTCATGGCAGGAACAGAAGTTTACAGATGGGGGTTGGAATTCTAGGAGGGAGTTTGGGTGCTGAGATTTGAAGTTTGAGAGTTAAGTGGGGGCCAGTCTATGAATGTTCATGTATGCAAAAGTAAGGAGTTTGGAATTTGTTCTAAGTGCTATTGGAGCCACTGAAAGATTTTTGGCAAGGAAAATTAGTGTCTAAATGTATATCTTAGATAGATCTATCCATCATGTCTTTGGAATATATTTTGGAAACTTGAGATTGGAAGGAGGCCGATTAGGAAATGATACAGGTTTGATCAGTTCAAGACACATAAAACCCAGCAAACTAGTAGAATCAACAGACTTGAATGAATGGTTGAGAGAAAGAGGTAAAGAGTGCAGAGTTAAGGGTGACACTCATGTCCTTCATTTGGACAACAGATGTTAGTGCTGATCATGAAAATGTATAATCAAACACAAGAAACAGTACATTCAGGGGAGGTTTTGGAAGGGTGTGTATGTGTTATTTTGACTGTTCATTATCCACTCTAAGTATATTTATTGAGTTTAGGTAGAATAAGATGCCTTGACTGGACACCTGGCCCTTGCCAGTCATTCTAACAGGGGTATGCAGATGATGCTTTAGATCTCCAGGTGGTAATATCTACATGGAACCTGGCCCTAATGGTTTTTATAATGTCTGAATATCCTTTCCCTTCTTTCTCTAATAGTCAGTGACTTGACTAAATGTGTATAATCTCATTTAAAGAAGAAAATGAGTTATTATCATAGATTCTTGGCATAGTCTTGCAGAGTCCTTCCTCATTGGGGTTTGACCATATCTGCATCAGGCAACTGAGCAAGAAATTATGAATTTTTATTTGTGGTAACTGTTTTCAATCTCCTGTTTGTTTTTTTCCATTACTATAATTTTCTGGCTATAGATGTTAATAGATACCCTTTCAGGCTGCCTGTATATCTTAACACTAGGGATACCACAGTTTATTAAGCATCTTCAAAGTTCCTATAGATCAAGCCCCATTGGCTGTCCCTTCATTTTTGCAGGTCAGAATCACGAATGAATCCTACTGGATTTGACCGTTGAATATTTATTACTCCAGTATCAAAAAGACCCAGAAATGACAGAGACAATAGAATAGTAGCAATTATTTTAAACATCTATTATAAATATACTCCATATACTTAAGAATGTAGAGGAAAACAAGATTATGAAGAAGTGAGGCATAGAAGATACCAAAAAAAAAAAAGGATCAAAATATTTAGATTTAAAAATAAAATACTCGAAATAAAAAATATACTGAATTCATTCAGGTATACTGAGAAAACACCACCACCACCACCGTTCTGTATAAACCACAGGTCATAGAAAAATATCCAAGAGAAATTAGAAAATGTTTTAGATGAATAAGAATTTAAATGGTGAATTAAAATTAGATGAGTAAGAATCAAAATAACATATAAATATTTGTGGGATATAACTCAGGAAGTATGTTTATATAATTGAATGCTTATATCATAAAAGGAAAAAGGACTCAAATTAATGATCTAAGGTTCCATTTTAAGGAACTAGAAAAAGAATTAATTTAATCCATCGAAAGCAAGCAGAAAGAAGAAAACACCAAAAGAACCCAAAAATACAATCAATGGAACCAATGGTCAGTTCTTTGGAAATGTTAGTGATTGTGATAAACACCAGTCAGACTAATTATGGAAAGAAAAAAAAGAAATCCTTGGGGGAAAAATTCTCCGTGGGTAGCTTACATTTCTGTCTTATGAGAAAAAGCATTAACAGGTTTTGTTCTGGACTACTTTATAAAGATATTTGTATAGCAAACAGCTCTGAAAGATAGAAATGATGTCTCCTGAGCAGAAGGCAGATTTGCTCATAAAGATAGTATCTCCCTGTAGGGTAAAAGATTTTTTGTTCCTTCAGGTTCCTCAGTTGTGATGTAAACTCACTACGTATAGAACATCCAGTTTAGCTCCTCCACATGGCCTCACTGAAACTAGGGATAAGGCAAAGAGATGAGACAATGAGCTCTGTTTCTGATATAGGAATTTCCCATCTTCTTCCAGTGTCTATAAAATTGTGGCAAGCTAACCAGTAATAAGAATAAAAACATGGGCAGGACTATAGACCACATAAATATCCTAGTATTATGGAAATATATTATGATCAACTTTGGCCAAAGATTCAAAAACTGAACATCAAATATAACCATTTTTTGAAAGCCAGAAACTATCAAACATCATTCAAGAAAAACTATAAATGAAGAATTATCCTCGATATCTGAATTACCCCATGTCTTTAACAAAAGAAACTGAATTTTGAAATAAAATACTCCCATAACCAAATGGCTTCACTGGTAAATTAACTAAATGTTTAAGGGAAAAATAATTTTTACACAAACTCTTCTGGAAAGCAAAAGAAGACAAAGCACATCCCCACTCATTTTATGAGGCCAGTACTAAAACCAAAGACATTAATAGGAAAACAAAACAAAACACCAGAACCAAATTCCCTCATGAAATACATGCGACAGTTTTTTAACAACGTTTTACCAAGTGATATCCAATAATATATAAAACTGATAAGACTTTATGATTGGGTTTGTCTCATCCAGGAATGAAGACTTGCTCGGACATTTGAAGAATAAATGTTATTCACCATAACAGATTAAAAAATGAAAATCATAATATGTCAGATGTGGAAATTTATATGGCAAAATTCAACATATTTTTATGATAAAAATTCTGAACTAAGTAGGGATAGACACTCATTTTCTTAGTCTTCTAGAGAGAGCTATGAAAAACTTGTAAAAGGGTGAATGTTTTCCCCTAGCATTGGGAGCAAGTAAAAAATTATTTCTCATCACTTGTATTCAACATTGACCCAGAAATCCTACAGAGTAAGTGCAGTAATACAAGAGAAAAAGAGTAGGACTTTTTCTTCTAATTTTATGTTTAATCGGCTTTGTCAAATCTGACCTTTCCTCCATGAGTAAAATGTTATTCATTGCCCCATTTGACTCATCATGCTCTTTTTTCTGAGAGAGAGATAAAGGGACAGGAGTTGGGCAGGGAGAGGGAGAGAAGGGGAGAGTGGCGGAGAGAGACAATCTTAAGCAGGCTCCCAACTTAGCATGGAGTGGAACACGGCGCTTGACCTCACAGCCCTAAGGTCATGACCTGAGCTGAAATCAAGAATTGGATGCTTAACCCACTGAGCCTCCAGGTGCTCCTCATCATGTCCATTCTTAATAGCATTGGAATCTATAACTGGAAGTGATTTAGGAATTGTTTCAATCAGGATAGTCTAGATTATCCTGTACCAATAACCAAGCCCCAAATTTCATTGCCTGAGAATGATGCTACAAATAATGTTTTATTTTTTATTCAACCTATATGCCTATGATGAGACATTGGCAATGTCTGATGATTATATTTGTTCAGAAAACCACATTGATGGGGTGCCTTACATTTAAAATATTATCCGTAGTTATGCCAGAGAAAAAGAAAGCACTCCTCAGTGTCTTACACCTGCAATTGAACCACAGGACTGTAAGTAACAAATCCAACTCCTACCCACAAATCCTGGCCAGGAACTAGTCACAGGACCCTAATCAAGCGTAAAAAGGTCAGGAAGGTAATCTCTGAAAATGGGAGTCTAAGAGATATTTATTAAATATCTTAATATCTCATAATTATTTGTCTCTCCCAAATAACAAGCAAATACACTTGATTATCATCTAGAACAACTTTATATATTAAAAAATCAGTATTAAAAATATCCGTAATCTCAACTGGTAAATATATAAGGAACAAACAGTATTTTAGGAAAAGTACTCCTATTTTGCTAGTAGCTTATTCTTTTAACATGTAATTCTTCAGAATTTACTTAGTTATTCTAATTTAATGCATAATTCCTTATAATTTATTCACGTAAAAAAGGCCTGGTCTCATAATAACTATTTTAAATTCTACATGTGGTTTTTTGTAACGTCACATATACCATAAGATGGCGACCTATGGACTATGTAAACCAAAACTAATAATACTAATTTTTTATGTTGAAAATATTTATACACATATGCATATATATACACATCTATATGTATATGTAGATGGTAAATGGTAATAAAATTTTTTTTTCTGAAACTTATTTTCCTCATGTATATCATTCGGGTAATTTTTACTGTATACTAAAATTTGCAGCATATATTAGGATTAATTTAACTATAATAATTTTCTGTTTATATCATGGATATAAATATATACTTATGAAAGCCTAGTTTATAAAGATATTCATTCTGATGTTGCTTTGCTATTCAGTACCATTTGTGACTACCAAATGCAATAAATAATCTTCATGGCTAATTTAGTTTCCATTTAATTTATACATAAAAAAGACATGCCTAAGGAAATACACTGACCATTTCTACCATGTCATACTGAATTTATATTGTACTTTTATATGTGTAATTTGGTGCATGTATGTCTCAGATCAGGTTTCCTCAGATTTACGTTAATACTGTTACCAAATACTTTCACTTAATTCTCAAGTCCTTTTGCTTGCATGGCAACACTCTTCATTCTGTCTATATGTATATCTTTTATTTTCCACTCTTGGGAATAAAAGAGAAACCAATGTAAAGAGGACTGAGAACTAGGGAACAGGAAAAGATGAAAGAAATAATAGAAGGAGCAGTTAAAAGGAGAAATTAAGATAGGGTCATATTGCTCCCTCATCAAATGATTTAAAAGAAAAAATTTGTTTACAGAATTTACAAGCTTTATAAATTAACATTACAGAATTGAACTGGATAACACAATTAGGACTTAATTTTGGTCTATGCAATATGAAACAATGTCTAGATTTTCAATTAATTTTTGATAACATGAACACGATTTAAGATCATAAAATCATTTCTGGCTGATAATTTACTAATCTATGGACACGAAGACATATTTTTCAATTACTGAAACATTGGCACAAAGTATTTGTAGTATGTACTCTGAAACAAAACTGATCTCCTATATAAAATATTAAAGGGGCGCCTGGGTGGCTCAGTGGGTTAAAGCCTCTGCCCTCAGCTCAGGTCGTGGTCTTGGGGTCCTGGGATGGAGCCCTGCATCGGGCTCTCTGCTCAGCAGGGAGCCTGCTTCCTCCTCTCTCTCTCTGCCTGCCTCTCTGCCTACTTGTGATTTCTGTGTCAAATAAATAAATACAATCTTTAAAAAAAAATAAAAAATTAAAAATTAAAAAAAAAATAAAGGGGCGCCTGGGTGGCTCAGTGGGTTAAAGCCTCTGCCTTCGGCTCAGGTCATGATCCCAGGGTCCTGGGATCGAGCCCCACATCTGGCTCTCTGCTCGGCGGCGAGCCTGCTTCCTCCTCACTCTGCCTGCCTCCCTGCCTACTTGTGATCTCTCTCTCTCTGTCAAATAAATAAATAAAATCTTTAAAAATAATAAAATAAAATAAAATATTAAAATTTTTTGAGATCATATAAAGTATTGGATAGAAATAAATCTTCAACCTCATATTGCTTCTTTCTATGTATTTTTCAACATATTTTTATTCATTATATTAACTTTATTAATTTCACATATAGATGCTTATTATCACCAAAAGCAGGAGAACATGGTACTTGATGTTACCTTTTAAGTTGGAGAACCATAAATTTTACTCAATTCAGTAAGCACTAATACATACAACCACTAAATTGTTCCAAACTTTTACATCTAACAATGTGTATTTGTTTCTAAATTTAAAATGATAATTTAAAATTTTCTTATTTGTAAAAATTGCTCCTTTTGGAGGCTCAGTGGATGGGCTGACATAATCGTTTAACAAATTTATACACAATTTCTTGATAATTATATTTTAATATGAATAGTCATCTTTGATCCAGTATTTGCAAATGATATGAAAATGGAAATTATGGAGTGTACAGAAACCGCAGAAATCATGAGAGCACAGTCTCCCTATACACTATGAAGCTCAGATCCAGGACTTAAAGATAACTCCTTTGTATTCCCTACATTTTTCATCTTATGATATCTGCACTCACTGTGCCCCAGACCCTGTGGTAAGATATAAATTTATAGAGCATGACAAAGGAATTCCCTTCTGTGAATTTGAGGATGTTACTTATTTATTTATTTATTTATTTATTATTTTTTTGAGGATGTTACATATTTAAAGTAAATTCTCTTTCTTTCTTCCTTCTTTTCTTAGCACTTGATTTTTCTTTTAGTTTTTCTACTGATTTTGTAATTTAAATAATTATGACTATATTTAAAAATCATGTTTATGCTTACCTGTATTTGCTAGTGTGTCTGTATGTTTAAAGGCATCACAACCTTTTGAAAACTGGGGATAAATTTCCAAGGTGTTTTATATCCTCAGATATTCGCAAATGAAGTAATTTACATGTGGTTGTAAAAATTAGCAATGGAATTGGAAGGAGAAGGAAGCTTTGAAAAATTTTTCTTGAATAGAAGAAACTGGATACATGCAGTTTGCCCTGCTGTCCAGCATATGTGATGAGACCATAATCTATTTTATTGCCTTTTTTAGTTCAACTGAAGGCAGCTTTTCCCCATTCACCGGGGGGGGGGGGGGGGGGGGGAGGGAGATGGACAGTGTCAAGAAGGTAACTTAGCATTTTCAGACTCAGAAAAATCTGTAAAATAAAAGTGGAATAACCCCTGCTTCCTATAGCCATTGACCAAGAATTAGATCATTGTTATGTGGTTCATCTGCAGAAGAAATGCAGTTTACTGAGACATCCTTCCATTATGCGGTAAAAAAAGTATGACTTATAATATATGTGTTTTACATATGACTGAAACATATAGATATGCCTTCATTTTTCTTGATGGAAAATCTGTAAGAAAATAGTAGCTCCATCAAATCAGTGAGTAAACAAGACCATTACATCAAAATAGATTTTTCCCATTTACTCTGACAAGTATAGCAGTTTAAATTATTTATAGTTCCACTCTGAATGGATTTAGTAGATGCCCCATAGTGCATCTTGTAAATTCAGTAGAATCTTAGTAACTTCTTTATTAATTACATTTATAAATTACACTCCTTACAAAAGCCCTGGAGCATGTAATTGATACATTTATTTAAATATTTAGCATCTCAGAAGATACTGCATTTTTATATATAGACATATTTAACTAACTACGTAGATTCTTCCTTTTGGTGAAAGAGTAATAATTGATTAGGAAAGGAATTATAAAATAAAGAAATGCCTTGGAAGTTCTCCTAATTATGGTAGAAGTTAGTTATGCCTTCTAAGTCTTTCTCATCTCCCTTCCGGAAAGACGTGCTCATAGACATCATAAACAGAATACTCAGTACTCTGTCAACTTCTGAAATTTCTAATTATAGTAAGTCTGATAAATTATCTCACATTACTATATACCATTATGTAATAGTTAACACTTACTGAGATCTAGACAGCCATTCAGGAAGATGGGAGAAATGCTGCACAGGCTCCCAGAAGGTGGGGGTCCTAACAATGTAGTAAAAACTCCCCTAGCCTCCTATCTGCCCATACCTAAATGCAAATACACAAAAAGAAAAAAATTATCTGATTACGCAATGTTTGTTTTTTTCCCCTTCACTCTTCTTACCACTTTCATACCCTTCACAATTGAAAGACTTTATTTATTATTTTTTAAAGATTTTATTTATTCATTTGAGACAGAGAGATAGAGCAAGAGCATGAGCAGGGGGAGTGGCAAAGGGAGAAGCAGAGTCCTTGCTAAGCAGGGAGCCTGAGGTGGGGCTTAATCCCAGGACCCAGAGATCCTGACCTAAGCTGAAGGCAGATGCTTAACCATCTGAGCCACCCAGGCACCCCTTGCAATTGAAAGAATTTAACTCCCTATAAGGCAAGAAGACCTGAGATAGAAGCAATGGATGGTGAGATGTTTGGATGTCAATTCTGCGGTAGGTAGTTGAGAAGCAGGGAGAATATTCAGATCAATGCACTCGTTTCTGGCTTCTCAAAAATCATTTCCAGATAAATAAAAATTGCAAACCATTTTTATTTTGGGGGGAATAATTATGCTATTTGTTCACAGAGAGCCATGCAAGATTATATATAGTATAGAAAATATACACTATATAAAGCATAGTGTGTGTATGTTATATATATATGCGTATATTTCATTATCACTGCCTTTACTAAGATTTGAAGCTAAAGAAAAAACATGAACTTGTTAAAGCAGTAGGAGGTTTTTTGTTGTTGTTTTGTTTTTTTAAGGTTTTATTTATGTACTCATGAGACAGCAAGAAAGAGAGAGGCAGAGGCCCAGTCCCTGTGGAACAGGAAGGCTGATGCCGGACTCGATCCCAGGACCCTGGGATCATGACGGGAGCCAAAGGCAGACACTTAAGTAACTGAGCCACCCAGGAACCCAAAGTAGTAGGAGTTTTAAAAAGAAAAACAATGTTTGTGAGTTTTCTCTTTGGTTCTCTTTCACATGCTTGGTAGTCATATTTTAGTTAAGTCTAAAGACTTGAGTTTTCTTAAAGATTATTTATAACCCCTTAACCTTGGGAGGTAAGGAAATCAGAGCAATTACCAGATTCTGTCCCATACTTAGCAAGAAGTTAAATAGATTAATCCATGTAAAACATTCAGAATCAACCCAATTTTGAGGGCATATAATCATTTTTTTTGCTAATTACAAGAAATGAGTTATTTTTAGGTAGTAACTACTTTAAGAATTATACGTCATTGTTGACTGCAGCTTTAAGTGTAAAATCACTGCTTTTCTCTTTATTATATTCCTTCTTTCCAGAGGTAAAGGGATATATCTCTATTTGACCTCTATCTAGGCTGTGTATGTGGAGAAAATGGTACAAATCTTTTATACTATTTGCCTAGGAATAGTGAGTAGACTCAGTTGCTGCTCTCCAAGAATGTTAATGTGACATGATCTATAAGTCAATATCTCTTTGCATCTCAGAGTATTATAATTCTTTCCATTTGACAGTCATTGGATGAAAAATGGAAATAAAACTTTCTGAAATCAGGAATTTATCCAATAGAAATTCTTAATAGGAAGGAGGGAACTTTGAAGAATAAATTATCCCTCTCTAGTAGATTCTCCAGATCATAAACCCCTACCCCAAGTCACCTCCTCTGGTGCTAAAGCACTGATTTCATCTGCCCTTGCACACAGGCAGTGACAAGGGACACAGTGCAGGAGTGTAGAAAGAGTTACAGATATATTTAATGGAAAGATGAGAGAGGAGACACTGACAGAGTGAAAATGTGTGCAGAATGTGGAGTCAGAACAGGAGGGGAGTATGCTGTGGAAATTGAAGTAAAATAAATCTTAAGGCCAGCAGCTAGGGTGACACCTAGAGTGTGTCTTTCCTCAACACTCTTGAGCCCAAAAAGAAAACCAGAACTAAGACTGTAAAAATAGAAATAGAAAGAATCTCTACTAAACTTGGAGTTGTTACCTTGAGAAGGAAAAATGATAACAACTTCTAGCATTTCCCCGATACAGAGCAAAGCGGCGGTAGGGCTGTATGCCCATGTCAGAAAGAAATGGACTATTGATCCAGTTTTGTGAGCCCTTTAAACAATAGGATTAGATCACCACACAAATGATTGTGAAGATGGCTCGCCTGGAGACCCAACTTGTAGCACAGATATTGGGTCCTGGAACAGTAAGATGAAGAAAATGATGACTGTGGACAGAGGATGAAAGGGAGATAAAGAATGCCTAATGCTCAGGATAGGCTATTAATGTACATCTTCTGTGGAGCCAAGGGCCTGCTCTCTAGAACCGACTATAAAAAGCATGCACACTGGTAAATTTTCTGACTTCAGGGTACAAGCTATTGCATCAGCTTCTTGTGCCTAGTTCATACATATGATTTAACACACAGCAGAAGATTAATTTCTGGGGACAATTCAGAATGAATTTCATTTCTTGGCAGAAAATGAGCCCTAAGCCAGAAAGCACTAGGAACCTGATATCGGTGCCTGTTTACAGGCAGCTGGTGGACTTGGTATTGTATAATGCACATTTTCAGCTGAAGGCTTACTCATTTGCACCTCCACTGTTTACATCTTTTTGTTGTGTTCTTGCACAACCGCTCTCTGTTTAGGGAAATCTTCATACCATGAGTCATCGATCATCTGATTCCTGCCAGATTCCCAGGGTACATTTTACCCTAACGTAATAAAAATAATACATCATACATGACGAAGTCAAATTCAAACTAGCTGAAAGAATTCTTAACAATCAGTCAGTTAACCTGTGGATATTGACATCAGGTCTGCACTTGTGTTAGGTGAGGTATATATCAATTATGCTGTTTGAGAAAAAGACTCATTTAAAACAATATATAGTGAGTTCTCATATTATTTATCTTTACTGTCAAAATACTATAATATTTTCTCATTAATTTTAAGTATTGTGGTCTTATCGAAGTTATTTTCAGTAGAAAGGATATGATTACATTTATTTTAATAAGGTCCGAATGAGACAGATTTACTTTTTTGAAAGGTAAAATTTCTGTAGTAAGTTAGTAACTTTTTACATAACACTGAAATCAACCAGTTCTTGCACCTTTGTCCATTTACCACATATGTGAGACCCTCAGCTTTCATAATCAGCTCCTACTCAGCTCGTGAAACTCCGGGAAACCTAGTTTTGTAACCCATACTTACGTGCAATTTAGTTTAAAACAAAAAAAAAAAACTAATGAATTTACACAAAAATATTGTTGCTAAGCAGGTCAGAATACATAATACATACGTTAGCTCGTCATCATATTTTCATACCGGGGAGAGGGGGAAGATACTCAAAGATCACTTAAACACACACACACACACACACGCACACACACACACACACAAACACACACAGTTGTTTGTTTTTTAACTCGGTGAATGTGTTACAAGAGTGGAATGATCTTGCAGTGCGTTTCCTCAGTCATCCTTCTTTCATGAAAATATGCTTGCCGGAACAATAGATTTGTGTTTATCAGTGTGATAAATCCTCTCTTTTAGAATGTGTTAAAGATGCCATAAGAGTGTATGTGTTTTTCCATTTATTCTAAATCAGGAGAAAGGAATCATTGAGTGCTCCATTTTGTGACCTTTGTCACCTCTCAGCAGTACATATTACTTCTTTTGTAAAATTTCAATATTCTTTTATAACATGCCATAATTTCCCGTACTAGATCATGTTTTACATTGATTACATTTCAGGATGACTGCTTCTCAATAGCAGTTTGAGGAAGAGACAGGGCAACCGATTTCATAAAGAACACCACATGTGTTTTCATACACTTCTCTGTTGGGAAGCGTACCTGCTAATACAACATAATTGTTATTGTAAACCGTAAGCTATGTCCTTTTACTGAACTTTGCCTCTTTTTCACTTATTTTGCAGCTCTTTCCGCACATCTCTGCTTTAGCTCATTCTACTTCTGTCCTTCTCACTCTTATTCACTCATTTTTAAAAAGTGAACTCAAAGTACAGCTTATTGGAACAGATTTCCACAGTTTGGAACCTATATATTTTTGTTACCAAGTATTTTGGACCCTAAAATTTTCTTCATTCACTTTCATTTTTTTTAATGGAAGCACATTGATTACAGCTACAATCTAATTAATTCCCAATTTTTGATGCCAAGATAAAGAAACTTTACCGAGTCAATTGTGCTACATTAACTGCCAGACCTTGTGCCAGAGAGAATGCAGGTACTCAGTGTTAGGTTACCTTTCTGAGGGTATCAAACTCCTGTAGCTTGGTGGGAAACATGAGGTAATCAAGACTCTATTCTTACTGACAAAGTTGGCATTTGGAAGCTAATTTAAAAACAGCCAAACAGAATTAACTTTTATAGAAGTAGCATAAAGTCCTGAAGATTTCAATGACTCAAAATATCCCCCCTTGTCATTCTTTCTTTATATATATATATATATATATATATATATATATATAAAACCAATAGTAATGAAGCATCTTTAATGGACTTCACGAAGTCCTCTTTCTTCTTGGGAAAACTGCCTGATAAATGGAATTATCTAGAGGATTTTCTAAAATTTTTTAAGTCTGGTCAAATTCCTAACTTTGTGGAGGGGATTTTTATTTATTTTTTTTATTGAAGTGCAATCTTATATTAGTTTCAGGTACACGTAGTGATTCATGTTTGTATACATTGTGACATGTTCCCCACAATAAGTCAAGTTGCCATCTGTAACCATACAAAGTTATTACAATATTATTGATAATATTCCCAGTGCTGTACATTAGATCTCCATGATTTGTTTTATAACTGAATTTTGTACTGCTTTATCCCCTTTACCCATTTTACTACCCCCAACCGCTTCTACTCCAGAGAACACCAGTCTGTTCTTTGTAAGTCTTGGTGTGTTTTGTTTCTTACAATTCACACATAAAAAAATTCATGTGATATTTGTCTTTCATCCATGTTGTAGCAAATGGCAAGACTCAATTCTTTTTTATAGCCGACTACTATTCCATTGTTGTGTATGTGTGGGTGTGCCTATGTGTATGCTTGTGTGTGTGTATGTATACATACATATCACATCTTTATTCACTCATCCATCAATGTATACTTTTTCCATATCTTGGCTATTGTAAATAATGCTGCAAAGAACATAGGGGTGCATGTATCTTTTCAAATTAGTGTTTTCATGTTCTTCACATAGATAACAAGTAGTAGGATATCTGAATCAAACAAAAGTTCTGTTTTTAATTTTTGTGAGGAAACTTCATGCTGTTTACCACAGTAGCTGGACAAATTTACATTTCCACCAACAGTGCATAAGGGATCCTTTTTTCCCGCATCCTCACCAACGCTTGATATCTCATCTTGTAGATTCTAGTCATTCTGACAGGTGTAAGGTGATATCTCAAAAAGATTTTCTCTGATGATGAGTGATGTTAAATATCTTTTATGTGTCTGTTGGCCATTTGTTTTTCTGCCTTAGAAAAAAATGTCTGTTCAGGTCCTCTGCCTGTTTTTTAAGTGGATTGTTTTTGGTGTTAAATTGTATGGATTCTTTTTTATATGTTTTAATATCATTCCCTTGTCAGATACATGATTTGCAAATATATTCTCCCATTTGGTATTTTGCCTTTTCATTTGTTAGTCATTTCCTTGACTGTGCACACTTTTTAGTTTGATGTAGTCTCAATTGTTTATTTTTGCTGTCTCCTTTGCCTTCCCCTCTCCTTTCCTTTCCCTGATCCAAAGCAACATTTCTGAGACCAATGTCAAGGACCTTACTGACCATGTTTTTTTCTAGGAGTTTTATGGTTTCAGGTGTTGCATTCATGTCTTACTTCATTATGAGTTTAGTTTTGTATATGGTCTAAGAAAGCTGTTAGGTTCGTTCTTTTGGATGTAGCTGTCTAGTTTTCTCAGTACCACTTATTTAAAACATCCATTTATGATAATAACTCTCAGGAGAGTGGGTATAGAGGGACTGTATCTCAACATAATAAAAGCTATGTATGACAAACCCACAGGTACTGTCATACTCAAAGTGAAAAATGCTGCAAACTTTTCCTCTAAGATCAGGAGCAAGACAGGGTTGCTCATTTTCCCCACAGTTATTCAACTGTGTATTGGAAGTACCCAGCCACAGCAATTAGGCAATAAAAAGAAAGAAAGGCATATGAATTAGAAAGGAAGAGGTAACACTATTATTATCTACAGATGATATCATTTTATATACAGAAAACCCTGAAGAGTACACCAAAGGATTCTTAGACTAATAGATGAATCTAGCACAGTTGCAGGATACAAAACTAATATATATAAGCTTGTTACATTTCTATACACTAATAATGAATTAGAGAAATCAAGAAAACAACTCCATTTCTAATTACATCACAAAGAATAAGATAACTAGAAATAAATAATAAAGTAACAGGTTACCTGAGAGGTAACCTGTACACTGAAAACTATATGACACCGATGAAAGAAACTGAAGAAGATGCAAGTAAATGGAAAGATATCGGTGCTTACGGGTTGAAATCATATTGTTACCATGTCCATACTGCCCAAAGTAATCTACAGATTCAATGCAATCCATGTTAAAATTCTTATCAAAATGACGTTTTCACAAACTAGAAGAGATAATTCTAAAATTTATATGTGACCACAAAAGATCCCAAACAGCCAAACAATCATAAGAAAGAGTAAAGCCAGAGTCTGAAATCACTTCCTGACTTCAAACTATACTACCAAGCTATAGTAATCAAACAGTATCGTATTGGCACAAAAGCAGACACACAGATAAACGAAACAGAATAGAGATCTCAAAACTAAACTCACTTATATATGGTTAATTGATTTTCAACAAAGAAGGCATGAATATGCAATGGAGAAAAGAACAATCTCTTTGCCATTTTTGAGTCCTGGAATAAGTTCTCCTAGTGTGAGCGCCTTCTCAGACCCAATCTTGTGAAGATGACCCAATTTCCTGTTTATAGAAATTATGTAGAGGCAAAAATCATGACATTACCATTGTTTTTCTCATTGATGAATGTATGCTTTAGAGATGGTCTCAGTAGAGGAGATACCTATTTATAGTTAAGTCCTTGAAAACTCCTCTTTGACCAATTCAAAGTTTGCTTATCAGCAGTATCTCTCATGTTAGGTTGACAGAAATTCCAAACAATGGTTCTTACTTTTTGCTGTGTTAAATAATTGATTAAAGCTAGCTCTTTCTTCAGAAGAAAAGGCACTTTTACATCCATGCTTTGTTACGATTTGATGATTGCCTGAAGACCATTTGGGACCTCAGAACATAGACTTTGGATTAAGGCTTCAAGTTCAATAGTGACAACTCAGACCCTTTGTGGGAACCAAACTCATGGCTTTCTAGCCATGCAGATGCCCTTTTCTTTGAATTGAGCCTAAGATCCTTAGTCTGAAGATGTTAATTTGCTTTCTAACAATTTAAGACAGTGGCCCTTTTTGCACCTATCTTATAAATTCCATACATTCTGAAACTTACGTACACAAATTTCAAACCTGTTTGCTTATGGGTTTACTAATCATTCTACCTATATCACTAATCATTCTACCTGTTTTTTTGTTTGTTACAATTTTTGTGGTTTTCTTGTGAATAAATTTCTAGAATCTAATTTTGATTCTGCCAGTGAGATGTCTTGGTTTGATGCCTGGAGGATATAGATAAGGTGAAGGCTACCTTCCTTCTGCTGTGTTTTCTGGTGATCTAGGTGAGACAAAAGTGAGCATAGCCCTCACTGAACACCAATATTCCAGCACTTGATGACAAGTTGCAAATGACACTACAACCCAACTATAGCCACACAAACCAGAAACATAGGAACTGTTATCTGTTCTTTCCTTTTATCACCATCCTGTTCTCCAAATGAACCAAATACTACTAAGTCCATATTATTGTCTTCTCTAATCTTCATGACAAGTATTAAGCCCTATCTACTGCTCTTTTGTTGGTCCAGGTTTTCATTAATTTTTGGGTGGTGTTCACTTCATTCTTGAAATTTTGTGTTTGCCACAACATGGCTCTCAGGAGTTCATAAAGCTACTTCTACAATGAACTTCTGTTCATTGTACAAAACTTCTACAATGAACTCCAGTTAAGAAAGACAAGAAAACCACTAATTAAGAAGGAAAAGGCCCAGAATACAGTCTCCTTTATTTGGCCACTTTGAATTGGGTCATGTGCCAACTTAAGAAGTAATAATATGAAGTATGATGGATGTAGTGATTGATTGGTTTAAACTAAGCTGGTCAACCCTTAATCAAGGATGGGATAAATATAAGCCAAATCATGGGACTTAGGGTGCTTTTCAAAAAGTTAATGAGGGAAAATTTCCAATGCAGGTTTTTATTTAGCCTCTTTAATGTTATCCCAGTGATATTTATAAAATACAAGTATAAACATGTCACTCCTTTTCTTCATCCTGTCAAGACATGCACATTTCCCTTAGGATTGTGCTCAAATATCTGAGCAAAGCTAGCCCTTGCCTATTTGTATTTTATATATAATTATCATTTATCTAATATGGCACTAAAATAATTACCACATTATCAGGTTTTACAAGAAATTCCACAGACTGTGCTAGATATGGTATATGGATATACACATTTATCATCCTCAAAATATTGTTTGCAAGTGATGACACTGAGAGATAGGAGATCATCTGATCAAGGTCACCAAGATAAATAGCAAATCCAGACCTCTGGATTTTCCACTCCACTCTTTTGATCAACAGTTGTTTATTTCTCCAGAGCAGACTATCAAGAAATGGAAGAAACTTAGAAAGAATCCAGTCCATTTCTGTATATTTGAGGTGAGGAAATACATTCAAAACTGTCATTTGTCCCATAAAATAGCTTAATAGGCTAGTGTAGGCAAAGCATATGTGTCTTAGATGATGAAAGTGTTAAAGAAGATGGATACAAGTGTTCCTAATTGAGATTGTTTGTAAAAAAGACCAGTGGACGTGTTTATCAGACTGTTAATAAAACAGGGGAACAACACTAGTGCTTACTACCATGCCTCTCTTAATAGGTAATGACTTATTTTAAATAATTATTACAATTTAAATCAAACAAATGTAGTTATATATTATTATATTCACAAAGCCAAAATACTAATTCTATCCATGAGGATTTTCTAATGATTATTTGTCATTACTTATACTGAACACTCCTCTTGAACTGTATATAATACACCTCAAAAATATTTAAGTATCTGCAGGAAGTCATTATGAAATACGTGAATTTGTGTGATGTGTTCTTGTTAGCATTGGAATCTTTAAAAAATGGCAACCTTTCCCCAGGTAATTAGAAAAGAATATATTATTACTCAGTGATTTCTTTAATTTAGATCAGATAAAGTTTTGAATTTAACTCACAATGTTCTCTGATTATCTAGTAATATAGAAATATCTGGTTATTTCTTTTCTGGCCGTTTGAGTTATACTTGAGTGTGCCTTTCCTGAAAGCTGATATTTTTCTTTACTTTTCTAAATAAGATGAAAAGAACAGACGGGGCTTCTCCCAGAGGTGGTTATATTCATGATTTCCAATTTTGGCATCTTGGGTATTCCCAGACCAGAAGGTACTGTGACACTTGTCCAGCTTTGATTGCATCAAGCTAACTTCCCAAAATGACTGTGTTTCCTTATTTGTCAAATCATTAATCTCTTAAGGAGAACAAACTTCTCAGGCAGTAAGAAAATATACATATCACATTTAATTCAATTTCTTCAGTAACACTTTAAATATTGTTTACAAATATTCTTTTTTCCTCTTTTGGCTCATACTGCATAGTTCACTGCCAGTTTATGGAAAAAATGCATATCATAGTCATACTTTTTGGCATACTAAATAGCTATTTGAATATACTTAGGAGAATGGCATAATAAAATTTCAATCTATTACAATTATGACAGTACTTTAAGAAATAATTCATCTTGTTTTCAGCAAATTCAAAATTCAATCCCAAAGGATTAACTACTATATATTTAATTCACTGCTCTTGCCGTAATATTAAAGAATTCTTACAGAAATATATGTTCTATGTCTGTGTGTGAAATTACAAGATTCAGGAATTAAGGTATACATAATAATTTGAATTGAAAGTGATAATCTAAAAGTGGTGGCTCAATCTATATCTCTGATCTTAAAATAGAGTATTTTCTTCCCCTGCCACAATATGATATGAAACAGAGCAAAAAAACAATTCTGTTGTATAAATCATCCTAATCCATACTGAACCATATTTTCAAGGATTTTTTTTAGTAGGAAATATCCTTCAAACACAGAGGTAAATTCTCCTTCTGGAACAAAAGGTAGATGTGTCTGCTGTCCATTATAAAAGCTTAAGGATCTTAAAGCTCATGGCTCCTCTGCTATAATGTTATCCACAGGATATGCAGGGGTCTCTGGTCATCTTTGCATTACCCTTGAGAACTGGGGTTCGGGAAAAACCTACATGAAAATTCTATTATTCTATCTACTATTATTACAGTGAACACAAAAGTCCTTTTTCTCTGATCCAGGAGGATCTTCCTAATATTCATGAATTGGGCAGGCTAACTGGTTAGCATGTAAGTAGAGTGATATTTCAGACCCTTTATAGTTTATGCAATCCATGTTGATAATTTTATACACAAACACACATAAAGTACATTTGAAATGGATTCATAGGTCATGCCAATACTCTGGGGAGAGACGAAGACAAGGAAAATAGGATCAAGGGAAATTATAACTGAAGCTCTTCAATACTATCCATAATGTTTTATCACTTTTTTTTTTAAGATTTTATTTATTTATTTGACAGAGAGAGAGAGATCACAAGTAGGCAGAGAGGCAGGCAGAGAGAGAGGGAGAAGCAGGCTCCCCGCAGAGCAGAGAGCCCAACTCGGGGCTTGATCCCGGGACCCTGGGATCATGACCTGAGCTGAAGGCAGAGGCTTAACCCACTGAGCCACCCAGGCGCCCCAATGCTTTATCACTTTTAAAATGATCTGAATAAAGAGATGGAGCTTGAAAGGGGAATAGGAGGATCCTGGGTTCACCTTCTCCCACAAACACAGTGATGCTATAACCACATATAATGCAACTTACTCTGAAAATGACTTGAAGACTAACATAAGAGCTCTTTCACTACTAAAGATAGTTTTAAAAAGCCACATCAAGAAAGGTAGAAGGGGCAGAGACACAACTGAGAAGCCCTTCACACAGTGACCCGTAAGTGGAAAGGTTATCACAGTCACTAAGGTCCTCTCAGAGGAGTGAGGGGATCAAGCCTTATAGTGGGCACCCTCACCTTGAAGACCTGCACTAGGAAAATGAGGTCCAATAATATCTGCCTTTGAAAATCAGTGAGGATTAACTCTGGGAGAGCTAGAGGACTATAGGCAACTGAGAATCCACTCTTGAAGGGCCAGCACACTGTATCACTTACTCTAAGACCCAGCACAGAGGCAGCCATTTGAAAAGTGCCCGAGTTATATGTAAAGGTGGTTTATTGACTAATTTTAGAGCATGTGCTGAAGAGGGAGGAATTTGTAGGAAATTTCACCAAGAAGAGAAGTGCTAGAGGGTTCCATTTTTCCTACTCTCCTTCAGCTTAGCTGGCAGGATGCTGGTGGGAGTCAGTTCTGACACTCTCCATCTAACTTGCTTGCACCATTCACCCTACCCTAGCATTCTCATGCAAAACCACCCCATCCAAACTGCCCAGGTCAGCAGGTGCTCTCTCAAGCAGATGCTACCCTACCTGCTGCATATGGCAGACAGTATCAGGTGGAACTGGAATCTCCTGAATTGGTTACCTCCACATAACACCTAGCAGGCAGCCTCAGCCAGAACCAGCTTCCCTCCAAAGTGACTAATACCCTGCGGGAGGGGAGGGAAGGACAGCCTACCAGCATGCTCATAGCAGCTACAGCCATTTGTCTCAGCCAGCCATGCAGGAAGGCAGCCATGCCCACCAGGGCACCCCTAATAGTCACGGCCATAAGCACACACATATCAATAATTACATTAAAAGTAGATGGACTAAAGATTACAATCTAAAGACATGGGGTGACTGAATGGGTAAAAAAAATATGACCCATCTAAATGCTGCCTACAAAAGATACACTTCAGACCTGAAGACATACATAGACTGAAAGTGAAGGGATAGGATATTCTGTGCAAATAGAAGTAAAAATATTATTTCAAGTAATTATTTCAAAATATATATTTTAAATAAATATTTCAAATAAATATTTATTTATCAGTATTTATTCAAATATTTATCAAGTACATATTTCAAATAAATATTTCAAAATAATAAATAATTATTTCAAAAAATTATTTCAAATAAAATAGACTTAAAATCAACTTAAAACGAAGAATGTAAGAAGAGGCAAGGGAGGGCATCACATAACAATCAAGAGATAAATCCAAAAGAGGATCTAAAAATTGTAAATACCTGGGGCGCCTGGGTGGCTCAGTGGGTTAAGCCTCTGCCTTCGGCTCAGGTCATGATCTCAGGGCCCTGGGATCGAGCCCCGCGTCGGTCTCTCTGCTCAGCAGGGAGCCTGCTTCCTCCCTCTCTCTCTGCCTGCCTCTCTGCCTGCTTCTGATCTCTGTCTGTCAAAATAATAAATTAAATCTTTAAAAATTGTAAATACCTATGTACCCAATATAGTAGCACCTAAGTACATAAAGCAAGTATTAACAGAAATAAAGGGAGAAGTTGACAATAATACAATGATAGGAGGGGACTTTAACATCACACTTTATATCTGTCTGATCATGCAGATAGAAAATCAATATGTAAACAATGGCTTTGAACAACATATTAGATCACTTGGACTTATGAGAATTTTACAGATCATCCTACTCCAAAACAGCAGAATACACAATCCTCTCAAGTGCACCAGGAGCATTCTTATGTTATGGCACAAAACATGTCTCAATAAATTTAAGAAGGATGAAATTATATCAAGCATCTTTTCCAAATACAATGGTATGAAGCTAGAAATCAATTATAATAAAATGGAAAAAAACACAAACACATGGAATATAAACAACAGGATACTAAATAAGCAACAGATCAACAAAGAAATGAAAGTAGATTAAAAAAAAATACCTTAAGACAAATTAAAATGGGAACACAATGGTTCAAATCTTTGGGATGCAGCCAAAGCAGTTTTAGTTTCCTAAGAGAGAAGTTTATAGCAATACAGGTCTACTTCAAGAAACAAGTGAATCTCAAACAATCTAATAGTACACCTAAAGGAAGTAGAAAAATAACAAACAAAACCCAAAGTTACTAGAAGGAAGGGAATAATAAAGAGTAGAAATAAATGAAATAGACACAGAAAAGATTAATGAAACTAAGAGCTCATTCTTTGAAAAAATTATACTTGAACAAACTGGACAATCTAGAAAAAATGGATAAATTCCTAGAATAACACAATACTCAATACACAAAAACTGGGGGGGGGGGGGAACCATAACAAAATTGAATCAGCATAAAAGTCCCAAGAAACAAGAGTGGAGGACCAGCTGGCTTCACAGATGAAATCTACCAAATATTTAAAGAGCAAATATCTATCCTTTTCAAACCACTCCAAAAAATAAATAGAAGAGAGAGGAATGCTTCCAAATAATTCCACCTGGCCAGAATTACCTTGATACTAAAACTAGGGAAAGACACTATAAAAGAAGAAATTTAGAAGCCAGTATCCTAGATCAACATAGGTGCAAAACTCAACAACAGATTAGCAAACTGAATCCAACAATATGTTAAAAGGGTAATTCGTCATGACTAAGTGGGATTGATTTCAGGGATAGAATGTTTCACTAACCTGTAAATCAATCAATGTGATACATACGTTAACAAAATGAAGGATAAAAATCATGAATATCTCAATTCATATGAAAAAGGCATTTAACAAATTCCAACATCCAAACAGGATAAAAATTCTCAACAAAGTGGGCTTAGAGGGAATATACCTCAATGTAATAAAGGCCATTAATAACTAACATTGTACTCAGTGATGAAAAGCTAAAGCTTTTCCTGTAAGATCAGGACAAGACGAGGGTGTCCATTCTCACGACTTTTATTCAATATAGCACTGGAAGTCTTAGCCACAGCATTCAGACAAAAAATAAAATGCATCCAAATTGGTTAAGAAGTAATAAATGTGTCACTATTGGCAGAAAACATGATACTATATATAGAAAACCCTAAAGACTCCACCGATGAGCTATTAGGCCTAAGAAATATATTCAGTAAAGTTGCAGGATATGAAGTCAATATGCAGAAATTTGTTTTGCTTCTATACACTAGTAACAAACTAGCAGAGAAATATTAATGAAATCATCCCATTTTCAATTGCGTCAAAAAGAATAAAATACCTGGGAATAATCTTAACCAAGATAATGAAAACCTGTACTCTGAAAATTCTCAGACAGTGATAAATGATACTGAACATAAATAAATCGACAGACATGCTTATGGATTATAGAGAATATTGTTCAAATATCCATACTGCCCAAAGTAATCTACAGCTTAATGCAACCTCTACCAAAATACCAATAGTTTTTTTATGGAAGTAGAACAAATAATCTTAACATTTATATGGGTCCACAAAATGCCCTAAATAATCAAGCAATCTTGAGAAAGAACAACAAAGCTGGAGGTATCACAATCTGTGATTTTGAACTATACTACAAAGCTATAGTAATCAAAACAGTATGGTCCTGGCACAAAGACAAAGAGCTCTTTAGAACAGAATATAGAACCCAAAATAAACCCACACTTAAAAGGTCAATCTATAACAAAAGAGCAAGAATAAACAATGGGATAAAGACCATGTCTTTAATAAATAGTGCCGGGTGAAGTGGGCAGCTACATGCAAAAGGAGGAAACTAAATTTTTTTGTACCATATACAATAGTAAACTCAAAATGGATTAAAGACTTACAGTAAGACCAGAAATAAAATTCTTAAAAGGGAGGCAATAAACACTTGCACCTCAGTCTTAGCAATATTTTTCAAGATCTATGTGCTCAGGCAAGGGAAATAAAAGCAAAAATAAACAAGACATTTATCAAACTAAAACACTTTTGCAAAGAGAAGCAAATCATTGAGAAAACAAAACTGTGACCTATTGAATGGGAGAAGACATCTGTGAATGCTACATCCCCAAAGGTATTTTATATAAAGAACTTATACAACTCAACACCAAGAAAACAATCTAATTTTTAAAATGGGCAGAGGATCTAACTAGACATTTTTCCAAAGAGAACAAACAGGTGGCCAACAGACTGATGAAATGATCAGATTTACCAATCCATCAGAGAAATGCAAATCAAAACCCAAACGAGGTTATCACCTCACCTTAGTCAGAATGGCTAGTATGAAAAAGACAAGAAATAACAAGCGTTGGCAAAGATGTGGAGAAAAGGCAACCCTCATGCTCTGTTGGTGGAAATGTAAATTGGTGCAGCCACTGTGGAAAACAGTATGGAGTTTCCTCAAAAAATTAGAAATAGAAATACCATATAATCCAGTAATTCCACTTCTGGGTATTTACCCCAAGAAAATGAAAACACTGATTCAAAAAGATTTATGGACCTTTCTTTTATTGCAGCATTACTCACAAAAGCCAAGATGAGAAGGCAGCCCAAGTGTCCATCAATAAATGAACAGATAAAGAAGATGTGGTATATATACACAATGAAATATTACTCAGCCATATAAAAGAATGAAATATTGCCACTTGTGTCAACACAGGTGAACCTAGAGAGTATTACCCTAAGTGAAGTCAGACAGAGAAACACAAGTGTCATATGGTTTTACTTATAGGAGGAATGTAAAACAAAACAAAACAAAACAAAACAAACAAACAAACAAACAAAAAAACAAAGTAACCAACTCCTAAAAACAGGAACAGACTTATAACTTATAACTTATAACAGACTTATAACAAACTTGTGATTGACAGAGGAAAAGGGGGATGGGCAAAATAGAAGGGGATTAAGAGATACTAACTTCTAGTTATAAAATAAATAAGTCATGGAGATGAAAAGTACATTATAGGAAATGCAGCTAATAATATTTTAGTAATCACAAGGTGACAGATGATAACTACACAATGTGGTGAGCATTTCCTAACATCAAATCACTATGTTGTACACCTGATACTCATAAAATACTGTATGTCAGCTATAGTTCAATTAAATTTTTTTCAAAAATTATTGACATTCCTTAAAAACTACATATTTTTTAAAGATTTACTTATTTTGTGGGGGAGGGTCAGAAAAATCTCTATTCAAATGCAGAATTTGCCACTTTGCTAATTGTGTCATTTTGCCAAAGGACTTGAATTCTTGACCCTGAGGTGCTTCAATTTTAAGACTGGGATAATAATACCTATCCTTCGTAACTCCTGGGGTTGTTTTGAGGATTGAGTTCATTATATGAAGATAATTTCTGCATAAAATATGGTGTGTGTGGTTTGTTGTTTTTTTTTTTTAAGATTTTACTTATTTATTTGACAGACAGAGAT
The DNA here is from genome assembly GCF_963455335.1 of Martes martes. Classification (NCBI taxonomy): domain Eukaryota; kingdom Metazoa; phylum Chordata; class Mammalia; order Carnivora; family Mustelidae; genus Martes; species Martes martes. The sequence goes on from NC_137892.1 coordinate 40,137,460, forward strand.
CACAAGTAGGCAATGAGGCAGGCAGAGAGACGAGACGGAGAAGCAGGGTCCCTGCTGAGCAGAGAGCCTGTTGTGGGGCTCAATCCCAGGACCCTGGGATTATGACCTGAGCTGAAGGCAGAGGCTTTAACCCACTGAGCCACCCAGGTGCCCTAAAATATGGTGTTTTTTAAGACATAGTCATGCTCCCTTGCTCTTAGCCTCTCCCCATATTTGTTTTACTCCAGACAAACGCCTTTTCACTAATTGTTCAGCATAAACACTGCTTTAGTATCTTCTCACCATCCTTAACTTTCTCCCCTGAATATGCTGAGCAAAGGACTGCCTCCTCCCTAATACCACTTAAAATACAAACTTAAAACAATTCAAGGACAGAAAAAAAAGTAACGGAGTATGAATAACTAACTTAGAAACTATGATAATCAATCATAAAAAGACAAATGCATTTTATAGCTACTTTTCCAATTATAAAGAATAAAATGTTATTTTAAAATATATCAAAGTGATTTCATCCTTGAGTTCAAGCCAAAAATATCAAAGACTACAGTCAAGGAGCCTCAAAGATTCATGAAATTTTATTTTTATAATAAATATAATATGTGAAGCATGAATATAAATGTAAATCAGGAAAGAGTAGAGTTGAGATTCATGGCTTTGGAATCAGACCTGGGTTTAAATTCTGACTCTGCTTATCGCTGGTCTACACCTCTTCTATTAGGTTATTGTAGAATACTGTAAGAGTTACATGAGCTATTTCAAGCTGTTAGGTCCCATGAGTTCCCAGGAAGCAATCAATCAATAATGATATTATTATAAATTAATGCACACATCATGTCCTCATATGGACATATTTCAAAGTTGCACAACCTGTGGGTTTTCTTATGTCGATGCTGATTAATTAATCCTTTATTTTATTATTAAAAAATTATGGATTGGGGCGCCTGGGTGGCTCAGTGGGTTAAAGCCTCTGCTTTCGGCTCAGGTCATGATCCCAGGGTCCTGGGATTGAGCCCCGCATCGGGCTCTCTGCTCCGCAGGGAGCCTGCTTCCTCCTTTCTCTGCCTGCCTCTCTGCCTACTTGTGATCTTTGTCTGTCGAATAAATAAATAAAATCTTTAAAAAAATAAAAATAAATAAATAAAAAATAAAAAATTATGGATAATTTTAAAGTTTATTTACCGTGCCAAAAAATTATATTTTCAGCGCTTCCTTATTTCCCTTTAATTTTATTTTAAACATTGTGTAACTGTGCTTTAAAATTACCAGGTTTGAAACAATTTATTCCTTTCTTTCTAAAAAAAATTTTTTTCTTTTCATGACACCAAATCATCAGTTATTGGATTGACTCTCAGTTTTTAGGCTATAATTTGGGATGCAATTTCATATTGAATTGGAATTTATTAAATGTAAGCAAAAATTTCAGGCTGCAGTTTTGATAATATATTTGTGATCATTTATCTAGTAGAGTTTGGGAAACATATCATTTCTCTAAATAATTGCCATGAAGAGAAAGCCTCTTTCCTTTAATATTTTGAAGTGCATTTGTTGTGCTCTATAAAGCAAGTTTCAAATAAAAATAGTTCCATCAACGACAATCAGCTTTACAGTGCAATATGTTTATCCATACATTTCTGCATCACATCTTAGGTTAAAGGTAACTCCGGTTTAAGAATTCTTAAATTCATCTCTTTTTAAAATTTTATTTTGGTAGACATTTTTCCACTCTTTCTTTTGAAATCAGGTCAAATAGTCAAATAGTATTCAGTCCTTTTGTGCAAGGTAGGCACACAAGTGCTAAATAATGATAAAAGCTCCTGCTCTATAAAAATCGAAATTGTCTAATAGCGCTAGAATGAGAATCCATGAAACATTATTCTCTATAATAAAACCTCATATGATGATGATGCACATCAGTAAGTTTTTTAAACTAATTAGGCTTGGATCCTAATCTTGGGTAAACTACTTTTTTCAAGGACTCAGATTTCCCTTATGTAAATTAAAAATGTTGGACTATATCAGCATTTCCCAAACTTAACTTATTCCTGTGCTGCCTTTATAACTGTTGAGATATCCACAGATTATTTATTTACTTAATATTTTAATTAACTCATTTATATTACACACATGACTTTTAAATGGGAAGTATAATATTCTACCATAAATGGAAGCCAGTATTACTTTTTATTAATGGAAGGTAACCATAAAATTATAATTAAAATAGAGCTGGATACTCTTGCACAGGCAAGACTTGTTCTGTTGTTTGATCTCTCTTTTGGGAAAAGGAAGATTAACTCCTGTTAGAGCAATGTCAAAGACAACTTGAATCAAATTATCTATTTCCTAAATATAATCCAAACGCTCAAAAGGGAATTAAAAGGGGAATAAACCACTTTGTGTTTATTTAATACACTGCCTATCAAGCACAGGCATCTCACCAGGCTCAAAGCCTTCCCATGTTTGCTCTCTCTAATGGCCAATACTCCTAGGATTGTTAATTGCGGAGAAAATTTAGGTGTACTAATTGTAATGATGTTAGTACTGATTATTTAGCTAACTGTATTGAGCTCTTATTTCATGCCAGGTAATGTTCAAAGCACTTCATATGTTTTTCCCACTTAATCTTCATGACAACTCTATGAGACAGGTGGTAGTGTAATCCATTTAATAAATGAGAAAAGGAAGACAGAATAAGGTTTCATTCCCACCACCAGTGAGAAAGACAGAGAAGGCTGATAAACATAGGATATAAGACAATGGGTAGAATCTTAAAAATGTAATTTGCCTTGAAAAATTACAAGTGAATCTAGTGAATAAAGAAATTTCTGAGGGTACTCTCAAATGAACTTAGAATCAAGATTTTGTAGTTTTTGAGGACAGGTAAGAGACATAAATATCCCAATGTCACCAGTGCCTAGCAACACATATGACACATAGTAAGAGAGCAGGTAGATTGGAAAGAAAGGTAAGCCGTAGAAAAACAAAACAAAACAAAAAACTGAAAATAACAAAGGGCTAAATAGAGAAGAAAAACTTGACATGAACTATACAACTGTCAGGACATTCAGGCCCCAGAATGAGTTGTGGTCACATCTGGACTGTTGTAAGGATGCTAAGGCCTCGAATAAACAACTTGCCAAGACTTTTTAAATCTTTTTCACAAGCATTGGGTCTGCTAGGCCAATGGGAGTTCTTTTTATCAGTGATGGGGTGGAGGAGAATTGTGGAGAGGCATACACAAATCAGCAGTCTATAAGAATATTTTTTTTTAGACTCCACGTCTACCATTAGCCTTATATTGAACCAAATTATACTTTGGATTTATATGTCGTAGGTGAATCGTGAACATGAGCCTGAGATGCAGTTGATTTAATTTGCCTGGAATAAGAATGCTCTAACAACTATGGAAATAGGGTTTCTGGATCTTAGCCAAAAAAATAAACTGATGGAAATTTATTTTTCATATGTTTTGGCTTCATTTATATTGACATTAGAGATATAGATTTTGGTGAATAGACTAACGGCAATTCAGTGAAAGCCGATTTGATCCAAGAACAAAAATTAAAATACAGATAAGCTTGGAATCCCAAATTGTTTCAATCTGAAGACTCTAGAACTCTTTTTCAGTTTTTCAACAATATACGATGACGCTACTTGTAAAGGTTTTCACATTGAGTAAAGAAGACTGTGAAGTTTCTTAATCTCTAACCTATAAATTATTAAGATTCAAGAAAATGCATTCCTGTTACTTTAAACAACTTGGATTTCTTGCTAAGTTATGCTAATTATTGTGGTTTTAAAACCAGTAAGACAGTTTTTCTAGATATTACTCATCCATCACAATTATTTGGAATTTAGACAAAAACCCAGAAAAAAAGAAATAAAGTCTCTCATGAACTAAAAGGAAGCACAAAATGAAATCACCAAAAGCCCTTACAAAGTATTGACCGATTACCCCCAAATTCCTCCCTTACTCACAGCTTTTCTTTTTCTTATTTGAGACATGAATCTAATGAGATTGTTTACTTGGTTTCTTAAGCACAACAAAACAACAAATTAGAAGAGAGTAATTTTGCAAGAAGGAGGCAAATTGATAGTTGCAAGACATGGCAGCTGGAAAATTAGAAGAGACAGTAAGAAAGCAATACCGCTTCAAGTGGAGACAAGATGTCAGAGCACTATTGTCCAGGGTATTTATTGAACAGGTACTCTTTGGACCTTGCGAAAATCAGGAGAGAGTACAGGTCCCAATTAATCAAAGCAGAAGTTTTTTAACAGCAAGAATCTAAGTGTTTTATATTCCCTGTGTATTTTCTTTTCTTTTTTTTTTTTTAAAGATTTTATTTATTTATTTGACAGACAGATCACAAGTAGGCAGAGAGGCAGGCAGAGAGAGAAGGGAGGAAGCAGGCTCCCTGCTGAGCAGAGAGCCCGATGCGGGGCTCGATCCCAGGACGCTGGGATCATGACCTGAGCCGAAGGCAGCGGCTTTAACCCACTGAGCCACCCAGGCGCCCCTCCCTGTGTATTTTCACTGTAATTACATTAACTAACCTTCAGGTAGGACTCTTCCTACCAGCCACTATTTCATTCTAATTCTTTTAGAAAAACCTGAACCTTTCTGGAGCTTTCCTTTTAGGCGTGACTGTTTGTGACAGACAGAAGGTCACAACCAGAAGGCCACTTCAAAATAGAAGCCTATTTTTTCGTGACTTTATCTGCAGGGGAAATGATGGATGTTATTTTCAGCAAACGATCATTCTGTTACCTGATTTGAGGCAGAGGCCACAGGCAGGTTCCTTTCTTTCCCATAGCAGCAACATTACACAAAGTAATGTTTACAATCTCTTGGTATCACCTGTTTGAATTGGTGCAATGAGTGTACATCATTTTGGGACACAGTCTTGCTACATCAAATGTGGTCCTTGTGCCAGTGGCCTGAACAACACCTGAGAGTTTGTTAGATGCAGACTCTCAGGCCATAACTCAAATTTCCCGAATCAAAATCATTTAACAACATTTTAACAAGATCCCTAGCTGGTTCATATGTGCATTAACATTAGAGTGTCAGTGTGTAAACAGTGGCATACAGCTTTTATGATGACTTGATTATAAGTCACTGTTTATTTCAACATTTTCCTAACAAGTATTTTAACGCTAGAATTAGGTGATACATGGATTTAAGTACCCATATCTTTATGTCTCTATCTACACAGAATAATTATTTTAGTATCATAGAAAGCTACTGTGAAAGGTACAATTAAAATATCAGAGAATTATGGGGCGCCTGGGTGGCTCGGCATTAAGTGTCTGCCTTCAGCTCTGGTTGTGATCCTGGAGTCCTGGGATCCAGCCCTGCCTCGGGTTCCTTGCTCAGCGGGAAGCCTGCTTCTCCCTCTCCCACGTCACTCCCCCTGCTTTTGTTCCCTCTCTCACTGTGTCTCTCTTTGTCAAATAAATAAAGAAAAATTTAAAAAGTATATATCAGAGAATTATATCTCGACTTTTACTCATACATACTATATTTCTTTATCATGTCTCGGAGGCTCTTTGAACACACTGAATCAATTTGCTTGGGTATTTGCTCTAAGCTGATATACCTCTAATTGTCCTGAACAATTAGGTAAAGTTTATAAGACTTATATCTTGATTTTTATGTTATTTTCTCTCAGGTATTATAGAACCTGTTTTCCCCTCTGAAGGCAGGGATAAGTTTATTTACCAATAAAATGACATTAATGATAACTCAAGAAATAAATTAAAGAAAATTTAATATGCAAAAAATGAAACTTTTTACATTAAGAACTTAATTATATTTCAATAAAATTCATAAAAATTTTGGTAATGCTTTTGATTAACAATGTACAAAACTAAAGGAAAGGGAAGATGCATGATATTTCTATGGTTTACAAAAGTTATATACAAGTATTATGAAAGATTATATGTAAGTACTATAGTATATTTTGTCACACCATTGGACCTAATCTATTAAAAACTATTCCATGAATACCAGCACACAAAGACCCTCAATATTGCACTATATACTATTTTAAGTTCTCAGGATCTCAATTAGATAGATTTTTGCAATTAACTTCCACGATTGGTTAAATTGTAATTATTAAATTGCACTTCTCATTAAGAGTGTACTAATTTCCAATGAGATGTAGTTTAGATTTGGTTTCACTTGATAAGATTTAATTCAAAAACACTGATTGGTAATTAAAGACATTGCTCTTTATATGGAGCAGAACACTGTAACTGAAGGTTTTGTGTCTTTCACTTTCTAATCTCTCTCCCCTCTCCTTAGGGGGAATTGTTTTACCTTTATGTAAAACAGATCCACATAAACATGTTTGTAGATTTTGATGGAAATCAAACCATACTACATAGAAAATAAACATGTTGGATGATGTTTGTACCACATCTAAAATACAACGTCACTTTTTTTTCTTGAATACTTGTCTCTGTCCTTACTGAAGCATCACGATTCTGAGCATGAGGTGCCCAGGTGTTTGATAACATTATCTGAAAGAATAGAGAAGTGTTAAAAGTCCCTTCCAGCACTGACTGATTTAAACTTTATAACCTTTCCATTCTGGCAACCCTAGTTGGGGAAAGAAAGCTCAAGAGAGTCTGTAACCGCAATTACAGTGGTTTTAGCTTGGCACCAAAGTCATCCACTGAATCATAGTTTACAGTGTCCAAGAGTGCACTTAAATTCCTAAAGTAGCTCATGGCATGAACAGTGTAAACAATGGCTCTATATGATAAGTGATCATTATCTGATTGCCAAATGAATAGCTATTGTAGTTAAATGAAATCACAATGAAGTCATTGAAATATACATTCCCTAACTGTATTCACCAGTTGGAGGGAAACTAACATATTTTAAAAACTTCATTATAGATAAGAATGGTGTTTTGGGGAACAAACTATGTGTTTTCCCACATACACTTAACATGCAATACTTAGCATTATATCTTGAAGAGAATGGTAATATTTTTTCTTTTCTTTGTTTGTGTGTGCGCACGCATGTGTGTGTGTGTATTTGAATATCCCTTGTAGGTGTTTACTCAAAGGTCACTTTAGTGAGGTCTGCCCTAACCACATTATTAAAAATAGCAGAGGAGTGACATCATTAATATGCTTCAATAGGAAGCCCTAGACTCTTCCCACTCCACCACACCCCAACATACCAATTCAGCAACAATACAAGGATCAATTCCCTTTGCGGAAAATCCAAGAAATTAGAGGCTCCTGCACTCTAGAAAAGTGTGAAACCAGCAACATCAAAAGTGGTAGGAAAAGTGGGGATACCTCCCCAACAAAATCCATACCCTAACATAGTGGCATATGATTGGGAGGGAACCCCCAGCTCCCAGCTTCTTTCTGAGCTGTGATGATGTTGAACTCTATCTTTAATGCCTCAATTTGCCTGGATACTACTGTAGGCTCTGGATTTTATCTCAGCTGTCTCACAGAGTTTACGGGGCCCAACACAGTCTCTTGGGGGCTAGACACTAATATAAACATGTATAGATATTTGTGTGTGTGTGTGTGTGTGTGTGTGTGTGTGTGTATAGATAGATATACAAACATATATATATCTCACATAATCACATATGTACACAAATACATTAATATAAGCTAATATAAATTATATATGTATACCATATACTAAGTATACACTATATAATGCATACTATATATAATATATACTATATATACACTATTTCTAATATATATTTAACACAGATGTAAACTATATACACTATATTTAATATGTATATATACTAATCATGAATTATCTGAAATTACAACCCAACTGAATTTATGATAGGATGCCTAGGTGTCTCAGTAAATTAAGCTTCTGCCTTTGGCTCAGGTCATGATCCCAAGCTCCCATGATTGAGTCCTGCATTCAGCTCCTTGCTCAGTGGGGAGCCTGCTTCTCCCTCTGCCCCTGTGCCTGCTTGTGCTCTTGCTCTCTTTCTCTCTATCCCTCTGACAAGTAAATAAATAAAATCTTTAAAAAAATAAAGTAAAATACTTAGGAATAAAAACTGAGGAAGAGAAGGACTTGTACACCAAAAGCTATTAAACACTGATAAAAGAAACGAAAGAAAACACAAACAGAAATATATTCTGTGTTCATGAATTGGATGACTTAATTTTACTAAAATGTCCCTAGCACCCCAAGTAGCCTATAGATTTAATGCAATCCCTATCAAAATCCCAATGGCATTTTTTTTTTTACAAAAATGGAATTCATATGGAACCCAAAATGACCCGAACAGCTAAAAAATTTTGAAAAAGGAACACTAAACTTAAGGCATCACATTTCCAGATTTCAAAATATAGGACATAGCTACAGTAATTAAACCAGTATGATACTGGTATAAAAATAGAAATACAAACCAATGGAATGGAATAGAGAGCCCAGAAGTAAGTCCACGCATATATAAGAAAGTGATATTTGTTATGGGTACCAAGAATGCACAATGGAGAAGGGATAGACAGACTCCAACAAATGACATTGGGAAATTTGTAGATCCACATGTAAAGGAACGATATTAAATCCTTATCTTTCACCATACACAAAAATCAATTCAATTTGGATTAAAGACTTAAAGATAACCCTGAAACTGTAAAACTCCTGGAAGAACACACAGGGAAAAAAACTTTGTGACATTGGTCTTGGCAGTAATTGCATGGATATGGCAGGCAGCAAAAACACAGGCAACAAAAGCGAAAAAAACACAAGTGGAATTGCATCAAACTAAAAAGTTTCTGCACGGCAAGGGAAAAAATTGAAAGAGGGAAAAGGTGATCTATGGAATGAAAGAAAATATTTGCAAACCATACATCTGAGAAGTGGTTTGTTTCAAAATACATAAGGAACTCTGACAACTCTACAGCAAAAGCACTAATAACCTGATTAAAGAATGGGCTAAGGGGTTGAATCAACATTGCTCAAAGCAGACATACAAATGGCAAGTACATGAAAAAGGTGCTCAGCATCACTAATCATCAGGAAAATGCAAATCAAAATCAATAAGATACCACTTCACACCAGTAAAAAAAAAAAAAAAAAAGACATCAAGTGTTGGTCACCTTCCCTCCTCCACGCAGAGGAGGGAAGGTGAAGTGAAGACAGAACAGAGATTGGAGTGATGTGGCTACAAACCAAGGAATTCAAGGATGGCCAGCAGTCAGCAGAAGCTAGTACAGATTTATGGAACAGATTCTCCCTCAACCTCTAGAATGAACCAACCATGTCAACACTTTGAGTTCAAACTTCTTGTCTCCAGAAACATAAGAAAATAAATTTCTGTTGTTTAAGCCACCAAGTTTGTGATTATTTGTTACAGCAGCCTCATTAAACTAATAAATGTTCGTAGTGTCTTCCTCATAAGGGGTATATTTCACGCACGTTAAAAATCTCTAAAATGCTGACACTATAATGTCAATGTTAAAGGGTTAACTGTTTTTCTACTTAACAGAAGTGACCTAATATTGACCAAAACTGATCAGCAACAATTTGGAAGTCAAAACTGCTACATCCATCTGTTGCAGGAAAAGATAAAATTTATCTGAATCCTTCCTGTAAAGATCTACATAGTAACTATTGATGTTGTAAACAGTGACCAAATTACACATAGAAAAATAGGTCTTCAGTGTATGTCTGCTTGTATACATACACAGAAACTTAAGCATATACATACTTGAGAATATGTATATACACCCCAAAACATATATTGTGTGTATATATTAATAGGTACATATGTGAATATGTATATATATATATATTTATACATATATTTATACACATATAATCAAGATGTTTAATCAAGATGTTTAACATATTAAGATATTTAGGAACTTCAGGAATTTATATGTCCAGGTATTATATGCAGGGTTGTTTTATTATATAAGTATCTTAATTGGCAGAAAATCCAATAATCTATTCATTTTTGTTGCATGAGATGACTCCTACTTCAGAACTCCTATAGCACTTAATTTCATCATAATTTATTTAGAAATCTATCCTAACTTTCCTAATGGAAACTCTTTTACTTCAATACATGTTTATACAAATGTTTTATTTAATATCCTAAAAGTATATATGATGTTTTTTCAAGTAACAGAGATTCTTGGAGGCAATGACCATATATTATTCACAGCATATAGCACAAAGTTTTACACAAACAAGGTGTGAAACAGGGTTGTTTTTGTTAAAAAGGAATTTTGAGCTTTTATTTACAGGACAAATAATTTTTTATAACAATCGTTATTCATGTCTTTGCTTGTGACTATTAGGACTATTACTGAATAATACATTTCCCTCTGATTTGTAACTTTGAAGAGTTATATGTCAGTTTGGAGAATTGCAAGCTCAATAATAGAGAAACAGGAGCTGCAAAATAAATGAGCCCAAACTAATTTCTACATATAGAGATGATTATCCATCCATCACAGAAAACCAGGCTTCTAGCTCCACATCAGATCCCAGCCTTCCTAGGGCCTCAAGAACTCCCTCTAGCAATTCTTTCTTCACTTTCCCACATCATGACATCTCTACTGGTTCATCACACAAACACACACACACATTTTTAAATCATCAAATAAATAAACAGACACACAGGCAACAAGAGATACCTGCTTTTTCTATATACATTCCACTTCTACATACATTCCATCAAATAATCCTATTAGCTCAAACTACAAAATGTGATCAATATTTGACCATTTCTTCCCATCCACACCATTACCATACTATTACCACACATTACCATATGAGTGCCACTACCTCTGGATACTTGTCTCCAGTGATACTTTTTCAACATGGTAACCAAAGTAATTCTTTTCAAGTTATGCAAAATCCTATTTCTCTTCTGTCATGGGTCTCCCTTTCTTCTAACTGAAAGTCAAAATCTTTACAGTAGCCTCTGAGGCCCTATAGTAAGTACTGGTAACTTTTTGTGCCATGGACACCTTCTGCAGTGTGGTTGAGCCTATGTACCTTGCTTCATATTAATGTTTCTAAAGGCAACAACTTTGAAGATTCAAAAAAAACCCAAAAACACCTCAATTATATTGTAATGAATAATGCTAAATATATTAAGAAATTAATGGTACAGATATATATATGCATTTTTAGTAATGCATTAATAAAGTTTAGCACTGGTTTTCCCTAGTGCTGGACCTGATAGCTACTGCAATTTTGAAGTAATCATAACCATAAAAAATAGTTTGAGATCCTTTCAGAATTGTAATATATGAAAACATCTCTATTTTTTATAACAAAGTCACATTAACTGTTAACACTAGGCTATTAAGAGGCAATATATTTCAGTGACACATGTATTGGTTTCCTGTTGCTGCTATAACAAATTATGTCAAATCAAGTAGCTTAAAACAACATAAACATATTGTCTTATAATTCTGGAAGTGAGACATCCGAAATCATTTTCACTGTGCTAAAATTAAGGTGTTGTCAGGACTTGCTTCTTCTGGAGGTCTTAGGGGAGAATCTCTTTCCTTGCCTTTTAAACATCTAGAGGCCACCTATAGTCCTTGGCTAGTGGCTCCTTCAAAGCACATCACTCCTATCTCTGCTTTTGTCCTTTCGTCTTCTTTAACACTGATCCTTCTGCCATCTTCTTCTGAAGACCCCTATTGTTATAGTGAGCTCACCAGATAGTCAGGGATAATCCCCATTTTAAGATCCCTAAAACATTTACACAGTACCTGTTGTAGTGTAAGGTAACATATCCAGAGGTTATGGGGAATAGGATATAAGTATATTGGGGGAGCATCCATCATTCAGCCTATCGTAGTAAGATTAAAAAAATATTTCCCAACAAAGTTCATTAATACACTACATTTTATTCTACACCAGGATTAAGAAAACTTGCCTTAAAAAGACTGCCACTAATAACTCTATGACTTCAACTTCTATCTTCTTTCCTTGATAATCCTGCCAATGTGCACCCAAGATTTTACTATGTCCTTTTTTCCCCCATGTCATATATTACCCTCTAGTATACTATGTGATTCATTTACATATTATTCTTATTACTGTGCATCCTGTGCCCTTAACACACACCACTCCCACCTCCCAGTGAAACAATTTCTGCAGTGACAGGAGTATTGGTTTTCATCGCCTGTTTATTTCAGATTCCTTGGCAGGATCCAAGCACTTCATACATACTAAATTAATGCTACCTGAATCAATCAAAATTAAATATACACTCTAATGACAGGGGGGTACAATTTTACTTTATAAGAAAGTGCTATACCTTTACTTGTATTTCTAGCTTCATTTCTTCAATGAGCATGTTTAAGAGCACAGAAGCAGAAAGCAATGACATAGACTAGAAAACACCAACATTAACAACAACAAAAGTTCACTAGAAAAGGTGGTCTGCAAAATAAGCCCAAGAGGGGTGCCTGGGTGGGTCATTTGGTTAAGCGTCTGCCTTTGGTTCAGGTCATGATCCCAGGGTCCTGGGATCGAGTCCCACATCGGGCTCCGCTTCTCTCTCTGCCTGCTGCTCCCCCTGCTTTTGTGCTCACTCTCTCTCTCTCTGACAAATAAATAAAATCTTAAGAAGAAGAAGAAGAAAGGAGGAGGAGGAGGAGGAGGAGGAGGAGAAGAAACAACTCCAGAGCTAGAAAATGCATTGCTCCCTTCTGCATACTGTTTGTGCTTCATAAATATGGTGTCAGTCTTTTCAGGCTGTCACAATAAAATACCATAGACAGGGTGGCTTAAACAACAGGAATTTACTTTCTAACAGCCCTGGAGTCTGGAAGTCCAACTGATCAGCATAGTCAGTTTTTGGTGAAGGCTCTCCAGTGGACCACTGCTGCCTTGTTATGTGCTCATGTGGCCTTTCCTCAGTGTGTACACAAAGGAAAAGACTGAGCTCTGCTCTCTCTTCTTCTTCTTATAAAGACAGCAACTCCATGGAATCAAGACCATACTCCTGCAAGTTCATTGAACCCTAATTACTTCTATAAGGGCTTAATCTTCAAATGTACTTGCACCACAGGTTAAGGCTTCAACATATAAAGGTAGGGGGAACCACAAACATTCAGTCTATATTCATGTTTGCAGTATGCCAAACATATGCCAGTATGTTGCCTCATGCTAATTCTACCACTACCTAACAAACTCAAACTTTTAAAAAGAAGGTGGATCCTTTTATTTTAAATATGTATGCTCCCAGAGGAAGAGAAGAGGGGAGGATCTCAAAATCAGCAATAACTGCAAAAACCTTACCAAGAATTTCAGGTGCTTTGATCAGTAATAACAGCAGCATGACTCCTACAAGAAAAAAATTGTTCCTGACCAATCTATTGGCATTTCTTTGAGGGATAAATATTCTTAGATAATAAGGAAAAGAGAAACTCTTTAAGCTTTTAAAAATGTTTTGAATACGTTTTCATGCACAAGTACAGAAAAATTCACAGTAACTATAAAATTAAAGGTATCATATGAAACTTAGAGACAAGAAACAAACATAAGTACCAGGAAAGTCTGATTCAGCATTTTAATGAATTATTTAGATGATGGAGTACATGATAAACAGGCAAAACAAGAACAACTGAAATTTCTCTTGAAATTCTGAGAAAAACTTCACAAGTTTAAATATAAACAAATGCAAATAATCAATTTAATAGAAAAGTATGTATATTTTCTTTATATAAACTTTGAGTCAAAGGTTAAAACCCAACACTGTCTTATGCATTAGGTGAACAGTTGCCCAAACCCAGTAAAATCATGAAGTTAGTTTTGAGTATTTTCTTCTCTATAGCCTTATTAAACTGGGGCAAAGTGGGATGCAAAGTAATTGAAAAAGAAAATTTACATAAAAATCTCCTGTGGATAAATGTGTTGAATGATCAAATGTATGGCATTTGGATATGGAAAATACATGAATTTATGAAAGTGTCAATTGGTTCATTTTATGCTATTTCACTTTGGGAAAAGGAACACATTAAGATTGCTTTTGTTCCGAGTGATAGAAACATCAAACCAGCTTATATGACAATTTTAAAGGGAACTTATTAACTCGTGTAGGTAGAAATCCTGGGCATTCCTTTTTTTTTTTTTTTTTTTTTGTCTAGTAGAGAGTGAGATTCTATGTGTCAGGAAATATACTTCCATCAACCTTCAGGCCTCTATATCTCTGATTTTTGAACCTACTAGAAACAACCTGTCCTTAGAGCTCTTGGAAGAATACTTCAGGGAAGTCAGGATAGATGTGTATTTGATCGTGGGGCCAACCATGAACAAATTATCTATTTGAACCAATGATCTAGAGTACCCCACTTACCCAGACCAACTAGAGCTGGGCTGTTAGCCAAATATGCTGGGGTCACCTCTGCTCACCAGTGCACTCACAGTAGTTATAGCTGGTCACTGCACCCAGCTGGGCTGGGGGCCAGCCCCAATTACTAATACACCCACAACAGTTACAGTCCATTCACAATGTGAAGGCTCATGCAGGCCACAGAGGGGATACCACTGGAGAACCCAGTACTGATGGCCAGTGGGGACTGAACTATTGGGTGCCATGTGATGCCTTTCTATGTAAAGCCACCATTTTCAAGACAAGGAAATGTAGGTGACTTACCTAATATGTAGAAACACACATAGGGTCACACAAAAAGAGAAGACAGGATTATGTCCCCCCCAAAAGATGAAACCTCAGGTTAAAAAAAAAAAAAGGCTAAATGGAATTGATATAATCAATCTACCTAAGACTTCAAAGTAATGGTCATAAAGATGCTTTCCAAACTTGAGAGAAGAGTAGATGAAGTCAGAACTTCAAAAAAGAGACAGAAAATAGAAAAATAGAAAAAAAAATTCAGAGATGAAGAATAACTGAAATGGAAAAGATATACTAGAGGAATCAATAACAGATTAGACAATGCAGAAAAATGGATCAATGATCCAGAAAAGTAGAATGTACCCAACCTAAACACAAAAAAGAATAAAGAATTTCAAATAACTGAGGATAGGCTAAGTGATGTCTGGGAAAAATCAAGTGTACTAACATTTATTACAGAAATACTGGAAGGAGAGATAAGAGCAGAGAATGGAACTGAACAAACAATGTCTGAAAACTTTCCTAACATGTAGAAAGAAACAGATAACCAGGTTTAGAAAGCAGAGAGAGCCCTACACAAGATGTACCAAAGGAGGTCGACATTCAGACACATAATAAGTAAAATTTCAATAATTAAATATAAAGAAAATATTTAAAGTGGCAAGACAAAAGCAAATAGCTACATACAAAGGAAACCTCATGAGGCTATCAGGTGATTTTCTTGCCAAAACATTGCAGGTCAGAGTGCATGCTATATTCAAAGGGCTGAAAGGAAAAAACCTAAAACCTAACATACTCCACCTGACAAGGTAATTATTCAGAATTGAAGGAAAGAGTCCCAGACAAACAAAATTTAAAGGAGTTCATCTCCATTTCTTATAGGAAATGTTAAAGTGACTTCTTTAGGCAGAAAATAAAAGACCCTTATGTAGAAATGAAAATATCATCATGAGAGGAAAAAATTTCTAACAGGTAAGATAATATATCAACCACTAATAAAGCTAGTATGGTGGTTAAAAAACAAAGTAGTAAAATCAATTATATCTGCAAAAATTAGTTAAGAAATATAGAAAATAAAGATGTAAAATATGAGGTCATATACATAAAATGGGGAAGGGGAATAAATGTACCGCTTTTAGAATGTGTTTGCACTGAAATTAATATATAGACTGCTATATATATATAAGATACATGATCCTCACTGTAACCAAAAAACAAAAACCTATAACGCATACACAAAACATAAAGGAAAAACAATCCAAGCAGAACACTCACCAAAGTCATCAAATGACAAGGGAAGAGAGCAAAAGAAGAAGAAACAGAGGAAAACTAAAAAGCAATTAATAAAATGACAGTAAGGATAAACCTAACAATAAACACTTTAAATGTAAATGGACTAATTGATCCAATCAAAAGATCTGTAGTGATTGAATGAATGAAAAAGCAAGCCCCATCTATATACTGTCTACAAGAGACTCACTTCAGACCTTAAGTCATACAAACTGAAATTGAAGGGATGTAAAAAGATATCCCATGAAAATAGAAAAAAATACTGGGGTAGAATACTTTCATCAAACAGAATAGACTTTAAAACAAATACTGTAACAACAGGCAAAGAAAGGTATTGCATAATGTTAATGGGATCAATCCAAAAGAAGATCTAAAAATTGTTAATACCGATGCACCCAACATAACAGCACCTAAATTTATAGAAAACATGTATTAGCAGACATAAAACAAGAAACTGAAAATAATGTAGTAAGAGGAGGGGACTTGAACACTACACTTAAATGAATGCATAGATCATCCAAACAGAAAATTAATAAGGAAACAGTGGCTTTGAGTGACACATTACATCAGATGGACTTAACAGATATATACAGAACAATCCATCTAAAAACAACAAAATACACATTCTTTTCAAGTGAACATGGAACATTCTTCATGATTGATCACATGTTAAGCCACAAAACAGGTACAATAATTTAAGAATGAAATCATTCCAAGCATCTTTTCTGACCACCTCAGTACCAAACTAAAATTTGATCTCAAGGAAAGAAAAGAAAAAAAACTGTCAAAATCACAAGTATGTAGGGCTTAAAAACATATTACCAAACAACCAGTAAGTCAGTGAAGAAACTGAAGAAATAAAAAAATACCTTGACAAATGAAATGGAAAACAATGGTTCAAAATCTTTGATAAACAGCAAAAGCAGATCAAACATAGAATATTATAGCAACACAGGCCTATTTCAAGGAACAAGAAAAATCTCAATCTAACAGCTAAAGGAGTTAGACAATAAAAGAAAGAAAATAAAGCCCCAAGTTAGTAGGTAGAAGGAAATAATAAAAATCAGGGCAGAAGTAAAGGAAATGGATACTAGGGGCACCTGGGTGGCTCAGCTGGTTAAGGGTCTGACTCTTGATTTTGGCTCAGGTCATGATCTCAGAGTGGTGAGATGGAGGCCTGAATCAAGCTCCATGCTCAACAGGCAGTCTGCTTGGGATTCTTTCACACCCTCTGCCCCTCTACCTAACACTCTCCTTCTCTCTCAAATAAATAAATGAATCTTTAAAAAAAAAAAAAAAGGAAATAGATTAAAAAAAGGAAATTGATTAAAAAAACTAAAGATAAATGGATAAAGAAGATGTGGTGTATATATACACACAGAGGAATATTACTCAGTCATCAAAAAGAATGAAATTGCCATTTGTTACAACGTAGATGAAACTAGAGAATACAACGCTAAGGGAAATAGCCAGAGAAAGACAAATACCTTATGATTTTACTCATATGCGGAATTCAAGAAACAAAACAAATGAACATAGGAGAAGAGAAAGAAAAAGAAAATGAGATTAAGACAGGGGTGCCTGAATGGCTCAGCAGGTTAAGTGTCAGCCTTTGGCTCAGGTCGTGATCCTGGAGTCCCTGGATCAAGTCCAGCATCAGGCTCCCTGCTTAGCAAGGAGCCTGCTTCTCCCTCTGTCTGCCACTCCTCCTGCTTGTGCACTCTCTCTTCCTCTCTCTTTCAAATAAATAAAGATAAAAGTAAAAATAAAAATAAGTAAGAGAATTAAAAATAAGATTAAGACAGAGAGAGAAGCAAACTGTAAGAGACCCCTAAGTATATGGAATGAGCTGAGGGTTGTTGGAGGGGAGATGGGTGAGGTATGGGGTAATTGGGTGATGGGTATTAAGGAGGACACTTCATGAAACGTGCACGGGGTATTATAGACAACTAAAGAATCACTAAATTCTACTCCTGAAACTTAAACCACACCATATATGAACTTGAATTGAAATAAAATCTTTAAAGAGAAAAAAAAAAGAAACTAAAAAAAAAGGCAACAGAAAATATCAATGAAACTGAAAAGTTATTATTTAAAAAGATAAACAAAACTGAAAAACCTTTAGTTAGACTCATCAAGAAAAAAGAGGATGCAAATAAAATCATAAATGAAAGAGAGGTTACAGCTGATACTGCAGAAAGAGTACTTATAAGATTGTAAGGATTATAAGAAACTACTACCAAAAAATATACATCAACAAACTGGACAACCAGGAAAAAACAAATTCCTAGAAACATACAATCTTCCATGACTGAATCAGGAAGACGTAGAAAACCTAACAGACCAATAACTATTAGCAAAATTAAATCAGTAATCAAAAACTTTCAACAAACAAAACTCTAGGACCAGAGGGCTTCACAGGTGGATTCCACCCAGCACTTAAGGGAGAGGCATTACTGTAATTCTCAAATTATTACCAAAAAGAAGAAAGGAAAAGGAAAAGGGGAAGGGGAAGGGAAAAGAAAAGAGGAGGAAGAGGAAGGGAGGCTTCCAAATTAATTCAACAATGTCAGCATTACCTTGATACCAACACCAAATAAAGACACCATTCAAAAAGGAAATTACAGGCAATATCCCTGACAATAAGATGCAAGAATCCTAATCAAAATATTAGCAAGCTGAATACAACACATAAAAAGATTATTCACCAGATCAGCATTGCAGCATTATTTACATTAGCCGAGATATGAAAACACTCTAAGTCTCCATCAGTAGATGAAAGGGCAAATAAGTTGTTTTACACACACACACACACACACACACACACACACACATTACTCAGTCATACAAAAATATCAATTCTTGCCATGGGGTATCTGGGTGGCTCTGTGGGTTAAAGCCTCTGCCTTCGGCTCAGGTCATGATCCCAGGGTCCTGGGATCGAGCCCCACATCAGGCTCTCTGCTCAGCAGGGAGCCTGCTTCCCTTCCTCTCTCTCCACCTGCCTCTGTCTGCTTGTGATCTCTGTCTGTCAAATAAATAAATAAAATCTAAAAAAAAAAAAAAATCAAATCTTGCCATTTACAACAACATGGGTGAAACTAGGGAGTACTATGCTAAGTAAAATACGAAACACAAAGAGAAATATCATGTGATTTCACTTGTATGTGGAATCTAAGCAAATGAACAAATGAAACAAAACAGAAACATCCTCATAAATACAGAAAACACACTGGTGGTTGCTGGGGATGGGGGGTTAGGAAGAGCAAAATAAGTCACGTGTAGTAAGAGGGACAAACTTCCAGCTATAAAATAACTAAGTCCAGGGATGAAAAGTAGACCATAGAAAAGTAGACCACAGAAAATATAGTCAATTATAACAACCTCACATGGTAACAATAACTACACTTATCGGGGTAAGCATTTCATAATCTACATAATTGTCAAATCACTGTGTTGCACACTTGAAACTAATAAACTAGTGTACGTACGCTATAGTTCAATTAAAAATTTTTAAAAATAATTTTGACATGAAATTAGAAATTAAAAATATGACAACCTAGTTTTGTAATTTAACTTCATTTTATAAAGGAAATTTATTGGGGTGCTTGGGTGGCTCAGTCACTAAGTGCCTGCCTTCAGCTCAGGTCATGACCCCAGCATCCTGGGATCGAGCCCCTCATCGGGCTCCTTGCTCAGTGGGAAGCCTGAGTCTCCCTCTCCCACTTCCCCTGCTTGTGTTCCCTCTCTCGCTATCCCTCTCTTTTTCTCTGCCAAATAAAATCTTTAAAGGAAATTTATTATTGGATACTCACTAAGGACCAAATAGTCTTTCAAGTATTTTATGTGTCTAATTTAACTTCTACAACAATGTTTTTAAAAATAGCTGACTACGTTTATCCTCATTTTACAAGAAATTGAATTAGAGGGTAAAATAAACTGCCCAAATTTGAATAGTTGTTAAGTGGTGGACCTGGGTTTGAATCCCAAGATCTTGGAACCAGGACCCACACTTTTATTTTTTTCAGTATATTATATTACATGGATTTTAAGATTATATTTTTTGTTATTTGAAATATTTAATATATTTTAAAATTCATTTACTTATTTTATCATTTAATTACACGTCCTTCCTTTTTAAATTGTTGTATACCACAAATTGAACTTTCTCAGGTAATATTATCTTGTAATTTATATTGAGTAAAAATAGTGTATTGCTTAAACAGGCGTTTATTTATCTCTACCTTATAAAATAAAAGATGCAAGGAGAAGTCCAGGCTTGCGACAAGTTTCATACTTATTCAGAGACCTACACTCCTTCCTTCTCTCCGCTGTGTCATGTTAGACCACGGAGATCAGCTCAGTGTGGAAAATAACTCCCAGAGCAGCAGATCTAAACGTCAGGTGGGAAAGAGTACAAGGGCAAAAAGGCATAGAATTAGCATAAAAATTTTTACATATATCTATCATCTGTTTGGCCACAGAATAGCCTGGGAAATGTTAGTTTTTAATGTAAGTATGTTGCCACCCAAAATATTTAAATAGGACATAATGGGAAAATAGGTATACAGTAGAAAATCAATTGTTGAGTTACAGTCAATAAACACATCTGGCTCAATAATAGGGTCGATTGATAATTTTCCTGCTCTTCAACTGGAGATATTGTTAGGAATGTGATTGATTTTCAAGTAATTGTGAAAACAATTTTGATCAGTCATACCAACTTAATTTTGTTAAATTATAATATACAACCTATCTGTTAATACGTAGTAAATTTTATCCCATTCCAATGGTCTTCAGGGCATTATTAGATAAATACCAAGTGATAGAGTGAAACATCTCCTCTGAAGCACTAGATTCTTTCAAATGTATTTTACATATTTTGAAAACTGCTTTTTTTTTACTTTTCGCACTTATGATTGATCCTTAAGGAGGAAAAACAGACTTGCCATTTCAACTAAGGCACTATTAATACTTCATAACAGTTTAATCATTAATTATATGTGACATCTCCTCGAAATACATAAAACAATTCCAGTTTTACAAATGGGATTGCTGGAATTAAGGAAGGGCCCATTCTTCAGTTGGAAAATTCACTCCATTATTATTAATCCTGAAAATGTTCTTGTTAGTAGATGAACTGCATAAGAGACTTTCTAATTACCCTAAGTTCCATTAAAGTATTTTAATGCTTCATTAAAGCTGATGGATGGTACACACCTTTGATTATTCAGGTGCTGATTAGTTGTAAAAAACACTCACACCACCAAAGTGTCAGCTAAATAGAATTCACATCTTATGATATGTTAAGGCTGAGCCTGCATGGAAGAGATAAAGTCAGTCTTAGGGGCTCTCTTGGGCATTATTTAGGAACTATTTTTATCACCATATTTTGTTTTAGTATTCCATTAATGTCTGGAAATTTAAACTAGAGAAACTATAAAAAGGCAGTTCTTTAAATTTGTAAAATACGTGAATTAAAAAAGATGAAGAACAATGGATCTAAGAATTATAGGGTTTTTTTTTGTTTTTTGTTCATTTTTTTTTTTACTTGTTATAAGCATTTTAAAATGCACAATTGGCAGAGCTCCTGGGTGGCTCAGTCCATTTAGTATCTGACTCTTTTTCTGCTCGGGTCATGATCTCAGGGTCCTGAGATGGTGCCCCAGTCAGGCTCTGTGCTCAGCGGGCAGTCTGCCGAAGATTCCCTCCCCCTGCTCTTGTGTGTATGCTCTTGTGTGTACTCTCTCTAAAATAAATAAATAAAATCTTTAAAAATAAATAAAATAAAACACACAATTGGCATGTCTCCACAAAAGCATCTATCTTACTATTGGAAGGAAATAACTCATGTTAATTGGCAGCATGACCAAAATAAGAAGAAAAAAAAAGATTATGAAATTTAGTTTATAATAACAAAACATTTTCATGAATATTTTACCAAGTCTGATAAGTTAGAATTCCATGGCAACTAGCAATCAATGAATGATATACAACTATGGATCAGCTTTTGAAATATCTCCAGCTTCAATGTGCAGTGGGCTTCCCTGTTTTTTTGTCCTTGAAATACATGCATGGCACCTTTACCTTTGTTAGACCTTATCTGTTGGACAATTCAAATATCGATTGCTTTACCAAATATGTATTGCATAGATTTAAATGTTAAAAGTATCAGTGATATTTACTTTAAATAGATTCATGTATTAAGAAAAGAGTACATTCAGGGCGCCTGGGTGGCTCAGTGGGTTAAAGCCTGTGCCTTTGGCTCAGGTCATGACCCCAGGTCCTGGGATCAAGTCCTGCATCAGGCTCTCTGCTCAACAGGGAGCCTGCTTCCTCCTCTCTCTCCCTGCCTGTCTCTCTGCCTACTTGTGATCTCTGTCTGTCAAATAAATAATAAGTAAAATCTTAAAAAACAAAAACAAAAACAGTACATTCACATCACTTTGGGGAGCACATGTGTCAGAATGGCTCAAACGTGCCTCATAGTCATCAAGGATTCTATCTTTTCCTTTTGGTCTCATGAAGAGCTTACGGTCTCTGTAGTGCTCATGAAGTTTGCTTCATTGAAGGAGGCCATGAAAATGCTCATTTATAGCAACTTACTCTGTGTTAGTGTACTGGGAGCTAAGTTCTATATGATACCATTTTCAAGAACAGTTGCAACTCGAACAATTCTTTGATTGCTTTGGAACCCACAGAAGAATGGATGTCTCTAAGCTGCATGTTTCGAACATAGCCTGGAATTTAATTAATTCCCTAACATTATTCTATAATCATAAAATATTATAAAGGCATTAAGATGTGACTTGAGAGAACAGTTTCTGTCAGTAAGGATTAGTAGTTAAAAGTATGGATTCTGGATCCAGGCTGCCTGGGTTTGAAACCCAGCTCCACTGCTTATTAGTTATAAAAAATTTCTCTCCACTCCCCCAGCTTTACTGAGGTAAAATTAAAAAAAAAATGTGAGGTATTTCAAGTGTATAATGCGATGATTTGATATATGTCTATATTATGAAAGGATTCCCCCATTGTGTTAACACATCCACCACCTTGCTTACTTGCTCTTGAGGTTGGTTTTGTTTTTTTTTTTTTGGTACAAACATTTAAGTCCTACTCTCTTAGCAAATTTTAATTATATAGTACTATATTCTTTCAGTGATACTGTAATTCATCTAAAAATTGTGTATATGTAAAATTATATGCATGCACATATATCTATATACAGTACATATGTATATATGTATATTGTTATATATAAATACCATATATATGTTATATATAATATTGAATATGGATAACCTATGTTTTCAGTCAGTCCATAACCAACAAAATGTTCCTTTTTTTTTTTTTTTTAAAGATTTTATTTATTTTATTGGAGAGAGAGGAAGAGAGCACAAGCAGCGGGATGACAGGCAGAGGGAAAGGAAGACGATCTCAAGGAGACTCCACACTGAGAGTATAGCCAGACATGGGGCTCCCTCTCATGACCCTGAAATCATGACTGGAAGTGAAATCAGTTGGACTGAGCCACCCAGGTACCCCCCAAATGTTCCTTTAGATAAAGAATTCTAGAGAAGAATAAGATGAGGGAGTGGAAGAAGACCGAAAGTTACCAGCTGTGTGCAGAATGAATCATCTGCGTGATCCCTAAAAATTCATTTTGTTCTATCCCAGACTACTTAGTGACTGGACTGTGAGAGAGAGAGTGAGTGAGTGCACCAGCATACATACACACATGCCAAGGAACAGCAGGAGTAAATTTTGCTTTCAGACTAATTCAGGCAAAAGCTAGTTGGGGCTTTTGAGAACACACATGTCAGGAACAAACAGGAGGTTGAAAACGTGCTCTTAGGAATTTTCAGATACTGAGAAAAATGCTCTGGATATCTTCAGATCATAGAGTTAAAATTTCACATCAGCTTTACCTGGACTTTTGCATGAGTGGTTTCACAATTTCTTGGCTACGCTCTCTAAGCTAAACCCAAAGCTTGGCCAAAGTACGAGTAACAAATTTTTCCCACTCTACATCATTAGTTGTTATGGGTGTTATTGCTGTTATTCTTATAAATCATTGTAGAATATAAGTAGTAATATTAACCCTCATATTGTTATTTTAGTTTATAATTAGAGCTCTATATATTTTTCCTTTAAGTCACTTGATAATCCTATAAGGAAGTTTAATCTCATTGCTTTAATTTTAAAAGGAAGAAATAGAATTTTTTCACTGTCAAACTACCTACTTTAGGTTAAGAAAGTAAAAGCGGAATTGTAACCACCATTCTCTTTTTACTCTAATGCTTTAGGTGTTTTATTTTTCTGTACTAAGAAAAGGTGCGAATTGAAGGATGTTTTATTCCAAAGAAATATAGTGGATATAAATACACAATTTATATTTTCACTCTGTCAAAAAAAATGCCTCTTTTGATGGCAGTCATTTAAGTCACTGACAACCAAGTTGATGTTTTTGCTTTATTATATTTCATGGTCAATTGTTATTAAAATTGTTTCCTAAAATAAGGTTTCCAATATAATTCCATTTTTGTCTCATGCAAGAAAAATTCCATCTCAAAATCTGACACAAACATATTTCTCTTCTCAAAAGACCAGAAAATTAAACCCTAGAACCTCATACCAAATATGTTGCAATGTTTTTGAAATTTGTAAGTGGTTTTGGAAAGCAAAATTTGTAAGTTTAATGTTTTTGTCCTCATTTTTCTAGACTTTTAGAGTAAATATTCCTTCAAGGGATTTTTTCAATGAATTCATAAATGCTACTTTTCTGTTTGTCCTTTCCTAAAATTAAGGTGTTTTAGTCAGAAGATTTGTACTTTTGCAAATAACACCTTTAACTTACAAATCATCAATCAAGTTTTGATAGTTGTCAATTTCTATTTTTCTTTTTTATTTAGTTATTTTTTAAAGCTTTATTTGTCTCTACACCCAATGGAGGGCCCAAATTCACAACCCGCATACTCTTCTCACTGAATCAGCCAGGGGCCCCAATATTTCTACTTTTAAATAATTATAGGTAGAAAGAAATGCTGTTAAAATTGTATACAGTGTTCATGTAGTACAGATTCATCATCTTCAGATGTTACTAACTTACATAGCCATAGAATAATCAAAATCTTGGGGCACCTGTGTGGCTCAGTCACTTCAGCATCTGTATTTAGCTCAGGTCATGATCCCAGGGTCCTGGGATGGAGCCCACATCCAGCTCTCTGCTCAGCAGGGAGCCTGCTTCTCCCTCTCCCTCTGCCTGCCACTCCTCCTGCTTGTGCTCTCTCTGTCAAATAAATAAAATCCTTAAAAAAAAACAACAACAATAATCGAAATCTAGAAACTTGCTTCTCTTAGTACTACAGTAGTATATACTTAATCTAAATTCATTGTACATTTAAATGTACAATGAATTTGGGGGGTTTATCACATATAATACCAGAGAAATAATAAAGTTTAAATCTGCTTTACTTGGTTGTGTTTTTCTTTTGATCTTTAGTTTATGATGAATTTATTTAGAGCACAGCCCCTGACAGGACACAGAATAAGGAAAATAAAAATTTCTGTTTCGGGGTAAAATTAAATATATATTTCCATACTATGTATTTTTTCATTTAATATCCTGTTAAAATATTTAACATAGCCTAAACAAGGAGACAAGTTAGGTGTTCTGCTTTATTAATCACGTGACCCTCTTGGGTTAGATAACTTCATAGAATTTCTCCAGATAAATCCTAAAAGTGAGTGAGAACTATTAATGTCTTTGAAGCAATGAAAAGGTTATTATGTGGTATAGATTGCTTTCTTTCACTGTGTGAAGTTTATCAGTGACAGTTTATCAGCAACGTCACTAGGGTCAGTTGCTCTACAGCTCCTAGTGGGTAGGGGTAGCCAATGGGAAGCACAGGAAAAAAAAGAGAGTTAGATAGTAAATTCAAAGTAATCCCTTGACTTCTGTAAAGAGTTGCTAAGGGGTGCCTGGGTGGCTCAGTGAGTTAAAGCCTCTGCCTTCGGCTCAGGTCATGATCCCAGGGTCCTGGGATCGAGCCCCACATGGGGCTCTCTGCTCAGCAGAGAGCCTGCTTCCCTTCCTCTCTCTCTCTGCCTGCCTCTCTCCTTACTTGTGATCTCTGTCTGTCAAATAAATAAATTAAAAAAAAAAAAGTTGCTAAAACCAGCTGCTTTTGTTTAAAGGGTAACTCAGCTCCCACTCTCTAGGTGCAAATAACTGTTGCTGACTCCCAGCCCCATTCAGGCTTAATATATCAAAATGTCCCATCTTAGTAACCCTATGGTACTGCACTGTCCATATTTTGTACTCTGTGTGTTTGTGTGTCTATGGAGATAAAGAGTAAAAGAGAGAAGGAAATACAAGGTATAGAAACAGAGACAAATTTGCATGGAAAGTTTTCAGAAATCAAAGCTCTAAGTTTCACAACCTTTGAGAATGGAAATAAAAGCATAAACAAGACAGACCAAGAAAGGAAAAAAAAAATCTGACCAAAACAAGTAGCCCCTGAACTAATTTAAAATAGTAACAGGGATTTAAAAAAAAAAAAAAAAAAAAAAGGCATTGGCCAGGTACAGGACCTAGGGGGAAAAATGGGTGAATTAGATTTGATTCATGTCTCCTTGTTTTTGTACTATATCTCCCCATGATCAGATGTCACTCCTGTCACTCTCCTCTACCTCCAGGAATACAGGACTTGCTTTTTGATGAGATCCCATTCCAAAGTGCAGCCTCAGTAGATCACATTCTCATTATTTTCCTACTTTCCCAAATCAAGTTATTTATCCCAATGTGTGTCAGTATCACAACTTTTGACTTATTTCCAAATTTAACATCTTTCTGTAATTTAACCTATAGTTAAACTTAACTTAAAAATATGCTAGTGTTTAATATGCTATTGCTAAATTCAATTCGCTCCCAATGAACATGGTTATATTTCAGCAGTAATTTTCTATGGATGATGAAAATTTCAGGCCCTGGGTGTGAATTAAGTGGAATGATTGAGGGGGTAGAGTGCTGTATTCAAAATGGAAATGACCTGGGACTACAGCATCTTAGGTATGTATTCTAAATTCTCAAGTATTTGATAAAAGCAAATATAGTTTAGCTACCATGGCCTTGAAATCCATGTTGGCAAAATGAGGTGGCCTTTGGAAATTAACTACAAACATGTAGTTAATTTCTATGCAGATTAGAATGTTCTGTCATCCTTGAAATCATTTTTCTGTTCCCTTAATATCTATGTCTAGCCTTTAGGGCCTCTGCCCTCAGGTGATTTTGCATCATGAAGGAGTAATTCTCCTTCTGCAAAAATTTTTCATGCTTTTTGGTAGTTAATCTAAAGTGAAAATCTTAAAAGAGTATCCTCAGGTCAGTGGGAATTGTTGAGTAAAGGATGACAAAATAAGATCTGGGAGAAAGGAAAGGACTATTGGTTAAGATTACAAAAGCCTAATTCAATTTTGGATTATGCTCTATCAGTTCTACACTGTAAATTATTTTTACTCTGCAGAACTTCTATATGTATTAGTCAAACTGGTCAGAAAAATATTTCTGTAAGGGCCAAACAATTTATGAAACTCAAAGAAAAAAAATAGGAAAAATATAAGTGAGGTGGACTAGGGAAATTCAAAGTTATCACATATCTAGAAATAAAGACATCCATAGAACATGGTAATATGGTGACTATTGATAACAGCCTCATTATGATCTACAATGATATATCTGCAAGTTATGTAAGTAAGGAACAGATATAGAATCAGACTGAAAAATACATTTAGGTGAAAACGTTCAAAGGAAAACTAAAATATAATAAATAGTGAATTATCAGGATATGAATTTTAGACAGTTCAGGAAAAATTAACATCATTGTACACAGTAAGCACTTAATAAACATTAGCTGAATGTATTGAGGAATATCATGAGGACGTATAATATTCAAATGATGATCCTTATGGTACAATTATGGAAAAATCAATGGTAGTATATTGAGAAAACCTATTTTCATATCTGGCTAGACTCTTTATCATTTAGGATTATCAGTGCCAGTGACTAGTCTATCTTTTGCATAAAGAGGGGAACATTCCATCATCTATTATTCCAAGAAAATGACTGAGGGGTTCTTTTTTTCTCTCTTCTTTATTTTGCCTATTAGAGGATGTGGGGTATGTGGCTCCAAAGGAGTTCATCTTGTTCCCAAGCGCCTGTCCTATTTTGTGTGCCTCTTACCTGAATTTCTCACTTCTTTACTCTTAGGGAGGAGTCAACAAGTGCTGGTGGAACACAACGTGTCCTTACTGTATATCTATCACATGCTCTGCACTAAAAGCACTATCTAAATACCTAACTGTCTATCTAAAATACACATTCCCTTTATCACACACACACGTGCATGTGCGTGTGCACACACACCCATTTTACTTTTCACCACAAGTCAGTGCAGGATTCAAAAGTATGCTAATTTATCTAAAGTTCCCTAACCAGTAAATACAAAACTGGGATTTGAATTCAGGTTCTTCCACAGAATATTAATAACAGGGAAGTTAGGATACCGGTCACATGTTCTTAATCTATCATATTACTATTTTTAATTTAATAAACTACTCTTTTTAGTATGTCAGGCAGTGTCTGTAATTTTCATATTATTACTTTTGTTACTCCCTGTCATACTATATTTGTGGGATTACATTCCTCATTAAAATAAAAAAAAAATTCACGTGTTGGTGTCTCGCTATTGGAACAAAAGAGAAGGATAGGTGAAGAGCCACCTCAGTGTAGAAATATGAGCCCAGTGGTCTAGGTGGGAGGACACCCCATGTTTCTGTAGATGGTTGTTATAATTTAAAAACACACATATATTCCTAGCAATAAAAGCTTTATCGTACATTTACTCTCATTAGAAAGTTCAGTATTTTTAACTTCCAGTGAGTTTCAGAGATGTACTCCTTAATATACATCGTTTTGACTGAAAAAATCTGCAAAATGCTTTCCTCACCACATTGAAGATTATCTTGTTTATAAAATAAATGACATGCCATCAATAAGGAAGGCTGAGCTGGCAAAGACAGGCCTCACTCCCAGTACAAAAACATATGTAACTGCTTTATCGCACAATTCATCAAAACGAATTGATTTTAATTTTTTTCTCCCATCACTGCCTTTTATCATGCTTCACTGAATCTCCTTTTCCTCTCCCTTAACTATGTTTTGCAGTTTCCATTACTTTGTGTTCATGTTCAAATATGTAAGAGGCCTGGCCAGGTTTAAAAATCAACTCTATGGTCAATTAATACTCACTTTTTATCCCTTCCATCAGCTCTGACCGGGCTTTCGCAGGAGGGACTTGAGAGGAAAGGTAGAGTGTACTCTTTTCCCGAGATGACTCCTCCTCAAAGTCCTCCTCTTTTTCCTTTTCCTTCTCTTTTCTGGGCTTCCAGTCCTCTGGCATGTTCATGTGGGAAAGAGGAATAGATCTGAGAGCAAGTAACTTTCCTGTATGTATTTGTCCACTGTCCTAGACAGGGCTGCAGTTCCTCCTTTGTGCTTCCTGTGAGACAGGGAGCAAAATACTGTTGGATCGAATGGAGGACACGTGTGAATACTTTAGGAGACCTGCAGGCAAAGGACCCTTTGGAAATTCGCTGGTGTCAGAAATATAATCTGGCATGGCCTCTTCAGTCCTACAACTGTTTACACCATGACGTCTTTACCCCACGGCCAGCCTCCTGTGTGGTCAATCGTAAGAGATTTCAAAATATGCTCTTTCTGCAGGGTCCAGAGGAGACTTCCTCATCTTTAGCATTATAAGCAAGCATAATGCTGGTTATTCCATGGTTTTTCCATATCTACATTTTCATTTTCAGTGATCATTTTTTCCAAATTCAAATAATAAGCCCAGAGGATACATTAGTCAATGCGGTCCGTAAGCAAACATCCAATCAGGGAAAGAGATGCCAGTCTATGCAACTGTTTCAGTTCTTCGTCATAATACGAGACGATTATTGGCTATTTTTCCTCAGTTGTAGGTTCTATAGGTTCAGTCAATTTTGACATAATAAGAAAATCTGATTCAACGTGACATATGACATAAAAGTGATTTAAAATCACTTTCTAAAAAAGATTTTATTTATTTGTCAGACAGAGAGAGAGTACGAACAGGAGATGCAACAGGCAGAGGGAGAAGCAAGCTCCCCACTGAGCAAAGAGACTGATACAGGACTTTATCTCAGAACCCTCGTAGCAGGACCTGAGCAGAAGGCAGATGCTTAACAGACTGAGCCACCCAGGCATCCCCAAAATCACTTTTTTAAAGTAATAAAAGAAACCCATGAACACTAGAAATCAAAAGGGAAGAAAAAAACCCCAAATTATATGTTTGCGTTAAACCTTCATGGTCTATGGAGACATGATTAGAAACATATCCTAGGGCGAAAGATGTAGCACTAGGCCCCTAGAAACAGGAAGCTAGAACAAAGTCCTGCATTGCTCAAAGATTAGAAAACGGAGACTGATCCATACTTGAAGTCCTAAGAGGAGAGTTAGTCATAAGAAAGAGAAAATTAGAACCTGTATCATCCATGGATAGGAGCTCTTGAATTATATTTCCACTTGGGAGCAGGCATCCAATGCCAAAATAAAATAATAACCGACAACATGTCCAAACCCAGTTGATAACTTAGAATAATGTAAGCCAGAGACGCAAAAAGATTCTGAAGGAGTGTTTCTAGGACCAAGACATATGAAACTCTCTACGGGAGGGAAAAGCAAGAACAAAGATACTGTCCTTCAAAGATGAGCTCAAAAATAAAAAGGCCACCTAATAAAAAAATAAAAAGGAAATAAACTATGAGGGAGAGCCAATTGTTAAAAACAGGGGAATTAGCACTTTCAGAAAATAAACAGCAAACTTAAAAGAATTCATGAAAGTAGTATTAAAACATGACCAAAAATGTAACAAATACAATGCTGTTTGTAGATAATATATTTGAAAAATAACTCAGTACAACTTCTAAATACTAAGAGTGTTCTGTAGGTTTAGAGACAATACTAAATCTTTACAATGATGGTGTACCAGTCTTCACATATTATAAAGATCTAGTCCTCACCCAGATACATCATAGAATGAACATCAAATTGAGAGAAAATGAAAAGAACTTTAATAGATTGACAGATAACTTCTCATTAGTAAGAACAAATACCTGAAGGCAAGTAATTAACATGTTTGAACAACTGAGGGAAAGTAGAGCTACTGCTGGACTTCTGTGTTCATCTAGATTGTTAAACAATAAGAAAATAAAGAACATCTATATCACACTCAGCATTTCATTAAAAAAAACTCTTTAGGGAAGAATTACAAAGAAAAACAGGAAAGTCACACTCAAAGAAAAATAACAAGGTAAGGAATTAGTAAATACATTAGCTGATGTATTACTCATTTGATGAAAAATTAATAATTTCAGAGAAGTTAAAAATTAAGTCAGAAACAACATACTGCTACACAAAAAATACTAAATGCCAATGCAGAAGATATGAGATAAAGTATTTAATGGTCCTTATATTGTTTAGAAGGTGGTAAATATATTGATTAATTCATTTTATTATTGTCAATTAAGTACATAAATAAAACTGAATAAAAACTGAAATACAGTGTTTTTTAAAGGAAGAGTAAAAAGAAAAAAAAAAAAAGAAAAAGAAAGAAAGAAAGAAAAGGAAAAAAGCTGGTGTATCCAGAGGAAGGTAAGACCTAGACGAAATACAAACCAAATTGGTACACAAAAGGAAAACAAAAAGTCCCATCTGTATCAGAAATAATGCATGTAGTTAAGTTACCTTAGTGTTAATCAACAGTCACAGACTGGATTTTTTTTTTTTAAGATTTTATTTATTTATTTGACAGACAGAGATCACAAGTAGGCAGAGAGGCAGACAGAGAGAAAGGAGGAAGCAGGTCCCCCACCGAGCAGAGAGCCCGATGCGGGGCTCGATCCCAGGACCCTGGGATCATGACCTGAGCCGAAGGCAGAGGCTTTAACCCACTGAGCCATCCAGGTGCCCCCAGACTGGATTTTTAAATATGATGCTGGTTGATAAATTAGAAGTTTAAGGGCCCCCAGAATGAATGATGCTTAATGAGGTTAATAAGTACAGTACAAAGGAAATGATAAGTGAGAATTAGATGCATGGTTGAAAGTATGTAATAAGATGCTTGAATTTAAGATATCAGAATAGAGCAGTTGACAATGATTAATATTAATATTCAGATATGGCCATGAAAAGTGAAGAATCTGAGAATTAAGGAAATCTAAAGGTTAGAATTTGGGATATTTGTCTACATGGAACTTTTAATTCAACCAGGTTAATTCCCAGTACGGGGCTAGTAAGGTGGAGTTTATCTTTAGGTGATGAAGTAATCATGTAAGTAAGAAGATCTAAGCAGAATGTCAATAAATAAAAAGAAGACTGTAACACATAACATGAATCTCTCGTAGGAACAACTGAAAGCCATTGAAGCATATGGTGGACATTATATTTGTTTTCAAAAAGTTATGCTGGTTTTGATTGGGAGCAAATGCAGAGTGGTTACTGCAGGACTGTGAACACAGGGAATTTGTTAACTACATTTAGGAAGTGATTGCTGCCATATAACTTAATTAAGCTTATTTATGGAATATGGAGTCTTTCTGTTAGAGAGGACAGAGGTTTTATTTATGGATTATCTCAAACTGAATCATCATTCCATACCCTATTTGTATATCAGACATAATGTATTCTGTTTGACTGCAGACTAGATCATCACCTGGTGTGTAATAAAAAAGACAATAGCAAAAAAGCAAGATCCGCTGATGCTTTCTTAATTTGGAGGCAATAATAGTATAGGTATGCACTAACGTATTCTAATTTCAGTGGATTAAAAAATGTAACTCTTTCTCCTTACGTATATATTTATATATTTTGTGTTCACACCAGACTTCAACAATTATTTGTTAAATATTGCTTATTATTTCTGTTCCTATCACATGGATTTATCTGAACTTTGGCATGCAGTATTCATGAGGCATATTGTAAATATTTTCAATAATTCATGCATGGGACCACAGTATAACATGTATGAGGCACACAAGTGTTTTCACTTCCAAAAATTACACCACTGATTTTAAAGACATTAGTAGATTACTTCTATTTTCCTTCCAAATCATGGGTTTCACTTTATATGCCCCTGTGCTTCATAAATGCTTCATTTAATTCAATGGTGTTTACTTTTTTCAAATACATAAAAGCCTCCCATTTGATCTGTCAAGGAAAAAAAATATAAAACTTGTCTATGTTGATATTTAATAGTTACATTTTATATGAATTCTTTGGTGGTAGGATTTCAATGGTGGTCCATGCAGTGGAATCAATAAAGGGCAGAAAAAAGAATCCTTCAGCAAATATGACAAAGAAATGGTAAAAATGTACATCATAAAGTAGATCTTACACTTGATGTCATGAACTCCTGCCCTATGGTGGTGATTGCACTATTGATACAATAAATCTTTGATTGAAGAGGTCAAAAAACTTGAGAAGAGCTCCAAAATCTATTTGCCGCTGATAGCAAAGATGATGGAAGAGTGTGATACATTTCTTTAGAGCTGATATATAAAACTTCCCAACAATAAGCCAACATTCTCAAATCATCTCAAGTAATGTGTAAGCTTCTTTTATAATACTATCATAGATGATAAATGGTAGACAGGTAGGGATTTTGCAAATGTATTATAATGGATTTACAGAAGCACTATGCATGGGTATAAAGAAGAAAACACTCAAATCAACATTTCTGTTTTTGTTGAATCTATTGACTGCTATTTTCCTTCCACTGAAAAGGAAAAAAAAAAAAAAAGGTTAATAAAATTCCCAAGGAGTATGAAAGAGGCAGCAGGAAGGAATTCAGAAATGATTAATATACTTTACTTCTAAGAAAGGAAATTATTAAATTATTAGCATCAATTATTTTATGTACTTGCTATTGACATTTTTTAATAATTACCTAATAGCTTTAAACCAAAAGAATGATTCAGATCTTTTTTCAAATAGTGCATCACTTATATTAAAACAAAATAGAAAAAAGAGAGAGCACAAAATAAACAGAATAAAAATAATTCAGTATATAGGAAAAATGGAAACAGAGGATATTAAAAAGTGTCATGTAGGAAAATTTTTAAAATTAACAAGTGATGGAATACATGGTTTAGAATCAGAAACACCAAATAGAGTGACTTTTTTTCATCATCTCAATCATGTATCATTATGTTTAAATTTTAGTATCTAAGTAACTGCTCACTTAAATATACCATTTAGTGACTTATTCACCAAATCTGTTTTTTAAAAATCTCTAAGAAGGCCTGTAAAAATATCTAGAAAAATTAAAAATTATTTAGATTGAATAACAGTCGTCCCTTTCTATGTAAGAGTTGGCTCAAATGGGAGAAAGGGAAATGGCTTAGAGGGTTTTTTCTGGAAGATTATGGAACAGGAAGATCCTGAGCTCACCTTGTCCCACACACATACCAATGCTGCAACTACATACAGTGCACCACACTCAGAGAACAACCCGATAATTAGTAAAACAGTTCTTCCATAGCTAAAGATAGGAAGACAAAACCACACTGAAAACTGTAGGAGGGCCAGAGATGCCATCTGGGAACAAACTCTCTGTGAAGCAGGTACATTAGATGAGACAGACTTAACAGGTATATACAGAACAATCCATTTAAACACAGCAGAATACACATTCTTGACAAGTTCACATGGGACATTCTCCAGGACAGATCCTGTGTCAGGCCACAAAACAAGTTCAGTAATTTAAGAATGAAATCCTATTATGCATCTTTTCTGATCAAAATGGTAGAAAACTAGAAATCAATTACAAGAAAAAAAAAAGGAAAAATAACCCCATAAATACATGGAGGTTAAACAATGTGCTACTAAACAACCAATGGGTCAGCCAAGAAATAAAAGAGAAAATCAAAAATACCGTGAAACAAATGAAAACAAAAACAAGAGTTCAAACAGGTGGGATGCAGCAAAAGCAGTTCAAACAGAGAAGTTTATTGCCCTCCAGGCCTAAACTAAACTCAGGAAACAAGAAAAATCTAAAATAAGCAATCTAGGGGTGCCTGGGTGGCTCAGTGGGTTAAGGCCTCTGCCTTCGGCTCAGGTCATGATCTCAGGGTCCTGAGATCCAGCCCCACGTCGGGCTCTCTGCTCCGCAGGGAGCTTGCTTCCCCCACCTCCTCTCTCTAACTGCCTCTCTGCCTACTTGTGATCTCTGTCTGTCAAATAAATAAAATCTTAAAAAAAAAAAAAAAGCAATCTAATCTTATACTTAAAGGAACTGCAAAAAGAGTAACAAAACAAAGCCCAAGTTAGTAGGCAGAAGAAACAATGTAGATCAGAAGAAAAATAAACGAAATAAATAAATGAGACTGAAAAAAAAAACCATTTGCAAGAAACTAAGTTTCTTGCAAATAAATAAATGAAAACTAATAAATAAATGAAAAATAAATGAAATAAATAAATGAGACTTAAAAAAAAACATTTGCAAGAAACTAAGTTGGTTCTTTGAAAAGATAAATGAAACAAACAAGCAAAAAAAAAAACCTTTTGCCAGACTCATCAAGAAAAATAAGGATTCAAATAAAGAAAATCAATAAATGAAGAGCCAAAGTTACCAACACCAACATATACAGAGTATGAGACTGCTACAGCAACAAAATTATACTGCAACAAATAGGACAACTTAGAAAAAAATGGATAAATTTTGGGGAAAGTACAATCTTCCAAGACTGAATCAGGAAGAAAGAGAAAATCTGATCAGACTGATTACTAGTAATGACATTAAATCAATAATCAAACCTTCCAACAAATAAAACTTCAGGACCAGATGGCTTCACAGGTAAATACTACCAAATAAAGAGTTAATATCTAGGTTTCTCAAACTATTCCAAAAAGTTGCAGAGTAAGAAATGCTTCCAAATTTATTATATGAGATGGCATTGCCTGACACCAACACCAAAGACAGACCAGAAGAAGAAAGAAGAAGGAAGAAAAGAAGAAAGAAGAAAAGAAAGAAGAAAGAAGAAAAGAAAGAAGAAAGAAGAAAAGAAAGAAGAAAGAGGGAAAAAAAGAAGAAAGAAGAAAAAAAGAAGAAAAGGAGGAGGGGGAGGGGGAGGAGGAAGGGGAGGAAGAGGGGGAGGTGGGGGAGAAGGAATAAAATGACAGAACAATACCTATGATAAACAGAGATGCAAAAATCCTCAACAAAATATCAGCAAACTGAAATCAACAATTCATTAAAAGGATCATTCAGCACAAAAAAAGTGGGATCTATTTCAGGGATTCAAGGATGGTTTAGTATCTGTAATTAAATCACTGTGATATACACATTAAGAAAATGAAGGATAAAAATCATATACATGCCTCGACAGGTGCATAAAAAGCATTCCTTCATGATAAAAACTCTCAACAAAATGGATGTAGAAGGAACATACCTTACTATAAGAAAGGCTATAAATGACAAATCCACAGCTTAGTGGGTTAGAGCCTCTGCCTTCCGCTCTGGTCGTGATCCCAGGGTCCTGGGCTCGAGCCCCGCATCGGGTTCTCTGCTGGGCGGGGAGCCTGCTCCCTCTGCCCCGCCTGCCTCTCTGCCTACTTGTGATCTGTCTGTCAAATAAATAAATAAAATCTTTAACATCAGGAACAAGACAAGGATATCTACTCTTGCCTCTTCTATTCAATATAGTACTGAAAGTTCTAGCCACAGCAAAGAAATAGAAACCTTCAAATTGGTAAGCTTTTAGTAAAAATGTCAGTGTCTGCAGATGACATGATATTACATACAGAAAACCCTAAAGACTCCACCAAAATATTCTTAAAATAAATGATTTCAGTAAAGTTGCAAGATAAAAAATTAATGTTGTGTTTCTATATATTAATAACGAACTAACAGAAAGAAGTTAAAAAACAATTCCAATTAAAATTGCAGTGAAAGGAATAAAATACCTGGGAATAAATTTAACCAAGGACATGAAAGATCTGTACTCTCAAAATCATAAGACATTGATGACAGAAAATTAATACAAAACAAATTAATGGAAAGATATCCATGCTCATGAGTTGGAAAATCAACATTGTTAAAATAGCCACACAACCAGAACCAATCTACAGTTTCAATTCATTATCAAAATACTAATAGTATTTTTTTAAAGAACTGGAACAAATAATCCTAAAATTTGTGTGGACTCACAAAAGTTCTTGAATAGGCAAAACAATCTTGAAAAAGAACAAAGCCAGAGGCTTCACAATCCCAGATTTCAAACTACACTACAAAGCTATAGTAATCAAAACAGTATAGCACTAGAGAAAAAATTTGTACATAAATTGGTAGAACAGAATAGAGAACCCAAATATAAACCTATGCTTATAGGGCCCATTAATCTGTTAAAAGGAGGCAAGGACACAGGATGGGGAAAAGATGATCTCTTCAATAAATGGTGCTGGGAAAACTGGAGAGCTACATGTAAAAGAATAAAACCAGACCCATTGCTTACACCATATATAAAAATAAACTCAAAACGTATTAAAGATCTAAATGCAAGACCTGAAACCGTAAAACTCCTAGACATAAGCAATAAACCCTTGGTTATCAGTCTTAGCAAAATTTTTTGCATTTGTCATATTAGGCAAGAGATACAAAAGCAAAAATTAAAGAAAAATCAGGAATAACCTCAAACCAAAAACCTTTTGCACAGTAAGGGAAACCATCAACAAAATAAAAAGACAACCTCTGAATGGGAGAAGACACTTGCAAATAAGATATCTGATAAAGGGTTAATATCTAAAGTATATAAGGAACTCATACAACTGAGTAACAAAAACAAACCAACCAACTGAAAAATCTGAAGAGGACTTGGGACATTTTTCCAAAGAAAACATACAGAATGCCAAGAGATATATGAAAAGATGCTCAACATCACCAATCATCAGTGAAATGCAAATCAAAACCATGAAATAGTACCTCACACCTGTCAGAATAGCTAGAATCAAAAAGATTTTAAAAATCAATTATAGGTGAGAATGTGGAGAAAAGAGAACCCTCAAAAGTTTAAAAATTGAAATACCAGACAATCCAGTAATTCTAAATTTACCTGAAGAAAATGAAAACCCTAATTCAAAATGATATATGTGCCTGTGTTAATGTAGCATTATTTACAATAGCCAAGATATTAAAGCAACATAAGTGTCTATTGATAGATGAAGGAATAAAGAAGACTCAGTGTAGATACACGATAAAATATTACTCAGCCATACAAAAGAATGCATCTTGCCATTTGCAACAACATGGATGGACCTAGAGGATATTATGCTAAGTGAAGTAAGAGCAAGACAAGTATCATATGTTTTCACCAGTTTGCAGAATCTTGAAAACAAAACAAACAGAAGAGACTCATAAATGTCGAGAACTGGTGGTTGCTAGTGGGAGGAGCATGACAGGATGAGCAAAACAGGTGAAGGGGATTAAAAGGTAGAGACTTTCTTTTTCTTTTTTTTTTTTAAAGATTTTATTTATTTGATAGACAGAGATCACAAGTAGGCAGAGAGGCAGGTGGGGTGTGAGGGGAGCAGACTCTCTGCTGAGCAGAGAGCCAGATGGGGGTCTCGATCCCAGGACCCTGGGATCATGACCTGAGCTGAAGGCAGAGGCTTAACCCACTGAACCACCCAGGCACCCCTTAAAGGTACAAACTTTCAATGAGAAAATAAATCATAGAGATATAAAGTACACTTAAGAAATATAGTCACTAATATTGTAATAACTTTGTATGATGCAAGATAATGGCACTTATCATGGTGAGCAATTTCTAATATACATATGTACAAATATTAATTTACTATATGCTACACACCTATTGTATGTCAACTATACTTCAGCTGGGAAAAAAAAAAAGAAGGAAGAAATTGCCTGTGTTACTATTCTCCCATAATGGAGTGAGATACATTGCTCTAACTTTCTAGTAAGGAAATAAAAATTACACGACACTGCAGAATTGTCATATCCAGAATATATGTCTTTGGATTATTTTTTTTTTTTGCCATATGCTACATTTTGTTATATTTACCAAAGAAAAAACATTTCATTGACCTAGACTATGTTAACATTTATGTGTGTATATATACCTACATTCATACATACATACTTATGCACACAAGTTAACATAGTAAACAAAATGCCTTTTCTTTGGCAAATTATATATATGTATGCATATATATATAAATAATATATAGCAACCTCTTCCCACAGCTATTTAATTAATTAGGTGTTGTTTATCTTTACTTTGTTCATGCCATTGGCGGTACACAGGGAGTTAAAAAATGATTCTAATTACCTGCCCAACATTTTATAGCACATGAATTCATATGGCTTCTGTACCAAAAGTTTATTTGAAACAAGTATTGTACTTGGAGGCAAAATGTTTGAAGGTTTTATTAGAGTGGTCTAACCATCATTGAGTTTTTTTAATGGGAGCATTGCTTGGCAAATTAAAATTGGAAACTGAAGCTACAGATATTCATGAATGGAATCAGCATATGATTTCAAATCACCAATAGCCTAGTTGAACATGTTGGCCCTCAGTCACCATGGCAGTCAGACCCGGCAGCAATGCTACCCAGCAGGAGCATTGTAAGGACTCTGGAGAAGGCTGGTCAAGACTTTATAGTTTCACCTTTGACTTGTTCACCAAATATAAATGCTTTCCTATCTTTCAGTCATTTTGCTAATAATACAAATGGGATATTTCAAAAATATTTTGGCTTTCCTAATCACAGGTTTTAATAGAGTGATAAAAGTTATAATAATTTTATAGCCTCCAGGTAGAACAATTATTAAAAAGGGATATGCCTTATTAAGAAATTATGAATGTTCTTTGATGAAGTTAGAGGTTAAGTTTAGAGGAGTGTAGTTATTAAGTCAACTCGAACATTTTAATCAATTTAGTAGACTATTTGTGAAGATTAAAGCATAGGGTGTAAAAAGTTTACTAGGTTAAAAAGAAGTTTACTAGGCAGTATGTTTTTCTATTTTAGAAAGTATTTTGGGGGCGCCTGGGTGGTTCAGTGGGTTAAAGCCTCATCTTCGGCTCGGGTCATGATTCCAGGGTCCTGGGATCGAGCCCCACATCGGGCTCTCTGCTCAGCAGGGAGCCTGCTTCCTCCCCTCTCTCTCTCTCTCTGCCTGCCTCTCTGCCTACTTGTGATCTCTGTCAAATAAATAAAATCTTTAAAAAAAAAAAAAGTATTTTGAACAGAAATGAATAGTCCTAGTGTGTCATTTGGAGTAATTATTTGTATACTCCTATACATTTTATAAAGATTAAGGCTATTGGCTCTAGAACTGGAGTGTTTGCTCTTAAATCCCACTGGTCACAATTGCTCTGATTACTTCCCCCAGAAACACTGACAAGTTATATAACCTCTCCGTCATTCAGAATCCTCATCTATTACATTAGGTTAAAAAGATGCCTTGTAAGAGTAAGTTACTTCACACAACACCTAGAACAATAAGTGTTAGCTGATATTATTATTTACATTATTATGGTTTCTTATTTAAGAAAAAAAGGAACTATGATTACAAAATATTTGCTATTGCCAATTGTTTGCAAAGCAGCTTTTTTACCTCCTTAAAGAGTACTGTTAATTGTTTTGTTCACAGTCACCATTCCCTTTCTTCAAAGGGAAGAAAAAATTTAAAAAGAAACAAACAAAAGTGTCTTATTGAAAGGGTAATATTCAGTTTACAGACCATTTTAGTTCTTCTAATTCATTATTTCCAAGATAGCACATGGTAAGTACCTCTTCATTTTCAATGTTAGAGCTCAATAAGCACTGATGGCTAAGTAAGAACCATACCTTTAAAAAAAATGTTTTCCACATAAACAGATGCTTATAAATCCCTTTCACATTTCCATACCTAAGACAAACTAATTGTAGAAGCTGATGACATGCACATTGCAAGAATAAACTAAAGCAAAAACAGCACTATGAAACTCCTCCCTAAATTTTGCCGTAACACCACTTCCCTTATTCTTGATTCTGTATAGTTCCCAGTAAATTCTACTTTGCTTCCTTCTGATAAAGCTGAAAGTTCCAGAGACCCACTCAGTAATTTTGGCATCACCTAGACTCTCAGAAACAGGAAAATGCAATCACAGAGGAGGAGATTCAAGCTCACATTCTTTCAAGGCAAAAAAGATTGAGTTGCATTTACTTTGGGTTATCTCTATTTTGAGAGCTATGCAGTTGACGTTATTAAGGAAAAGTATGCATTTCTGCAGTTCTCTTATATAGCATAATGTTTATAAGCCATTTCTATATTGGTTCTCTCCATAATTATTCAAATATTTGTCCTTCAAGAATATTTTTCCCAATTTATTATATAAAATTTTATTAGTGAGTGACACATTGTATTTCACAATTGGTAACTGGTTACCTAACCTATAAAGCTACTTGCTTACTGACAAATTATCCTATTTGGATCCCCCAATAGTGAATAAAGTAATACTAGATAATTTTCCCTAAAAGCAGCAAATAATTTCATACAAAACCAAATTTCTCCTTAAAGATATAATTCAATAAAATCATGCTCCATCCTCTGACGGGAAAAGTCATACACACACCCATTGGCACATTTCTTTTTTCACCTGGAGGGAAAAAAAAAAAAAAAAAGTTTCCTTATAATGGTACAAACGAATTTGTTCAGGAAGTCTAGCTAGTAATTGCAACCAATTTCTAACAGATCCTATTGTTTTTATCACCACATAGCAGATACATTTGTTTCAGTGTAGCTGAAACATTTTGCCTCCTCAGTGCAATCATCTTTATGGCTCACGTAGTAATGACAGATTCTACAAATTCTAGTTTTGTTATTTCGTAAAAATGTGTATGGTTTTACATAAGCGTGTGTGTGTGTGTGTGTGTGTGTGTGTGTGTGTGTGTGTGTAGGGATAGCTTTTCCATGTAAATGGTTTTAGAAAGCCAAATTTCACCTTTTACCACTGCCTGATTCTTCGTGATGTTTTGTTTTCTTGGCTGTAATTTGAAAGGTATTTTCTCTGAAGAACCAAACCACCATGCTAATTTTAAGAAGACTGATTAACTTTAGGAAAGTTTTCCAATATCCTTTTTTAAACAGAATTTTTGTTAGATTTACATTGCACTATTTTTGTATTTTTTTTTCTAATTATGGAATACAGAGCTAGAAGTAAAATGGAGATTCTGATGACACTTAGGATTTGGAAAGCTTCAAATACATTGCTCTTGTACTAACAGTGAAAACAACCAGGTATTTTAAAGAATATTAAGTTGAGGATGATGACAACATTCTCTGTCTCCACTATGTTGGCACAAGACCTGGGTCTCCTGCTCCAGGGTCTCTCATAAGAATGCAGGTAAGGACTCAGGGTTGAAGGCTTGACTCTGGCATGATCCATTTCCAAGTGTGTTTTATTCAAGATTCAATTTCTCAGAGGCTGTTGATGAAGGACTTTAGTTCCTTGCTGGCTGCTGGCTGGAGGCAGCCCTTAGTTCCTTGTCATGCGGGTCTCTACACTATGGTGACTTGCTTATGTAAAGTAATGACAGAAGTGATATCCTTCCACCCTTGTGGTATTATGTACCTAGAAGCAAGTCACAGGTGCCGCACCCCAAGGGTGTTAGTAACATGAGGAAGAAACCAGTGGGGGCCTATATTAGAAACTACCTACTGCACCAAATTAATATGAATGCAATTACTATATATGTATATATAGTATTTAGAAATTCAGTGCCTCAGCCACATGAAGATAAAGTGGCGTATTAGATAAAACTTAAAACTATTCCTTTGTTCTGTATTTTAGTCATAAATAAATACTAGAAAAATCAACTATTTACTTATGCATTTCATTACAGTGATTGTGATATTGATTTTCTTTACACAAATGTATTTCTTTTCACGTTTCTATTTCTGAATATTTAACATACTTCTGTTCTGATTCAGGCATACCATATGTTTAATTAGTTTTAATTTCCTTTATTATGCACTATAGTACCTAAAACATTATATTTTAGAAAGCTTTATCTTTGAAGCCAATAATATCTGTCATTACATTTGCATGGTCTGGCCTGTGGTTACTGATTTAGCATACGATTTTAATTAGTATCTGGTAAAGCAAGTTGTCAAGAATGTCACTAATTTCATTAGCTAATATCAATATGTGTGATAACAACTCAAGCCCACTATAAAACACTAATTCAAATTCAGTCAAAAAATTTTATGACATATACTTAATGGGCTTTGGCTAAATTTTTACAAATTAATATTCAATAGTTTTTGATATTTTATTTTGATTTAATCTTTCTAGGAGATAACATTATAAAAATATCATTTCCCCCTAAATGTCTATTTAAGAGAATGTACTTTAATTTCTACTTTAAAACTTGTGTTTTATTCAAATTTTTTTAATTTTACATATACTTTATATTTAGTGTTTAACATGAGTCTTTTTATATGTTTATTTGTAGATTCTTGCCACTTACTCCACTTATATAGATATTTCTAGTCTTTAATGATTCCTGACCATTGCTCCCTTTATTTATTTTTTAAAGATTTTATTTGAGAGAGAGAGAGAGAGAGAGCACAAGCGGAGGGAGGCAGAGAGAGAGAGAGAGAGGCAGACTCCCCTGCTGAGCAGGAAGCCTGATGCAGGGCTCCATCCCAGGACTCCAGGATCATGACCTGAGCCGAAGGCAGACACCCAACTGACTTAAATGAAAATTTATTCAGTAAGATGACACTGGATTATAACACTTTTTTCTCCAATTAAAAATTGCTTGGGGCACCTGGGTGGCTCAGTGGGTTAAGCCTCTGCCTTCAGCTCAAGTCATGATCTCAGGGTCCTGAGATCCAGCCCCGCATGGGGCTCTCTGCTCAGCAGGGAGCCTGCTTCTCCCTCTGTTTCTGCCTGCCTCTCTGCCTAATTGTGATCACTCTCTGTCAAATAAACAAATAAAATCTTAAAAAAAATTGCTTAATGTCTCAAAGCATTTGTTTTACTATCTCACTATTAAACATTTTATCTTAAAAAACTGTTCTTATAATTTCAAAGATATATATTGCTTTAGCTATACAGCACATTTTTGGAAGGCTGAGAAAAATTATCTGTTCCATTGTATTAGTCAAAAACAAGGGGTTATTTTGATATGAATGATCAGTTTTCTCCCAGTTATTTGTCAATATATCGGGAAGACAAAAGTTGCAGCATTAAAAAGGACATAGTGTACTATCTGATACACACCGAATTATTATTTGATTTTTTTAGACTCTAAGGTACTTATTCTTTTTTAACTAGATATAATTCAAATTATGCACTAGGTTTTTTACTTTTGGAAAAGTGTTTCAGGATAAAACAGAATGAGGTTATTAACTTTCATATATATATTAATACATTTCATGGGAAGATGTTTGCTGATTCATTTAGTCATTCATTAACAGAATATTTATTGAATGTGTACTACCTGC
Source organism: Martes martes (assembly GCF_963455335.1). Classification (NCBI taxonomy): domain Eukaryota; kingdom Metazoa; phylum Chordata; class Mammalia; order Carnivora; family Mustelidae; genus Martes; species Martes martes. The sequence goes on from NC_137892.1 coordinate 40,181,978, forward strand.
CGGACATGGAGAATAAAGTAAATTAAATAATGCCTTCTGTATGGCGCTTACACTCTACTGTCTAGGAAGTATATAAAATAAACACTCTCTCAATTAAATTGTAAAATGCTACAAAGAAAAAGCAGAGGAAGTTCACAGAGAGTGAAGATTTGATAGGAGGAGGAGTAATAATGCTTACTATTGCTTTAAATAGCGTCTAAAATCATTATAGAATTTTAGGTTATATAAGAGAGTGCAGAGATCATCAAATACAAGCTCTTTATATTATAGATGAAGGTATTGTTGCCCAAACTGAGGAGGGGAACCAATTGATCAAAATCTTATTACATAATATATTGGCAAATTTGATCTAGAAACCAAATCATGTTATTTCCAAATGCAGTGCCCACTTTATATTACTAACTTGGTCCAGAATGTTCCAAGTTTGCTCCCAAGTATTATAGCTGAGGTAAAGGCCAGGACCTTCTTTCCTATATTCCTCTACCTATCCCCGTATCAGAAAGACTATTGTCCACTCTTTTGCTCTTTCTTAGTTTTTGTTTAAATCGTATTTTTTTCCAGATAGGTCTTTAGTCTTATAGTTTCCAATATATAGTTCCTTACTCCGTATTTATACATATGGACTCTCATGATTATATAACACTGGAGAGTAAAAAGTATATTAATGTGTGTGTGCATGTGTACGAGTTTGTGTTTTGTGTGGTTACTATATCAAGTACATTAGTAGAGAAAAAGGAGTTGACACCTAAAACACGTTTGATGCATTTTATGAGGCACTTTCTCAGCCAGGACTACAATAAGAAATGTTCCAAAAATAAAATAATTTACATATAAATTTTGACTTTGGGTCTCCTTCAATGCTTTCATTCAGGCCCCAGGAAGCACATATTTAAAAATGTGGGAAGACCTCAGGGAAACATGAGTTGAGTTGAAACTGGCTCATTTCTTTGTGTTCTTAAAATATCAATTAGTCTTACACTGGAAAGGAGTATTGAAATCTCTATTAGTTTCAACTGCACATCTGGACTATAAGATGTCATATGGGCTCAAATCTACCCTGAGTACAAACTGAAGTTCCTAGCCATGAGAAAAAAACTTCAGGGTTATTTAAAAATATAATCAGTCAGCGGGTAGCTTTTTATTGTGTAGTTGGTAACCATCTGCAGTCAATAAAAAACTACCAGTTGGCCTAAATATGTAGATACACACTGGTCACTTGTGTTTTGGCTTAGATTTGGTCCTATGCCCATGTGCACCTGTTTATCCTCGCCCAACCACTGTCATATGGACTGGAGGAGGCAATAAGTACAACGATGCCAAGGAGACACGCAATACACCTGCAAGTAAGTGAATTCAGATTTTTACCCACACTTGCTTTAGAACGATGCTTCTACCAGTCAATGAAGCCATGCAAGTAAGTTTTATCTGCAAGCCCAACTTTAGTCACAAAAATGAAAAGTAGACACATACAGTTGAATAAGGTCTATGTGTACTTCTACTTCATGAAAATGTAAGTTTAAATCAGGGTTGCAAAACTTTATAAATTGTTCAGGAATTACAGTGATTCAATATAAATGAAATCACAGCTGGCATTGTTGTAAGACTGCTGTGAAGAATAGTTTTGCTTAAAGGTGTGCTATCACTTGGTCAAGGGTTGCTTCAAAGTAGGAGAAAGGGCTATGGAATAAAAATAATGAATAGTGGAAATAAATAAAATAGAGAGAAAACTATTGATATAGCATGAAAAATATAAAACCCATTAAAGTAATAACAGTTCAATCTGCTAAAATTTCTCAAGGTATCTTGTAAAATAGCTCTGCATGATTTCTCTTATTTTCAGCTATGATGCTCTATATAAATGGGTTCAGGTGTATCGCTGGTATGGTAAAATGAAAAGCTTTACCTTGGCATCAGAAAACCTGGACCCAGAAAACAGGAGTTGTTACTAATGTGTGAATTTGAGAAATATCTTTACCTCCATGAAAGCAGTTTCTTAATTAATAAAAAGAAATCACAAAATAATAACTCAAATACCTTTACTTTAGAAGTGAAAAGACTCGGCCCAACAAAATAATTTGCTTTAGGTTGTCAACTAAAAAATTAGAGCTGAGGCTAAAGTTTACACTTCCAGACTTTGAGTTTAATTTTTTTTATTTTCAGGGCTTTGCTCTTCAAAGTACCATCCCTGAAGGAACAATATCAGTGTGACTGGTGAGCTTGTTACACATGCAGAGGAGCCATCTAGATCCCAGAACTACTGGCTCAGAATCTGCATTTTAAACAGATCTTCTGAGTTGGAAAAGCAACACCTTGCAATTGATTGCCTTCTCACTCTGTGGTGGATGTGGGAAACAAATTGGTTGATAAATGTAAAACTATGCTCAATTAACACAATATAACTCTACTTAATGGTACCGTTAAAAGTGCTTAATTCAAAATTTGGAATTGATTAAGAATGCCCTTGTATGATTTTACCAATATCCTCACATTTATCAAAACCCCATAGTCCAAAGAATTAAAAATGCTTCCAAGTCAAACTGAGAATAACTGTTTTAATTAAATATTCATGGAGTATGATGCAGTATTTAATCTACAAAAGATTTCATCCATGAATGCTAGAAGAGTTTATAGAATTTGTATTTTCTCTCCCTTTTTCAAAATTTGTTTAAAATTAGATACAAGCAAAGTTATAGTCTAAGAAGAATGGGGAAACTGTACAAGAAGGTAGTAGTGGAAACAGATTTTCACACACCCATTTCTGATATATTTACAAGAATGTGTAGTTCTTAAAGTGACAAGAAGAGTGGTACCAATTTTAAATTCTCACTTTTTTAGACAAAGAAACTTAAATATGGCAATTTCATATTCTTTGAAAGAGGCATCTTAAGTGCCAAAGTGCTTGAGTGAACTAAGTAGAAAATAAGTATTTTTTATAAAAAAACTGGGGAGATTAAGTTAACACTTCTTTTTCCAATTTTGAGATGAAGAGACACTCATTTGAGAAACCCTACACTACAATGACTAAAAAGAACTTTGTGCTCTTCCAAATACTGGACGGAATAAAGCAAAATGTAGCATAATCTTTATCTTTATCATTAAAGATGCAATCAAAAATAAAAAGAAAGCAACATGTAGTCTTAAAAAAACAGGACAAGTTGATGCAAGCTGTACTCTATTTAATAGTCTTAAAATAAGTGCAAATATATGAATATGCAATAAATAAAATATTTTAAATAATTTTGATTCTGGAGTGTGATAGAATAACGTCTGCATAGAGATTTCTATTCACAAATCCCAGGAATCTGAATATATGTTACATAATATTAAAAAAGGAACTTTGCTAATATAATTAAAGTTATGAATTCTAAAATAAGATAAGAACCATCATCCTGGATTATATAATTTATTTCATAGTGAAAATGCAGATTTTATGTGGATGCAGGATTGCTCTAAGAAAGACATACCTTGGGCACCTGGCTGGCTCAGTGGGTTAAGCCTCTGCCTTCGGCTCAGGTCATGATCTCAGGGTCCTGGGATTGAGTCCTACATCGGGCTCTCTGCTTGGCAGGGAGCCTGCTTCCTCCTCTCTCTCTGCCTGCCTCTCTGCCTACTTGTGATCTCTCTCTGTCAAATGAATAAATAAAGTCTTTAAAAAAAAAAAAGAAAGAAAGACAGACAGACATACCTCTACACTCTAATAGGATCTGAGAAAAAACAGTCATTACATGACAATATAACATGGAATGGCAACAGTCATTACATGACAACATAAAGCAAAAGGGAGGCAAAGGATCTAAAGTTGGAGAATGTAAACCAACAAAGGATGGTTTGATAATGTTTAAAGAGGTTTGGGTTAAAAGTGTCAAGCTTACAGGAGAAATAGCTTCTGTCAACTAAGAGGCAACAGATGAGTTCCTAGACACCATTAAGATAATGACTGAGGAGAAAGGATATCTGCCTGAAATGGTTTTTAATGCAGATGAAAGTACCTATTCTAGGGGGAAAAATGTCACAAAGGATATTTGCTAGTAAGGAAGAGAAGCGAGCACCAGGTTTTAAGGCAGACAGGGATGGGTTAACTATATAGTTTTGTGCAAATGCAGCTTGGTTTATGATCAGTATTGCCTTTATCCGTAAAGCTGCTAACACTTGAGCCTTGAAAGAAGAGATAAACACCGCCTGCTAGCCTTTTGTTTGTACAACAGGAAGGCCTGGACAATAAAAACCCTTTTACTGGATTGGTTCCATCAAGGCTTTGTCCCTGAGGATGGGAAGTACCTTTCCTTTTTAAGTTCTTTTGATATTGGACAATGCCACTGGCCACCCAGAACCCCATGAGTTAAACACCAGGGGGCATCACAGCAGTCTACATGCTCCCAAACACAACATCTCTAGATCATGGGAGTCATAAGGACCTTTAAGTCTTATTAGGATACTCTGGAAAGAGCTGTCAATGTCAACGAAGAGGACCGCAATAGAGATAACCTGATCAAAGTATGGAGGGATTACACCACTGAAGATGCCATCGTAGTTAGGGAAAAGACCACGAAAGCCAATACAACAAACACAATTTTTTTCTGGAATAAACTGTGTCCAGATGTTGTGTGCAACTTGACATGATTTACAACAGAGCCAATCAAGTCAATCATTAGGGATTGTGAATATGGCAAAAAACAGTTGGGAGTAAAGCGTTTCAAGATACAATCTTCGAGAAATTCAAGAGCTAACAAACACAATGCCAGCAGAATTAACAAAAGATTGACTCGACGGAGAAGAGTGATTCTGAACTAGTGCCAGATAATGGGAAAAAAACATAGAAGCAGTGACCAAAAACAAACTGATATTAGACAATATGGCAGAAGTGTTCTGTCCTGACTACTTTTAACTTCTTTTTTAAAAATAATGTTATGTTAGTCACCATTAGTTTTTGATGTAGTGTTCCAAGATTCATTGTTTATGTATAACACCCAGTGCTCCATGCAATACGTGCACTCCTTAATACCCACCACCAGGCTTACCCACTTTTAACTTCTTTTACAACATGGATCCTTCTATTTTACAAGCACTGAAACTAAAGCAAAAGGTGACAGGCATCTAGATTGGTACTGGATAGAAACCTTTTTACAGAAGGAAAAAGGCAAAAGTCAGATAGAAATTACAATGTATTTCTGCAAAGTTAGACCAAATGTTCCACTTCGTTCACCTCTTCTACCTCCACCATCCCTGAGACAGCAAGACCAACCCCACCTCTTCCTCCTTAGTACTCAAGGTGACAATGACATGAATACCTTTATAATGAACCATGCCTATTTAATGAATAGTAAATAATCATTATGCCTTACGGTTAATATACTACTGTTGTGTACAGGATCGTCTTCATGTGAAAATCAAGGAACGGTACAGCAAGAACTGGAAGAGACATTTTTGAGCCATCATCATCATCATCATCATCATCATGCGAGTATTCATTGTGTAGGACGTTGTGGGCAAGACTTGTTGGGAGTTGGATAGCCCACTTATACATAGGCATAAGATGAGAGATATGTAACATAAAATCAATGGGTTAGTTTTCTGTTTTATAACTTTGATTTTAAAGAATTACATTACCATACGGTACATCAGTCTCATAATTCAAGAAATGGCATTCCAGTCTACCCCAGGTGGGTTTTTTAAAGTGGAACAATATTTCCAATACTATATTATCAATATGACTATAATATAGTATTCCATAAAGAGTTACTAAGAATTTATTCACTAGTGTATAGGCTAGACTACCGTGAAGCAATCGCATTGATTACATTACTCTACCATAAAGCAATCATACTGCTGCTTCATCATTATCAGTGAATGAGATCTTATACTAATAAATATAATTTTTCTTTTTCACATTACTTTTTATTTTTGAAGTATACTATTAGTATTATGTGTAACATCTACAGTGTTGTGTATCATAAAGGACAATACAGATGTAGATAATGACAGATAATGTATCCTGTAAACACATGGCAAACACAGTATCTATCGATAGAGTACAGTACTGTATTTTCTCTTACAATTTTCTCAGTAACCTTTTTTCAGTTTACTTTTTTAAAGAATGTGGTACATAATACAAATGCAAAATAAGTGTTCACTTACTGTTTGTGTTATTGGTAAGGTTTCCAGTCTATAGTAGGGTATGAGTAACCAAGTTTATGGGGAATCAAAAGTTATATGCAGATACTCGATTGCATTATTGTTAGCACACCTCACTCCCATGTTGTTCAAGGATCAACAATATATGTTTATCTTAATCACCCTTTCAGTAATACCACACCAAATTAAAATTTCATATATATGCATAGTATAAACTATTTTATGATTTTGATTATGAACGTTGTAAAAAGGACTTAGTGAAAGTTTTACTTAATATAAATCAAGCATACTTTGTTGGAAAGCTTTTACTAACAATGGAGTCTGGACATCAACAGTGTACTTGATGGAAAAACAGATACCAAACCAAGTCAATGACTATATTCACAACCTAGTAGAGAATACGAAAAGGAAATACAGAATTCCAATTCTCTATATAGTGGATAGAGAAACTAAGCTCTTTATGTAATGTAAGAGAACACTCTTAAAAACACTTTATACAAGTTTCACAATTAAATAAGATAAAGCTGCATGGTCACTGTTAAATAATCTATTTTAGCTTGGAGAATTTGGCTAGTTTATTGCACTTACATAAAAAATAGCTATCATTAATAATTGATCATGAGAAAATGGCTTAAGAAATTAAAATAGCAAATACATTATTGAATCCACACATATTATGTATAGCCCTTATACTAAATTCTGTGATTCCATACTTAACAAAAATAGTATTTTTTTGCTTCTATTTCATTGCAATATAAGGGCAAAATACCTTTCAATAGGTAAAATGATGTGTACCCTGAATTTTATTATTTTTACTTTGCACTGAAATAGTTTTACTACAGGTATTCCTGGGTACTAATATTTCCCCTGTCTCCCCATCCTATCTCCACTACAAATGAGATCAAGATGTCAAGGAAAAGTGATTACATGTTTATGTTATATACCTCACTACTTAAGAACTGTACTAATAACTGTATTAAAATTAACAGTAATTATATCACAGGTACAGGGAGCTAAGCCTGGTAAAGTGCATTAGAGGTTTTTATTTTCTCTTTGTTGGAGTTTCATTACTTTAAATATTTTAATTTCTCTCATACCACCTCAAATTGATTTTCTCTCAATACTGCTTCAATTCGCTGCATTTTTTTTTATGCTATTATCCCTTCTGAAGTGAAGGAAAATTGACAATGCAATAAACTAGCAATGAGTATAAATATCAAGACTCCACTTAGGTCTATCTTGATCTTCTGTTTGGTCCTTTTTGTTTTCAATTTATTTCATAGGATTTTACTTTTTATTAAACCTAACAAAAAGGGAAAAAAATAAAAAAGAGTTGGAAAGAGGTTGCCTTCTTTTTTCACTTTCTAATACACCTTTTCAAAATGGTCACTCACTCTTCATGAATTCTAATAGATATGTTCATTTTCAGAGCGTCATCGATACAACAAATATTTTTTTTTTTGCAAGTACACAAAATTTCCATTTTATTGTAGTCTTCTAGCACACAAGCTCAAATACATTTCTCTACAACTGTTCCAACACAACTCCTTTGGAATTATTTCAGTCATCCTTAACATGTGACTCTGCCAAATACTTTGAATCTAAAATAAACATATAAAATTTTAATTATTAATTTTTAGATGAATGGGGTAAGAAAGTCATCAGGTGATGGTTAGGATTGTTAATTTCCAAAAAACTGTGTTGAAGTGTTTCTTCTGATACAGTAGTTATACATTAGAATTTAAAAAAAAAAAAGAGCAAAACAAAAATATAAAAGAAACTCCTGCAGTTTAAGCCTCCCATAGTCCTAAACCTCTGAGAGAAGCAAGGCAAAGCACCTTTCCTGCAATTTAAGTGGGTTTCCAGTATTTCCATGTAGCTGAGCTTTCAGAGAGAGACACTCATGACATATCATTAACATATGTATCATCTTGGCTCTGGTTGTATTAATTATGCCTGAAGAGTTTAATACCCATCCAAGTCCAAAGGTGGAAGAACACATAAACAGGTATGGTAATGGGCAGGAGCAGACTGTAAAAGCACAGGCTGGTTGTGCTAGTGCAGCCCTGTGGGAAGTTTTCTTCCACGGAGGCTGAGTAGAACAGTCCTGCTAGAGAGACCAACGGTATAAGGACAGTCAACGTAGGAAGAGACGGAAACAGTCTTCTCCCCCACTTACTACCTGCCACTCTGACTTTTAAAAAGGTAAGTGGTATTAAGAAAGTTTAGTTGTGTTGCTTTTTTAAAAATTATGATCTAGTGCTGCTCCATTTCTTCTTGCTTCTTACTTTGATGTGTCATCCTAGCTGCCTGCGGCATCATATTAGGGATCCCATCAATAATTGGATAGGCTATTCCCAACTCTTCATTAATCAATTCATTCGTCGATGCTTCGTATCTGAGCCGCTTCTTGGAGAGCGGGCACACCAGGAACTCAAGCAGCGCCGGGTCGAAGGCGCGGGGCGGGTCCCCGGTCCTCTCGCTCTTCTCCGCGGACCGCCGTGACCCCGACGCGTGAAGGCACCTACAGGCGACCGCGAACGGCGGCACGCGTGGACCCCGCAGCGCTGAGGCGAGCCAGCCGCACGCTCCGCTCAGCATGGTCCTGCAGGCCACCGCCGCCACGCTGCACCGCACGGCGCCCTCCCAATACAACAAATATTAATGACTCTTTTCTACCTGGTAGATATTTTGCTATGTGACACCACATTGTCCCTCAGGGAAATTGATGCTGATTATGATGACAAAAGAAGGGGAAGATGAGAATTACTGCAATAAGGACAGTAAGGATGACCACAGTTAATATTTTTTGAATGTTTGTTAAATACTACAAGCTCAATATATATAGATACATACATAGATAGATAATTCATTTTTCATGGTCACCTTCATATACAATCCTCGCAGGCATCTATAAAGTATCAACTATTAATGTCATCATTTGGCAATTAATAAATTAGGGGTGCTTATTAAAATGTTGACTAGTTTTTAGATATATTAACTTCTACAAATATGAACTTATAAACAGAGTACCTTAATAAGACCTGTAACCATACTTGGACTCCCAAGTGTACATTTTTTGAGGACTTAACCATTTGCTCAACACTGCATTAAATTCTTTATCAAATATATCTCAAATAATCCTCTAAACCTTAAAAAGTTGGTATATTTTCCTATTTAATAGACAATGAAAACAATCAAAGACACTCAATTACTTATCAGAAGCATTACAGATCCATCCAATTCTGACTCTAAGATCTAAGTTCTGTTTACTACTACACTGTTTCCCAGCAGTGTACACTGCCTCAATTTATATAATAATTATTTCATGGGATTTATTTATGTCAGAAAACTGGCAAGGTCTGTTATCTCTGAAAGACCTTGATAAAATTAGGGATTTAGGGCCATTTAAATCAACAATTATTAGTTTTTTTAATAGAGGGCATTAAATGCAAATAATGCAAATATAAGATTGAATGACATCTGAGTTATGATGACGGATTTTTCCCAATCCTCTAAAATATGCACAGGAATACTTCAAGTAACAAATACTTTTTTATTATACTTTGTCAAAAGTGGTGATAAAAATTGCAGGGAAATGATGACTGCATTCTTTAAACGTGAAGCTCTTCTACATTATGTTTGATGACCAACCAAACAGGATTTAAATCTCTAAATGATTAGAAGTAGCTTTATTTTTCTTGAGGATAAAAATGTAATGATCGTCAAAATTAATTACCTAAAAGGCACGATTCTATATACTCTGCTCAGGCTCACGTGTCACAGCCATGAAAATGCAGTTCTCAGAGAGCCCCAGCTGCCACCTCTCAGAGCCCTGTGCTGAAGTCTTGTTTCTCTCTGCCAATTTCTATGCATTGTGGGGCTACTTATACTCTACCAGGAGCCTTTGGCTTGATGACTATCCATCAACGTGGTCAAATTTTTCTGCAAACTGCACAGGAATCTGACTCTGCCTGCCGAACTGACCTGTCCTTGTTGTCTTCCCTCACCTGCTTGCAGTCAATGGGCTCTCTCTTCTAGGCTACCCCTGCTCCCCTGCCCCTTCATTCTTCACAGAGATTTATTGTCCTATCCCATCCTGATGCAGAGTCCCTGCACTAAAGCATCAAGTCAATATATCCTTTTCTAGGAGTAGGACTGGAAATGAGTCCAAAGTGAACTATTGAAGTTTATTTTGAACATCATTTCTAAGACCATTTGTTGAAGGTAGGAACTTGGAAGTAACTTGAAAAAGAATCTGTTAAACTGCCTGATGAATAAAGTGTTCACCTCCAACCCTGAGAAAAATATGGGATTCTTACAGGTCAATCCTCTTACAGGGGGGAAAAAAAAAAAAAAATCCAGATTTTCTAAGTTCATACTGACTCAGGTTAGGGATGGCAGTCGAGGGTTAAGGGGAGAGTGAAATGATTGCAAATGCCCTTCACATGATATACTACACTGTTCACTGGAAAGAGATACTGCTCAAAATTGATTTCACATATAAACCTTCTGAATTAAATTCCTTTTGCTAGGAAAAAAAATGAAGAGGGCTTTGGTTCGGGATTTAAGTTAAAAAGTACTTTTTATGTGCTTCAAGATCAAGTTGGTTATAAGCAAACAATTTGGAGCTTTTTAAAATCAAATTGACTTATCTCTGCATTCATTTATTTATTTATTCAACAACTAGTGAGATGGTTGTGACACACAATCTGCTAGGGATCTGAAATACAGATGAAACACACCACCCTTGCCAGTCGGCTTAAAGTATCAGGCACCTAAGTGAGTACTTTAAATAGAAAATATTTGTGGTAAGTGAAAATGTGAATGGAGCAAGTTATATTTTTTAAAAAAGTGTGCTCTTGGGGCACCTGGGTGGCTCAGTGGGTTAAGACTCTGCCTTCGGCTCAGGTCAGGATCTCAGGGTCCTGGGATCAAGTCCGGCATGGTGCTCTCTGCTCAGTGGGGAGCCTGCTTCCCTGTCTCTCCCTGCCTGCCTCTCTGCCTACTTGTGATCTCTGTCTGTCAAATAAATAAATATTTTTTTTAAAAAGTGTGCTCTCATTGATTTTGCAACGGACTTGTCACAACCACATTGTGAGATAGACATTGCATTATCTTCCTCCGTTTGTGTTTTTGATATTAGGGGGGAGTTGAACTTGAATACTGGTATTCAAGTATTGAATTTAGTAAATTTCCAATATTTCATATTGTAACGTGCTCAAAAGCAACTTAAATGAAGTCAAAATAATGACAAAAATTTTAAATTCAATGCCCAAATTAAGTCAGGTAAGTTGTAGTGGTTTCATAAAGATATTTATATCTATGGTGTGATACTAGTACTGGAGGAATATATTCTAAGTCACAACTTTATATTTTGATTTGGAATATTTGTTATGAGGGGCAAAGCTGATAACTATGCCACTTCCTATGTGTGTGACTAAAAACAGCAATATGATCAATAAATAGGCTTGAAAGAATTTTATCTTGAGGTTAATTACTTTTTTTTTTAAGATTTTTTATTTTATTTATTTATTTATTTGACAGACAGAGATCACAAGTAGGCAGAGAGGCAGGCAGAGAGAGAGGAGGAAGCAGGCTCCCTGCTGAGCAGAGAGCCCAATGCAGGGCTCGATCCCAAGACCCTGAGATCATGACCTGGGCCGAAGGCAGAGGCTTTAACCCACTGAGCCACCCAGGTGTCCCCTAATTACTCTTCTTAATCAAAAAAGTCTTTGCATAGTTCCCTGTACGATACAAAGATAGTAAAAAAAATTATGCAATATGGTAATGATGATTATACATTTTCTTAATAAGTTAAATCTAATCCAGAACCTTGTGAGGCAGCCAAATAGACAATAAATCTTCATAATCAAATGCTCTAATAAGTCTGCTCAGTGTAAATCTAAGAGTGTGAGAATTCAATGAAATTATCCTGAAGCCTTTGAATTATCAAATTGACTGCCAAAAAAACTTCTTTTGGACAGAAAGTCATGTAGTTTTCTAAAGTTATTTTTTAAAATTTGAGATAATTCTAGATTCAAATGCAAATATAAGAAATAACACAGAGAGATAACAAGTACAATTACCCATTTCTTTTCCAGAGGTAACACTCACAAAACTATAGTATAGTATCATAACCAAGAAAAGGATGTTGACAGAGTGAAGATAAAGATTTCCATCACCACAAGGTCAATTAGTTTGCACTTTTATAACCACAACTACTTCATTCTAACTCTCACGCTTCATTAACCCCAAGCAACCACTAATCGACAACCGATTTTCATAATGCTGTCATTTCAAAAATGTTGTGTAAATGGAATCATATAGTATATAAACCATTGGGATTACATTCAGTATAATTTTCTGAAAAGTTATACAGCTTATTGCATGTGTCAATAGTTTGTTCCTTTTTATTGCTGAATAATATTCCAGAGTAGGGATGTACACCACAGTTATTGTCACTATTCACCTGCTGAAGGGTATCTGAATAGTTTCCTTTAACTATTATGAATAAAGCAGCTATAAATATATGTATCAGTGTTTATGTGAACATCTATTTTCATTTTTCTGAAATTTCTGGGTTATTAATTGCCTGTTCAGTATTTTAAGAAAGTTCCAAACTGTTTTCTAAGTGGCTCTACCATTTGTCATTCTTATAACCAATGTATAACTGATCCAGTTCCTACAAATCTTAGCCATCAGCATTTGGTGTTTTCACTGCTTTTTAGTTAGCTTTTCTGATAGACTGTATCTCATTGTGGTCTTAATTTATATTTAATAATGGCTAAAGAGATTCCAAATCTTTCATGAGCTTATTTTCCATCTGTGTCTCTTCGGTGAAATGTCTATTCGCATCTTTTGTCTATTTCCTTGTTTTAAAGTTGTGTTTTTTACACATTCTAGATAATGGTCTTTTGTTGGATATGTGGATTACATATATTTTTTCCAAGTCTGTAGATAGTATTTTCATCCACTCAACAGGTTCTTTATCAGAATAAGAGTTTTTAAATTTGATGATGTTCAATGTTATAAATAAAAAATAAAAATTAAAAATTTTTATAAATAAAAAATTTATGGTATTTTTTCCTTTTATGGATTGTGCTTTTGGTGTCAGTTCTACTCAACTCTTTGCTTAGTTCTAGATCCTCATTTTTTTTTTCTAAATGTGTTACAGTTCTATATTTAAATTTAAGTACATGACTATTTGGATTTGGATTTAATTGTTATATGACATGTGAGACTTAGGTTGAGGCTTTTTTTGTGGGGGAGACCTATGGAGTCCAATTGCTCCTGCAACATTTACTAAAAGGCTCTTTCCTCCATTAAATTGCCTTTTAAACTTTGTCAAAAAAATCAATTGAGAAGATGTGTGTGGATTTTTCTCTGGGTCCTCTATTCTGTACCACTGATTTATGTTTCTATCCCTCCACCAACACTACATGTTCTTGATTAATATAGCTATATAGTGATTCTTTACACAGGGTAGACGGATTTCCTCCCACTTCATTCACTTTCAAAATCGATTTAAGTATTCTAGTTTGACTTTCCATGTAAGTTTTAGAATAATTTTGTCCATAGCTCAAAAAAGTCTTACTTAGATATTGATAGGAATTCTGTTAATTGTATACAATTTGGATAGAACAAATATCATTACTATGTTGAGTATTCTAATCTATAAACATGGCATCTCTCTCCAATTTTTAGATCTCGTTTGATTTCTTTTATTATTACATGTTGTTTTTAGGATACAAGTCCTGTACAAGTTTTATTAGGTATACCTCTAATTTTTTCACCTTTTAAGGATTATAAATGATAGTTAATTTCACATTCCAGTGCCTATGTTCATTGGACAATGAATGAAATTTAATTGACTATTACAGCTAAACCTCATTTCAAGTAGTTACAGAAGTTTGTTTTTATAGATTCTGTAAGATTTTCTGATGAGACAAATACACCATCCTCAAATAAGGACGGTATTATTTTTTTCTTTACAATCTGTATGTGCTTTGTTTCTCATTCTTGCTTTATCACAGTGGCTAGAATTTCTATCACTATCTATCACATTGAGATGCCACATATTCCTGTTTTTCTGAAGGGTGTTATAAGTGTAGGTGGTGAGATTTTTTCTGCTTTCCTTTATCTACATTGACAGTTTTTTATCCTCTTAATAAGGTGGGTTACATTATTTTTGAGTATGTATCTAGCTATGTATCTCTAAAACAGAGCCCACTCAATCCTGAGACAGAATTGTTGACTGCTATTTGCTGTTAAAGATTTCTATGTAGGAGATACTGATCTATTTTCATGAATGACAGAGAGTGGTTCTCTTTTTTCTTCTTGTGTCTGTTTTTGACATCAGAGTAATACAGCCTTAATAAAAGAAACTGAGTAGGGGTCCCCTTCTTGAATTTTCTGAAAACATTATGTAGAATGAGAATTATTTATCATTGTATAATGTCCTTCTCTGAGGTAATTCTTTGTTCTGAAGCCTACCTTATCTGACATCAATGAAGTCACTTCTGATTTAATATTTTCATGATATATTTTTCATCTTGTTTAGACCATTATATTTGATGGGATTTTCTTATACACAACACTAATTTGGGAGTTTTTTAAATCTCTTCTGCATTTATCAGTCTTTTAGGTAGTATATTGAGACCATTTGCATATAATATAACATTGATACATTGGAGCTTAAGTCAGATGTTCAAGGTTTTGTTTTTTTCTATGTTTTCTTTGGGCTTTGTTTTTCCTACCTTCTTATGGGTTAAATGATTTTTTTGGACTTCCTTTTGGATTCATGCACAGTGGGTTATTTTTTAACTCAAGTATGGTTGACACCCATTACATTAGTTTCAGGTGTACAACATACTGATTTCACATGTCTATACATTATGCTGTGCTCACCACAAGTGTAGCTGCCATCTGTCACCACATATCCCTATTACAATACTACTGACTATATTCCCTATGCTGTGCCTTTTATCCCCATAGCATTGTTTTTGCGTGTGTATGTAGCTGAGTAGTTCTAGGTATTAGATACATAATTTAACACAGTCTCCTGGCATCATTAGAGCAGTTTAACAAATGTTATCCCCTTTATATCTCTTCACTCTCCCTTCCTTACCATGGTCTCAGGTATGTCTGCTATATAAACTGAGAACCTCATCAAACAGTGTTTTATAATTTCTACTTTAATTGTCAAACATAGTTTAGGAGAATCAAGAGGAGAAAGAAAATCAATTTTAGTTAGCCATGTTTTTGCTTATTGCACCGTTCTTCGCTCACCATATTCCATGGTTATTCTGTTGCTATTTTCTTCTTGTTTACAATACTCTCCTTAGCATTTCTTTCAGAACAGGTCTGCTGGTAACAGCTTATCTTAGTTTTCTCTCATCTGAGGTCTCCATTTCTCCTTAACTCCTGAAGGCATTTTTACTACATACAAGGTTGACATTTCTTTCACCACTTAAAAAATGTTATGATCATTTCTTCTGGCCTCCAGGATTTCTGATAAAAATCTGCCATTATTTGCTTTTTCATCTTTAGGTAAGATACCTTTTCTCTCTCAACTACTGCCAAGATTTGTACTTTTTATTTTTATAAGTTTGTGACATACGCCTTGATGCGTATGAGTTTTCCCACTTGGGTTTGCTCAGGTTCTTGAATTTGTAGGTTCGTATCTTCTGCAAAATTGCTAAGTTTTAAGCCATTATTTATTTGAACAGTTTTTTCAGCCCTTTTTCTTATCTTCAAACTCTAGTGACACAATTATTAATCTTTGTTATATTCCCACATGGTCCTGTAGAAACATGTCCGCAGTTTGTTTTTTGTTGTTCCATTATTCTCTTCTCAAATTCACCAATTCTTTTTGTCCTTTCCATTTTAATGTTGAGACCACCTATTCAAGTTTTGTTTGTTTGTTTGTTTCAGTTCTTTTATTTTACTTTCAAACTTTCTATTTGGCTCTGATTTTTTTCTGACATTTGTCTACTCAGACTTTTTTGTTTGTTTCATTTTTAATGCTTGTTTATAATCACTTATTGCAATATTTTTGTGATGGCTTCTTTGAAATATGTTAGATAACTCTAACCTCTGTCAATTTAGTATTGGCACCTATTAATTGTCTTGTATACTCCATTTGAGGTCTCCCTGGTTCTGAGTTCAAGGAATGATCTCTAACTGAAATACTGACATGTTTGGTATTACATTGTAATACCCTGGCAGGAAGTTAGGGTGCTTCACTGCACCTTGCATGAAAGTCTGGATTTACTTAGGGTCTTTGCTGGCACACGTGGGAGGTGGGAGAAGGACCACAGTATTTTCTGTGCTGTTTAGCTGGAGTAGTTATGGCCTAAATGTTTTGTCTTGGTAGGCTGCCCCTTTCTTGAGTTTTGTTTAGAGACAGTATGTTTTGTTGAGGCATTTTTGTTTGTTTGTTTGCACAGTTTGACAATTCTTGGCTTCTGCAGTACCCCATCAGGGATATATAAGGCAAAAATAAAGCCTGGGAAATTCACCATGTTGTTGCTTAGGTCTATTTTTGCAATCTATTGCAAATTAGCCAGCTACAGTTTCATGGATGCTGACCAAACACATAAGACTTGAGTCAAAGGCATAACGAATTTCATAGTTATCAGCATATTTGCATCTTCTCCTTGCATCCAAAGAGTTTAGTGGTAATGATCCATGGGCCCAGACGGATACCAGCAGTTGCAGTGGCTAGCAGTACAAGAAAGGATCCCTGTGCTGGGGGAACGGACTCGCATTCTTGCTCTTTGCTGCAGAAAGATACACTGTATCTTCCAAGGCTGTTAATTATACACATCCTAGGGAAAGTTACCCAGAGCAGAAGGTAGTCAGTGCCAGTGCATGCTCTTCTGAGGTAGGAAGTTTCATTATCATTCAATTTTTGTTGTTTTTCTTTTCCTTCTACCAAGGTTTCATGAATACAATACTAAGTCCAAAGTGCAAATGCAAATGTAGTTGGTTGTTTTTTGTTTTTTAAATGTTTTTGGTTATTAGCCAAAAAGTGTTTCTTGTGTAAGGTGATACTTAGTATACAAGAAATTCAGTCACTGACCTAAGCTACTTATATTGCAAGGCTTTTCTGTTGATTTCCAACCACCTTAAGTATTCAGCTATAAATGGCTGCATTTTTTCTGGTGCTGTTTTTTTCCCTCCAGACATTCCCTAGCTCCCAGTTTCAGTGACCTACAATGACTGTGGTCATCTACCATCTGGGTCAACTTAGTCTCCATTAGCCTATAGGAGTCAAACTCCCTAAGGCCTAGGACTTTTTATGATCTTGGAACCCAAGAGTTCCTTTGTTTCAGTCCCAGACTGCCTCTGTGTTTTTCATTGTGGCTACGCTTTTCAATTATTATTAACTGTGCCTTGTTCATGTTTTATCTATGCAGTTGAGGTGGAAGCAGAATTCAAGACCAGTGCTGACAGTGCCATTTTATCCTAGAATTTTGTTTCACTGTTCTCATCAGGAACAAAGCATAGATTTTTACTTTTTGGGGAAAAATCCAAAATCATCATCTCATTAGACATGATGATATAATTATTGCAAATTAGGCATAAAACTATACCTAAATAAATATGCTAAGTAATTTCCCTTAGTAATGTACTATTGAATGTCCTATTTAATGGAATCCTTTCAAATGTTAAATATCATCCTTGGATTTCTTTTTATATAACTTGTGATTTTCCTTTGTGTATTTCTGTTTAAAACAGAAACCCTGCTGATTTAGAATTATCTATTCAAATGTTAATCCATAAAGAGATATATATTGATTAATTTTTACATGCCTAGCAGTTTACAAAATGTTGTGAACAATTAATACATACACACATAAATGAATTCCTGTCCTCAAGAAACTTACAAATTTTTTAACCCCAAAATGTAAATTTCCTGATTATTACATAACAGGCAAATCAGGAAGATCATAATTATACATTTTTACAGGTCTTAACATGTCCAATCTTCCCTTTGTTAAAAAGTCTATAATGGTTTTAAGACTTAGAAACATTTTAGCCTTATATCTCTGGACAGTATGACAGCCAAGTATAGATAGGGCCATGCAATGTCTGTATCATTTTGCTAAACAAAATAACATACTGTAGCAATCTCCCCTTTGAACCTTTGGTCTCTAGATGCCTCGCTGTTTCCTTTTCCTCTTTAAACCTGTAAAATTTAGACCATGTTAGCAACTCTCCTATAGTATTGCGGTGAAAATAATATATAATCATTGAAACAAGTGGCTTTTTCAATGAGCATAAATTTTATTTCAAATTTTCTCTCCTGAGGGCTTGCTTTCTGTACTAATGTATGGGAGTATTTAATATGTATAATAGGAAAATAAATTACACATCTCTTCTGTTTTCTACTGAAAATAGGAAAATAGGAAATACCTATAGCATGTTTTGATGTTCTTTTTTATCTGATGTAGGGCTATTATCAATGCAGAAAATCAGAATAAACATGCCAAACATAATTTCTCAAAGTTTTAGTTTGCTTTCCTCTGTTATTATTGGTTCACAAAAGATATCAGGCAACAAAAGACAGTATGTTCCAGAGATAATAAAAGATAATTCAACAGATTAGTTGAACTTCCACAGGTATAGGTACATCTTGCAACGTTCTTTATCATGTCAGACACCACTCTCTATTTGCAAACTTTATACTTGAAATCCTATAATAGTCCTCTATTTTTTTTTTATTTTTATTTATTTATTTGACAGACAGAGATCACAAGTAGGCAGAGAGGCAAGCAGAGAGAGAGGGGGAAGCAGGCCCCCAGCTGAGCAGAGAGCCCGATGTGGGGCTCAATCCCAGGACCCTGGGATCATGACCTCAGCTGAAGGCAGAGGCTTTAACCCACTGAGCCACCCAGGTGCCCCAATAGTCCTCTATTTATGTATGATATTTTAAGTCAAGTAAAACAGGTCTTTCAGGGGTTAAAGAAAAAAAAAAAGGTAAAGGGAAGAAAGGGTTTAGATGAGATTGGCATCACTTTTACCTAGAATGATTTGATTACATATGCTCACTTATTCTGACAGGTTTTATCTAGAGGTACATCAGCATCATTTGACAGTATAAAATTATGAGACAATATAAAGTACAGACATACTATTTATATGCAGAACACACACATACCGATCTTGTTGGTGTAACACTTTAGGAATCTGAAATCACCAAGATATTGTCCTATTGTCCTATTTCCTTACAAACAGGAATTATAACTGAAGTCAAGTTATGTGAACTATCATTATCTATATGGTCCATGCATAATTTTAAAACTCTTTGTTAGGCCACTTCTACTTGAACCGCTGTCTTACAAAACACAATACTATAATTGCTTGTTTGTAGACTAATCAATAAATGGTATTAGGATAACCTGGGCACAAATGAGGCCTCTTTGTCTGTGTGTGCTTTTTATATACTTCAATTTAGTAGACAATTAATTGAAAAAAATACACACACACACTATAGATGCCTCTTTGTGTGCTTTTATATACTTTAATTTAGTAGATAATTAATTGAAAAAAATACACACACACACACTGTAGATGCAAAATATATAAATTCAAAATTGAATAAAAAGAGAAGAAAGCAGAATTGGTCAGAACTGTGTGGTCAGTTCACTTGATTATCCACATGGACTACAGCCAAATTAGCTAAGTAAAAATTTCAGACTGATCATAAAAATATCAAGTGATAAAAATTACTTAATAATTTCTCTATGAAGGATGTGATATAGCGTGGGCTGGAATAAAATGAAATGAAAGCAGATACTATTAACTAATCAAGTTGGGACAAGTTCAGATGAATTTCACAATGTATAGTTTATGACTGTGGCTCTGCACATGTTTGGAAAGTAATTCTATGTATAGACTTGTACTAATTAAGGAAGTTCAATGACATCAATTCAATGTACTTCTAAAGTTAAAGGTCAAGTAAATTCTAAATATTATCCAATAGGTATTACAAACTTTAAAAGCAGCATAATTGTGATAGGTAGTTTTATATGTTAATACAGCTTTGCCATGTTTCCCAAATATTTGCTCAATTGTCATTATTGATGTTTCTGTAAAAGATGCTTTTTGGAAGAGATAAATATTTAAATAGGTAAGCAGATTACCCTTTATGATATGGATGTGGGTGCCTCATACAATCAATTGAAGGCCTTAATAAAACAAAGACTGTCATTCCCTAAGCAAGGAGTTATGCCATCAGATGGTCTTTGGGCTCAAACTCCAGTTCTTCCCTGGGTCCCCTGCTTGCCAATCTACCCTCCAGATTTTGGACTTACTAAACCCACACATTATCATGATCCAATTTTTTAAAATCTCTCTCCTCCATACGTACACACACACACACACACACACACACACCCTGTTGGTTCTATTTCTCTAGAAAAACCTTAATATAGATTATAGTACCAGGAACTGGGGTGCTGCTACAACAAGCATCAAAATATGTGAAAGAGGTTTTGGAACTAGGTAATGGGTAGATGTTAGAACAGTTTTGAGATGCATGTTTGACAAAGCCTAGACTATTTACAAAGACTGTTAGTAGAAAACAATGGTATTAAAGATGCTTCTGGTGAAGGCTCAGATGGAAATAAGAATTATGCTATTGGACATTGGATGAAAGGTGATCTTTGTTAAGAAGTAGCAATGAACTGAATTGTGCTGGACTGTTTTGTGGAAGGTAGAATTTGTAAGAGATGCAGCTATATATTTTGCTAAGAATTTAGAATGTATTGAACCTTCAGCCTGGTTTCTCCTCACTGCTTAGAGTAAAATGTGAGAGGAGAGTTATGAACCTAAGAAATTGTTAAGCAAAATGGAACCCAACTTCAAGATTTGAAAAACTCTCAACTGATGCATATTGCAAAAAATAAGAAAGCAAGTTCTGAAGAGGACACCAAGCTTGTGCTTGTATGATTAGTTGATAAAGAGATTACATATAGGACTCATGATTTAATCAGTCTTCTTATCAGAAACCAAAAATAGAGTTGGAGTTGTACCAGCATCAGTAGAAATCCTGCAAGTTTAGACTAAAGGAGGCAGAGATGAGACAAAAGGAAGGAAGACTGTTGGACTTTTCTCCTTTTTAGTTCCACCTCCTTTCTACTCCCCACTTCCTACTATGGCCCCACTGGGTTTCGAAGTGGAAGTACCACTGTGGTTGCTTAGAGGACAGAGCACTGGGACCAAAAGAAAAGATCATTCTCCATCCTTCAAATCTATGGAATTCATCCCGCTAGGTTTTGGATTTGCTTGGTTCCTGTAACCCTTTTTATCTTTCCAATTTCTTCCCTTTGGAATGGAAACGTCTATCTTATGCCAGTGCTACTGGTGTATTTGGAAGCAAATAACTTGTCTGGTTTCCCAGGTGCACAGTTGGAGAGGACTGATAAAGAAGGATGAATCATACCTTAAGTCTCAACTACATTTTAATTTAGATGAGATTGGGATTTAGAATTGATGGTGAAATGGGTTAAGGCATTTGTCTTGTTGGGATGGGGATCAAAGTCATTTGCATGTGACACGGACATGAATTTTGGGGGTCCCGAGTGTGGAATGTTATGGGCTCAATTGTATTCCTCAAAGTTGAGTTAAAACCCTAACCCCTAGTACCTCAGAATACAACTGTCTGGGAGAGAGGGCCTTTTAAAAAGTGCTTTAGTTTAAAAATGAGGCTATTAAGGTAGGCTCTAATCCAATCTGACTGGTGTCCTAAGAAGAGGAAATTTTGACACATAAAGAGACAAGACAGCAGGAATGCACACATAGAAAAGCCCATGTGAGGACACTACAAGGAGACAGCCATCTGCAAGCCAAGGAGGGAAACCTCATAGGAAACTAATTCTGCCAACACCTTGATCTTGGCTTTCCAGCCATCAGAACTGTAAACAAATTTCTGTTGGTTAAGCCACCCAATCTGTGCTCTTTTGTAATGCCAGCCCTAGCAAACTACAGTAATCATCCTAACAATGCCAGAATGGTCAATATAAACTTAGAAACTTCCAAGAATCCCTTGGTTTCAGGACTCACTTGCTGGCAAAGCTCAATAAGAGATAAGGACTTCAACATAAATATAGAATTGGTTGTATTAAAATTCTTCCAGCTGAAGCTTTTGAATGAGTATACACTTAAATCAGGCAGTTCTAAAGTTAGCTACACTCTCTAAGAACTTGATGTAAGAAACTATCAATTTATACAGTTGACAAATGTCAATGAAGTCATTGCCTCGACTAAAAGCATTCATTGTGGGAGATTATAGAAGATTAATATGGAGGGATTGGCATATTGGCAGTACCTCTCTAACCTTTGAGTCAAGCCCTGCTGAAGACAAAGGTAGTGTCCAAGAAAGCATCACTTAAGTTTACAAAAGAAGTTAAAGAATGCATTAATCATTAACTTACACAGGACCAGATTTCTGAGATTACTCAGCTAAGCTTTTTCTTTAGTTTCCTCTTCCCTCACTCTGAGTCACATAATTGGGCAAACTCTATACATAATTCTTCTAGTGAATTGTCAGTAAGAACTATCTTCCTGTGGAATTTGCCACAGGGATTTTACATTTCTCAAACTTTAAAATTATTTTGGCAGCTGACAGGGAGAGTGTATAAATGAGAAATGAAATACAAAGTTGAATACTTCAAAAGATCAGGTCATTCTAATCAAAATTAAAGGAAGAAAACTGCAGATATTTAACCTCCTTTGAGGCATTGGGATAAATTCAGTTAAATAATTTTAGTAATTCAGCCTTCTTAATGCTATTTAATTTCTTCTTCCTTATAGTGTCATTCACCTAGTCCATGTTTTTATCATCTCATAACTTTCTTTTCCCAGTCTTATCAACTTTCTAGTTTTTACCACCATCTATTTAAGGCATCTTACTATTGTCTCTATCAATTTCACATTTATCATCAATAATGTATTAGGAATTCCACATAGTAACTTGAAAGGAGTTTTACCTTTTTCAAGCTCAGTTTACTCACTTGGTAAAACCTGGAAGGAAGAGTAGCAGGTGTGAGTGAAACTAATACTTGTCAAATAACACTAGTACATGAAAGGAGTTTTGTGTCATCTGACTGATAGAATTTATTTACAATGACGAAAAAGTATTAAAACTCAAAAACTGAAGATAAATCTGATTTCATGATGATAACAAGAATCACTGACTTGTTTTGGAAGGGGAAAATGAGGCTATTTTTGTGGACCCCATATGAAAATAAAAATATACACGTGAGGGTTTTTCTAGTAGACAGCTGAAACAGAACTCAGGAGGCCTGGTGGTATAAAAGAAGAATCATTCACTTTAGGGTAATAGTTGAAACACAGAATCAATAAAAAAGAGAACAGATTATCTGGATTTACGGGTACATGTGCATTCGTCACTATCAAGAAGAAAGTGAAGCATAGCCTGTACCTACTGTGGAAACACAAAAAGGAAAAGGTCATGGAAGTTGTATAATAGGATTATTGCCAACAGCCAGAATAGGATAAACTACCAAGAACTCTATGATCAGTAGTATAAAGTACTGTGAAATGGTCTCAAAGTGGGGTTAGGAGGGGATCCAGTGGATTTTAAAATTAAAATGAAAATGCCAAAGTGCAAGAAAACAGAAAACCTGTTTCCTGACAAGACACTTGTTTTAGGAAAGAATAAAGGGGAACACATATTTTTATTGCATGCAGACTCCTTAGTCTTAACTTGTTAAAGTAGAAAAGAAAACAAGTTCATAGAGGATGACAAAAAAAAAAAAAATTCTTCATTATTTTCTGCATTTTGTAGGATATGGATTATATCCTTGGGGTCTAGAGAAGGACATCTGATTAGTTACAAAAAGCAATGTCTTATCTACAATTCTAAAGGGGTGGTATTAGTGTTTTCTATTACTACATTTCTCTATGATTTTCTTCATAAGCACATACATTTTTAGAAATCCTCTTTTTGTTAATAGAGCAACATATCCTCATTTGAGTTTTCTATAAAGTAAAATAAAGATGGTAAAATAATTATGATTTCTTATTCATTGAGAATGTCTACTTAAATTAATTAGCATGAATATAAATTAATGTGTACCTTGAGTGATTTTCTAATAGGACTAATGATTTGGGTACTCAATTTATGCAATTAATTTATGCAAATAATAAATAGATAAGGTCTTCGTTAAATGACTAAACAGAAGTTAAATCATAAGTAAATGTAAACTATTAAATATCTTTATCCTTAGTGAGGGACTTTATTAGCTTTAATATGTTTAAAAATAGATGAATATGAAAAAATTAAACCATGTAATGAAATGCTTAGTAATTTTGTTATTTTGAAATTTATTTATACAAATAATTCTAAAATTTACTTTAATCATTTCATCTCTTACTTTTTGGTCAATAAATATAATATCTTTAATAATGTATAAGACCATTCATTTAGGGGCACCTGGGTGGCTCAGTGGGTTAAAGCCACTGCCTTCGGCTCAGGTCATGATCCCAGCGTCCTGGGATCGAGCCCCACATCCGGCTCTCTGCTCAGCAGGGAGCCTGCTTCCTCCCTTCTCTCTCTGCCTGTCTCTCTGCCTACTTGTGATCTGTCTGTCAATTAAATAAAAAAATCTAAAAAAAAAAAAAAAAAAAAAAAAAAAAAAAAAAGACCATTCATTTAAAACTTCCATAATTTAGATTATCAAACATTTGTTTCCTACAATGTTTTTGTTACCAACTTCAGAAAATATTAATGAGTCTTCTTGGTTATATTCACATGAAATAACCTTGGGCTGACAGCATAATACTGAAAAAAGGCTTTTAAAATAATATCAATTTTCCATAATACATCATGCATGGTGTATGATAATAAGTTGCTCTACAAAACAATTTTTGATGTGATCTCTTTTCTTTCATACCTTTTTAAAGTTGATGCATCATCAAAACATTTTGTTTTCTTATGCGTTTCAAAAAAAGAAGCTAAAAAAATCTTCTGACCTTCTCTGCAATTGGCTGAAACTTTCATGCCTTTCATTCAGGTCTCCATTAGTCGAAAGTGGTTTTAGCTAGCTGTACTCAAGCATTTCAGTCAATTACCAGCTTTTATCTTGTTGTTATCATAAAGGGCCATTTCTTTCCTAAAATGGTCAATTAAGTTCATGAAAATAAATGGTGAGGAATATACAATTTGTTAGCCGTACTGTCAGGAGTACACTGGTCTTGGGGAAAAAACATTTCAGAGGATTTTTTAATGAATAGAAATAGCTTTCATCAGACTAGATGTTTGTTCGTATTTCTTTTTTCTCTGGCCACAATTCACAGTTAACAACGCAGTAATTGAGTATTTTAAAGCTCTTAAAATATCTACCATATACTTAAAGAAGGGTCCCATGTTTTTGCTTAACGACTCCATTTGTTTCCATTTGTATAAAGTGCATTTTAGAATCAATCGAGGTAGTAGGTTTTATTTGAAAAGCATCAGGAAAAAGTTTGTTTTTTTAACCTGGGAAAAATGTGATAGAAGGACAAGCACTTGGAAAAAAGTATATATATATATATATATATATATATATATACTTGGAAAAAAATATATATATATACTCTAAGTATACAGAAATATTACAAGAATGAATGAAAAACTTGAAATATAAGAAAAAAAGTGTAGCAGCCCCTAATTTGCATAATGATGTAACGTTATAGATGCTCCATACAAGAACACAGGCTTGAATGATGCTGCACACATTTGCTGAAGCTTTAATTTCTACTTTTGTCTTAAGACAAATTACAACTATTTACTATTTGTCACTCCATTGTAGGTCCAATGTAAATTCTAGCGTGAACAGATAGGCAAAACCATGTGTGTTAATTCTAGTTATACAACATCTTCCAACCTAGCTTGGGAAATATATTCTGAAAATGTGAAATGTGACTAACATCCTTCTGGATTATGAGTAAATGCTGAAAAGTTAGTAATAAACCCATTAAGAAAAAACAAACTGTGTGTGTCTGTTTTGTTTTTCACTGTTTCAGCACTTTTCTCCACAAATATTTTAACAATAAAAACTGTATCTCAAACATTTTATCCTAGCAAAACTATCCTAGGGAATGCTAAACAAAATGTATTGAATAAATATAACTACTTCACCGAACTGGTTTTCTTTCCTGTCTTTGCATTTGAAAATCAGAAGTTAGGGGATTAGCCAGCCATTGTGGGGGTTGCTTTTGTGTGTCAACTTGGTTAGGCCATCACCCTCAGATATTAAGTCAAAGGCCACAGTATATGTCACTGTGAAGATATTTTCATTTGGATGAAAATGATTTCATTTGGATGAAAATGAAAATGATGATGTTCATTTGGATTAGCCAGCCATTGTGGCAGTTGCGTTTGTGTGTCAACTTGGTTAGGCCATCACGCCCAGATATTAAGTCAAAGGCCAGAGTATATATCACTGTGAAGATATTAAGTCAAAGGCCAGAGTATATGTCACTGTGAAGATATTTTCATTTATTATTCTAATAGTAACATTTAGTAGATTATGAATAAGGCAGATTATCTTCCTTTACATGGATGGGCCTCATCCAATCCATTGAAGACCTTAAAGAAAGCCCAACCTTCCCCAAAAGAAGGAATTCGGTCTTCAGGATCAACGTACATCATCAACATTTTCCAGGATCTCTAGGCTGAAAATTTTGGACTTGCCAGCCCCCACAAACATGTGAGCCAATTCTACCTCTTTTATGTATTTATACATGTATGTATCAATAAATACGTGCATACTATATATATATATATATATATATATATATATATATATATATACACGCACACATCCTGTTGGTTCTGTTTCTCTGGAAAGCCCTAATACATATTTTTGTACAAATGTGGTGGCACTATAGCCAACAGACAAAATCATTGCATACTAGGAAGGCTTATTTACGATTCAGCAGTGGAAAAAAAATCTAGCTCATTTAAGTACAATCAGCTCAAATATATATCAAAACATCATTGATACCCACACATGAATAGTACACAGATATGTGTATGTATGTTACCATTTTCCATAGTCTTGAAAAGTAGACAATTACTAGGTGATATAACTTAATGAGCAGGTGTAATTAATACACATGTTTAGAATCAGGAACACAGTAACAGAAGGTGATTATTTTCTCTAAATTAAATAACTGCTTTTTTCTATTTTTTATTTTATTTTGACTGTAGTGACCTGATCTTTGGAAGCTTTCAATTTCATATCTTATTTCTCATTTATACTTTCTTATCAACTGCCAAGTATTTCCCTGAATAAAAATGTAAACATTTGTTTTGCATTAACTTTCCTTGAATGTGGAAAATGATCACGGTCACGACCACTGATACCTTGTAGATTGTAGGCAAAATGCCAAAATTTCAACTTTTTATCTTCCAACTCAGTAATGCTGCAAATGTTTTATCCCCAGGAGATAGACAAGGTTTCAGAAAAGAGTGATTGATTAATCAAAGACCAGTGCAATTTCATCAATGCAAATGGCTTCAAAGGTATTTAATTATACTTTTTGTTGCAAAATTTGACTTCATTTCTCTTTACCAAGTGGTTTTATATTCTATTACAAGATTTCCACAAGTAGGATATATTTAAGGGTGAAAGAGAAAGAAACACACCATGAGGAGACATTGGCAAACACAGATCATACACATAAAGAATGTATTGATTCTACCTTCACCAAAAAAGGCATTTCTTCAAGTTAAGGACACTCTTTAACTCACCTATATTCATACTGTAAAGTATTATCTCAAATACAATGGACAATAATACTACTACCACAATCCAGACCTACTTTAAATTTACAAGTTAGTCCATTTCTATTTTATTTACTATTTTAATTATCTAAATTAATTAGTTGCAAGCATGAGAGTCTTTCCATTTACTAAAGCATTTATTCTTCATATATACAAAAAATAAAATACATTGTCTTCAGTCATCCTTCTACAATACCCCTGAATTATCCCTAATCTATTAAAGAGATACCATGGCACAAGAGAAAATGCTACAGTTTAGCTATTTGGCCAGAAAGCGTGAAAGAAAGTAGTGACACTTCATAAAGTTGACTGGTCATCCAAAACTCAAGATATGAAACCACTAAATATTGGAAATAAGCCATACCTTTTTTAAAATTTATTCTTGCACATGGATTTTTTTATTATTGACCTCACTTTAGTCCTTCAACGTTATGTAATTCTAAACACGACTAAATCCCCAAAATAAAATTATTTATAATTTTTCCATAAATGCTAATGGTTTAAGTATCTATTAAGAACTAATTCATGAGTGGTATTTTTGTTTGTTTTCATTTTTGTTTCTAATAAAAAGATAAAAAAGAACTAATTTCATGGGAGCCAAACATTCATTTCTGACATTTTCAATTTGGCTGCTTTAACTCAGTGTTTTAAAATGTTGGTTTCCTTCTTTCATATATCCAAAGAAAGATTTGCAGTTAGATTTCTGTGACCTAAAAATATTAATTTACCAGGGCACCTGGGTGGCTTAGTTGATTAAACATCTGCTTTCAGCTCAGGTCATGATATGGGCGGTCCTGGGATCAAGCCCCCATGTCCAGCTTCCTGCTCAGCAGGGTGTCAGGTTGTCCCTCTCCCTCTGACAGTCCTCTGATGCCCATGCTCTCTCTCACTCTCTCTAGATCAAATAAATAAATTAAATCTTTAAAAAATATATTAATTGAACATTTGTTTTATTTTTGAGTTTGATCTTATTCATTATTCTACCTTAAAAAGATGGAGGCTTTGGGATGCCTGTGGGTTAAAGCCTCTGCCTTTGGCTCAGGTTATGATCCTGGGATCGAGCCCTGCATTGGGCTCTCTGCTCAGCAGGGAGCCTGCTTCCCCTTCTCTCTCTCAGCCTGCCTCTCTGCCTACTTGTGATCTCTGTCAAATAAATAAATAAAATCTTAAAAAAAAAAAATGAAGGCTTTGAATTGGATGTTTGCAGTATCCATATCAAATGATCATGACAGTACACTGAAGATGTGATGTGTTTAAAACATATTTAAATAAAAATTTCTCAGGCCGCCTGGGTGTCTCAGAGGGTTAAGCCTCTGTCTTCAGCTCAGGTCATGATCCCAAGGTCCTGGGTTCGAGCCCCGCATCGGGCTCTCTGCTCAGCAGGGAGCCTGCTTCCCCCCTCCCCACGCCTGCCTGCTTGTGATCTCTTGCTCTCTCTGTGTCAAATAAATAAATAAAATCTTTAAAAAAAAATTTAAAAATAAATAAAAATTTCTCATTTTAAGAGAAATGCCTGGTACATTTGTATATACAATTGAGTTTCACTAAACCTATACTCCTAAACAATTATAAACTAAAAGTGGGGAAGAAATAGCTTAGTGTGTTTAGTTACATAACTGGGACAACTAAAATGGATTTCCTTGTTAATGCTTTGTTCCATGTAATGATTTGTAAATAAAATATAAGGATTTTGATTTAAAAAGTGATATGTTTTTCCATGTGTGCTTACTGTGAAAAAAAAAAAAGTGAAATAATTGAAGCTGAAAAGGAAGCTTAATAATAAAGGTTTTCTTATCATATATCATAACCAAATATCTTACTTTCTTTTGTACCAATCGCAACAGCTATCTATCTAACTAATCTAGCTAATCTACCTAGCGAATCTATGTACTTACCTATTGCATCAAGCTTCTATTAGTATTTAAAGAATAAAATGAGAAGAAATAGGGAAAGGCTCATAGTCCCTAGAAAAAAGTTAGCCCACAAAGTCATGTGATGTGTGGATACAGAGGATTTTTGAAAATCTCAAATTTATCAGGGGAAATACAAAATTAAGGAAGAGCCAAAAGGGCATCCAGTTGTTCGCCCATCCCATTGCTGCAATCTCATATTTCATCAAGGGGAAAAAAATCACATTAACAAATAAAGGAGTTTAAGGAAAAGGACAATGAGATAAAAATCCCTGTAAATCCATTATTTGGCAATGCAAATTTATACAGTTATGAAACACAACTTAGCAAAATTGCAATATATTTATGCACTTAAAAATTATTATTTTTCTTTAAAATATTCAGTGTGGCTTAAGAAAGTATCCACAATATAAAGACACTGGTCAGATTGGAGTAAAACCCACCTATATGACCTCATTTAATGTTGATTCTCTTTTTAAAGGCCAATCTCTAATACAGTGCCAGTCTAAGATAATGAGGGTTAGGACTTTAATATATGAATTCTAGGGAGCACAATTCAGTCACTCCACAATACATACATACATGTGTGGATTGAGAGGCTAGGCACTGACTCATTTTCATGTGTCTCAAGGATTTACTCTCCCTTCAGTTCCAAATCTTTCCAGTTGGAAGCCTACTTGGATCTTTAAGTGTAAGGTATGTAGGTATGTAGGTATGGATGTATTTAGAAGGCTTTATTTCTAAGCAATCTCTACACCCAGTATGGGGCTCAAATTCACAACCCCAAGACAAAGACTCACATGTTCCTCCAATGAGCCAGCCAAGTGCCCCTAAGAGCTGGAGAAATATCAATGTGCTGTATCAAACCAGGTACAAGGTGCCTATCATTAATTTTTATGTTAACTTTAAAAAATGCTGAAAGCCTGGTGCTACTGACCCAATGCTTGAGATGTATAGGAAGATATCCTGGTCAGTGACTATGTGGACATCCCAAAGCTGCATTCTTACTTTGGCCAAGGGTCATTGCTATGGCTCTAGACATTCCATTAATAACAACAACTGAAAACAAAAAACAAAAAACAAAACAGACCTGCCCTCACATATGTACAGGTTCTAAAATAAAATTTTATCTTAAATATACAAAACAAGTTTCAACGAGAGGATTAGAAAAAGGTTTAAAAGAAACAGGAAATATTCAGATTTTCTATAGATAAGATTTTAAATGATTATGTTGCCATATTATACTTTCTAAATTTTCCATAGAATAAATTACTGTTTTATTCAGAAAATATTAACATTTCAATAGCAAATTTTATGGAAATTCTTTATCTAGTCTTTATGCCTGAGAACTTGACATCTCCCTTCTCTACAAATCCCCTTACCATTTTAAAAAATTCCTCTCTATATTGCTTTCAAGCTGATACCTGGATCTACCTATCTTTATTCTTTCCCTTTCTGTGTAAATCACAATCATAATCACAAGGAGTCTGGTATTACCTGTTTTATATGGATACCTTTGTCTACTATGCTTGAAATCTGTTTTAAAGATTATTTGATGAGTAAGAAACATTGAGGAAACATGGTTGGAGTCAAGAGTTAATTAACAAAGGTTTTGTTTTGTTTTGTTTTCCTTTTCTTTTCTTACAGAAATACACATTAAAGCATGCATGTTTGGGAAGATCTGTAGTTGTACAGGTTTACTTCTGCCACTCACCCTATCCTCACTCAGTGTTAATCACTGAGAGAAATCAAGCTGGATTTACCTCCTGTATCTCCTGTTATGGCTAAAGGACTGATTCTTAGAAGAGAGGAGAGGGAGAAAGGTGAATTTACTCTATTGACAGGGCTTAAGACCTGATCTGGCCATCAGGAAAGCCTACTGCTTTTATCAAACTGAGGCTAGAAAAGGGTTGCATTGCCCTCGTGTTAAAATATTTTTTTAACTCCGGGGTGCCTGGATGGCTCAGTGGGTTAAAACCTCTGCCTTTGGCTCGGGTCATGACCCCAGGGTCCTGGGATCGAGCCCCACATTGGGCTCTCTGTTCAGAAGGGAGTCTGTTTCCTCCTCTCTTTCTGCCTGCTTCTCTGCCTACTTATGATCTCTGTCTGTCAAATAAATAAAATCTTAAAACATTTTTCAAAAAAAAATATTTTTTAACTCCCCATTGCCTGTGGGATAATGTGGGAACTCTTCCATATGACATGCAAGTCAATATATATGGCTCCTGCCTATCTTTTCTGTGCATTTTCCATTGTTCTCCAGTACACATGAAATGTTGCAGTCTTGATGCATTTCTATTCTCTATGTGTTCTAGCCTTTTTCTAATCCCATGTTTTGCACTCAGAGTTCAGAGTGAATTTTCTCGAGTTAGGTCAAATGTTACCTGTTCCATAAATATTTCCATGGCTCCTCCTATTCCATCACAGTCAAGGACATCATCTTTGTGCATCCTTAAAGGGCACTGTTCTATTCTAGCATTAATTATAACACACTTTAAGTTCATGTATATATTACTTCCAATAATTACATAAGGCCAAGGACTTTGTTTTATTATTTCCCTATCACTAATGCCCAGCACAGAGTTTGCTGCATACACTATATTCCTTAAGTTTGTGGTCACTAAATCAGTATTTAAGTATTCTTATATACTTAAAGTATTTAAGTGTATTTATAAATATTCCATCATGACAACCAAGAGATGTCTAGCAAGTAAGAATTTTAATGAAGGGACTGCAATGGATAAATGGACTCCTAAACCTCCCTTTTCCCATGGATATACTCAATGTACAGGCACACAGGAAGCATTCCCTTCTGAGGGAGAGTCACAAACTAGCTGACTGCCTCTTCCTGTACACTGGACAGTTAAGAAAATATCCACCTTATAGTGGGTAGTAAAGGCTGAGACACACTCTCATCATAAACCCTGTCCCTGCACAATACCATCAGTTAGGAAGGAAAGCCACCTCCCTGCTTCTCCCTGAAGAGTTAAGGGTTTACACAATACCTCTAATACCCCAACTTTTAAGGTTCCCACCAGAGGTGGACCTTCAAAACATCAGACTAAGAACCAACAAGGCTTGTCAAAAATCCCACAGCACAGTGGCAAGTAAAATAGTAGTTCTAAATGATTGCATGACCATTCACCATGGCTATCCCACCTGAGTTATCCCAACAGGAGAACAGGCAAAAATACCCACTGTGCAGGACAGAAGGCAATGTTTTCAAAGCAGAAATTTTCAAAATTTTCAAAGAAAAAGCTGCCAATCAAAAACACTGCCCAACACAGCTGGCCTTGAGAATCAAAGGAGAAATTATTTTCCAGGCAAACAGAAGTTGAAAGAATTAGTCACCAATAGGCTAACCTGACAAGTAATGTTAAAGGGGGTGCTTCAAGTGGAAATAAAAGGACATTAATTAGTAATATGAAAACATGAATGTATAAAAGTCACTGGTAGGTAAATGGATAGTTTGGTACAGAAATTTTAGAGTTGTTGTGTTGGTAAATATAGGACTTAAAACTCTAGTAACAAAGATTAAAGAACAAAAGTATAAAACATCACTATAACCAACAATTTGCTAATGGATGCACAATATAAAGAATGTAAATGTTAACATCAAAAACAAAATGTGAGAGGAGAATGGAGAATTGTATAACTTTTGTGAGTATTCAAAGTTATCAGCTTAAAATACACTATTTTAACGAGATGTTTTATGTAGCCTTATAGTCATCACAAAGCCAAAAATCTATATTCAAAAGGAATTAAAGCATACCACTGTAATAAATCATCAAATCACAAAAGAATAGCACAAAAGAGAAAGAAAGGAAGCACAAAACATCCAGAAAACAATAAATGGGAAAAGTAAATCCCTGTCATTAATTTCTTCAATTGTGAAAAGACTAAGTTCTCCAATAAAAGACAAAGAGCGGCTAAATGGAAAAAGGATACACACAGATTTAAAGTGAAGGTATGAGAAAACATATTCCATGCAAATGGAAACCGAAAGAAAGCATGGGTAGGTTTATCAGAAAAAACAGACTAGGCCAAAGACTTTAACAAGAGACCAAGAAGGTCATTATATAATGCTAACAGGGCCAGTTCAGCAAGAGAAATATATCAATAGTAGGTATTTATGCATCCAACATCAGAACACCTAAATATATAAAGCTAATACTAACAGATCTGAAGGATGAAATAACTAGCGATAATAGGGGGCTTCAATAACTCAATTTCAATAATGGATAGATCACTCAGAAAATCTGTAAGGAAACAATGGACTTAAATTATGCTTTGGAGAAGATGGATCTAAGAGAGATATACACAACCTTCCAGCCAAAAGCATAAGAAAACAAAATTTCTGAAGCACACCTGGTACATTCTCCAAGGTCATGTACTCAAGACAACTCAGCAAATTTAAGAACACTGAAATCCTATCAAGCATCTTTTCAAACCACAATGGTTCAAAACCAGAAGTCAAATCCAAGAAGAAAACTAAATTCACAAAATGTGGAGATTAAATAACATGGTTTTATGTTCCACAAGTAAGTGAACATAAAGAATAGCATGGAAGACATTAGGAGAAGGAAGGAAAAAATGAAGGCAGGGAAATCGGAGGGGAAGATGAACCACAAGACACTGAGGGCTTCCAGAAACAAACCAAGGGTTTTAGAGAGGAGGAGGTGGGAGATGGGTTGGCCCTGTGATGAGTATTAAGGAGGGTATGTATTGCATGGAGCACTGAGTGTTATACGTAAAGAATGAATCATGGAACACTACATCAAAACTGATGATGTGGGGCACCTGGGTGGCTCAGTGGGTTAAAGCCTCTGCCTTTGGCTCAGGTCATGATCCCAGGGGCCTGGGATCGAGTCCCGCATTAGGCTCTCTGCTCAGCAGGGAGCTTACTTCTCCATCTCTCTCTGCCTGCCTCTCTGCCTACTTGTGACCTCTGTCTGTCAAATAAATAAATAAAAATCTTAAAAAAAAAAAAAAGCTTGATGATATACTGTATGGTAATGAACATCACATAATAAAAAGTAATAATAATTTAAAAAAAACATTTTTGAACAACAGGTAAAAAAAGAAATCAACAAATATCTTGAGATAAACTAAAATGGAAACATACAAAACATGCAATGCGGCAAAAGCAGTCTTAAGAGTTAGAAAAAAACTCTCAAACATCCTAACCATAACTCAAAAAAACTAGAAAAAGAACAATCTAAGCTCAAAATAGTAAAGGAATAAAGAAAATAATAAAGATCAGACTGGAAATACATTAGAGACAAAAGAGACAATAGAAAACATTAACAAAGCTAAGCTGGTCTTCTGAAAATATAATTAATAGACAAAACTTAGCTAGATTTACCAAGGGGGGGAAAAGAAAAAAAGAGAGACCAAATAAATAATAAATCAAAGATGAGATATAACTATAACCACAGAAATACAAAGGTTCCTAAGATAATACTATGAACAATTACTTGTCTCAAAATTGGACAACTTAGGGAAACTAGATAAATTCCTAGAAATCTACGACCAAGACTGAATGGTGACAAAAGAAAAAAATGTAAACAGACCAGTAAATGAAGAGACTAAATCCATAAACAAAAGCCATCTAACAAGGCAAGGCCATGACTACATGATTTCATTAGTGAATTCTACCAGATATTCAAAGAATGAATACTAATCCTTCCAAAAAGCAGAATGAAAAGAAACTTCCACATTAATTTTATGAAGCCTCATTACCCTGATACCAAACCCAGATAAGGATACTAATACAGGAAATGAAAGCTACAGGCCAATATCCCAGGCGGATATCAAGATGAAAATCCTTAACAAAATGTTAGCAATCCAATTTCAACAGTACATCAAAAGGACCATATACCATGCTCAAGTGGGATTTATTCCAGAGATGCAAGGATGGTTCAACATTTGCAAATCAATACATGTGACACATCACTTACAAAAGAGAAGATAACAATTACATAACCATCTGAGTAGATGCACAAAAAACACCTGACAA
The DNA here is from genome assembly GCF_963455335.1 of Martes martes. Taxonomy (NCBI): domain Eukaryota; kingdom Metazoa; phylum Chordata; class Mammalia; order Carnivora; family Mustelidae; genus Martes; species Martes martes. The sequence continues at coordinate 40,217,844 of NC_137892.1, forward strand.
AACACAATTTTGAGATTAAAAAAACAACCTTCTTAACAAAGTGACTATAGAAGGTATGTAGAACAACGTTTTAAAGTCCATATATGAGAAGCCCAGAGTTAACATCATACTCAACAGTAGAAAGCGCTAAGCTTTTCTGTTAAGATCAACAAGACAAGGCTGCCAACTCTTACAACTTTGAAGCAGTGTAGTACCTGAAATCCTAGCCAGAGCAAGTCATCAAGAAATGAAAGGCACCCAACTCAGAAAGGAAGAAGTAAAATTATCTGCTTGAAGATGACATCATCTCTAATGTGGAATCCTAAAGATTCCACCTAAAACCAGTTAGAATAAATGAATTCAGTCAAGTTGCAAGATTAAAAAAAAAAAAAAACCCTACAAATATCACTTATTTCTATACACTAACAATAAACTATCAGAAAAGAAGTTGTGAAAAAAATTCCATTTATGATGGCTTTGAAATTAAAAAAAAAAAAACTTTAGAATAAATTTAACCAAGATGATGAACGATCTGTACACTGACAATTATAAAACACTGATGTAAGAAATTGAAGATGACACATAAAATGTAAATATAACCTGTGTTCTGCAATTAAAAATATTGTCAAAATATCCATTCTACCCCAAGCAATTCACATTCTCAATACAATCTCTATTACAAGTCCAAGGTCATTTTTCACAGAAATAGAAAAAATATCATGAAATGTATATAGAACACCACAAGACCGTGAAAACCAAAAGCAGTCTTGGCAAAGAAGAACACAGCTGGAGGCATCAGACTTTCCGATTTCAAACAGTATTAAAAAGCAAGAACATATTTATGGAAAGTAAAAGTGTATTTTATATTTTATTTTATTTTGGTAAAAGGGTCTTCTTAAATGTTTTAAAAAATGAAGTAGTGGGGGAAAAATAAAGCAAGAGTCATTAAAACAATATGGTATTGCTATGAAACAACATATAGATCAATGGAACAGAATAGAGAGCCCCCAAATATACCTGTTTATATGGTCAATTATTTTTTGACAAAGGAGTCAAGAATATACAGTGGGGAAAGAACAGCCTCTCCAGCCAAGCTGGCAAAAATGCATATCCACATGCAAAGAATGAAACCAGAGTTTTATCTTATAGTGTATATGAAAATCAACTGACCATAGATTAACTAAGGCATGAATATAAGACTTGAAACCACACCTCCAAGAAAATAGAGGGTAAGCTCTGGGACTATGGTCTTGGCGATGATTTTTTTCGATGTGACTCAAAGCAAAGTCAACAAAAACAAAAATAAACAGGTCAAGCCCATCAACCTCAAATGCTTCCACATCGGAAGCAACGACAAAATTAAAGGCAACCTATGGAAAATGAGAACATGCTTGCAAACCAGTAAAGCATTAAATACAGTAAGGGATTAATATCAAAAGTATACAAAAAACTCTCTAGATATTAAACGACCCAAATAACTGAAATTAAGAAATGGGTAAAGGACCTAAATAGACACATTTCCAAAGGAGGCACATAGACGGCTAACAAGTACCTGAAAAGGTGCTTAACAAGCTTAATCATCAGAGAAATGCAAACCAAAGCCACGAGGAGCTATCCCTTCACGCCTGTTAGGATCTTTATGATCAAACCGACTGGATGTAAACAAACGTTGGTGACGATGTGGAGAAAGGGGAACCACTGTACACTACCGGTGGGAATGTGGATTTTTACAGCCATTATGGAAAACAGTATGGAGTTTCCTAAAAAAATTAAACATAGAATTAACATATGATCTAGCAAGCCAACCCTGGTGTATATTCACAGGAAACAAACTCAGTCAGTCTCTAAGAGATATCGGTAGGCCCATGTTCATTGCAGCCTTGTTCACGATAACCAAGGTATGGAAACAATTTAAATGTCTGCCAGGAGATTAATGGATAATGAAAATGTGATACACACACACGGATACATACACATACACATAGATATGGTGGAATACTATTAGCCTTAAAAATTAAGGAAAAACTGTCATTTGCAACAACATGGATGAAACTGAAGGGTATTATGCTAACTGAAATAAGCCAGACAGATAATGACAAATACCACATGAAATCATTTATACATGTGACCCTAAAATAACATGGTTTATCTGCTCAGATTCACTTAAATGCAGGTATTTTGTAGTACAGTACTATAAACATATTTTCTCTCCCTTATGATTTTCCTAAGAACATTTTATTTTCTCTAGTTCATTCTAAGAATACAGCATACTATACAGAACATTAAAAATATGCATTAATCATCTGTCCATTTTTTTTGGAAAGGCTTCTGGTCAACAGTAGGCTATCAGTCATTAGGTTTTGGGGAAGTCAAAAGTTATACATGACTGTGCAAGGGGTTGGTGCCCCTAACCTCTGAGTTGTTCAAGTGTCAACTGTACATAGAATCTTAAAACAAAACAAAACCAAAAAAAACTTAAACTTTAGAAATTTAAATTTTTAAACTTAGAACTCAGTTCTAAGATCAATAAATTCTGAACATCTAATGTGTAGTAGGGTGACTACAGTTGATACTACTATATTCTATAACTGAAATTTGCTAAAGGAGTAGAATTAAAGTATTCTCATCATAAAGAAAAGTAAAAAGAATTTTAAAAGAGTAATAGAAATTTTTTAAACCTAGGTCACTGTGGGAAGTAGCAGTTCTTCATCAAGGAATAAAAGAGTAGGCACATTCTTGTGACTTGTTAGGAACTGAAATAAGAAGACAGGGTACCAAACCTGGTTCATTTCACAGACTGAGGCCTCTGTCCTTCTGCATTAATGGCCTCCTTTTGTCCTGTGAAACTCAAGTACTTTTTTCTAAGTCAGAAAACAACGGAGTGAAAATGAGAAAATAAACTTTGCTTTGGACATGTGCTTCTGTGCCATTAACCTTCTAGTTTTCATAGAATGTGCTCATTCAGTATTACTGGCCTAACCGTCCCACCCCCATCAAAGAAGGATTTCACAAGCAAATCACAACTTCAGCATTTTCAAGAATGATTATAAAATGTCCATAGGAAATTTTAAAAAAATGGTTAACATCGTATAGGTTAGATGTATCATAGGCACATTATCACTTCAAAAAAAAATTTTTTTTAAGATTCATTTATTTATTTGACAGAGAGAGAGACAGCAAGAGAGGGAACACGAGCTGGGGGAGTGGGAGAGGGAGAAGCAGGCTTCCCACGAAGCAGGAAGCCTGATGCAGGGCTCCATCCCAGAAGCCTGGGATCGTGACCTGAGCTGAAGGCAGACGCTGAATGCCTGACCCACCCAGGCGCCCCCAAAAGTAAAACATTTCTTAAAAGTATTTTAGAAGATGCAGAAACTTTTTTTTCCCCCAAGACTTATTTTAGAGCATGTGGAGGGGTGGGAGAGGGAGGAGGAGAAGAGGGAGAGGGACATGCGGACTGGGCTCTAAGCACAGAACCGGATGGGGGCCCCATCCCAGGACCCCGAGATCATGACCTGGACTGAAATCAAGAGTCCAAGGCTTAACCAGCTGAGCGACCCAGGCGTCCCAAGATGTGGAAATTTTTAAACAGAGTATTCTATATAAATACTTTTAAATTCTCACATTTTAAGTTTTATTCAAAATTTAGTCACTGTAATTGAAAAATACCATGTTTCATTAAAGCAAATGATTATGTAAGCTAGTAAATGAAACAGTGAAAATATCTTATCAAGAATTGGATACTAGGATATACTTCCTAGAACAGAAGTCTATCTCTTATAAAATAGAAAAGAAGTTTGGTAAAAGAAGATTCTGCTGCATTTTACAGAAAAAAAAATAAAAGCTTTTAAAAAATATTTTATTTATTTATTTGACACAGAGAGAGAGAGAGAGAGAGAGAGAGAGAGAATGCACAAGTCAGGGGGCAGCAGAGGGAGAAGGAGAAGCAAATTCTTCACTGAGCAGGGAGCCCTATGCGGGTCCTGATCCCAGGGCCCTTGGATCTTGCCCTTAGCCAAAGGCAGCTCTTTAACCGAGCCACCCAGGCACCCCCAAACCTCCACTTTTAAATCAAATCTCTCATCAGTTGAAAGAGAGTTAGTCTATTCCAACTAAATATGTAAGCTGTCATTTCAGTCTTAAATTCCTAACGGAAGCAGTCAAGGACAGATTCAATTTTAGCTGATTTCCAAACAATACTATCAGACCCAAAATTCTGTCCCAGAAATCATGTTAGATTATCTTTCTTTTACCATGTATTCTTCTAAATGTGATAGGAAATTCAGAAAACAGTGTTGTTAAGTCATTAAAAACAATGTCACGTGTTGCAATATTACCTTTCTATGCTATAATGATGTGTTATTAATAACCAGGCAATTGGGGACAGGTTTTTAGTATTTAATCAAATCAAATAATTCTAATAGCTTATATGCTAATATAAAATATCTTAAGGATAACTGCCTCTGGCACTCAACTGTCTTCTTCAGATCCCTTAACATAATTTATATTCCCAAAAAAATCAATCAATCGTCAGAAAATCTTATTGAAATTAAAGGGTAGCTTTTTTTTTTTCTTGGCTGCATATCATTTATCTATTTATCAAATCATTCTGTTGAGGTACAGTTATTTTATGAGATCTAGGATTTAAATCCAGATTTCTTTAAAATAAAAGTTTTATCTGTTATAAGTGCTAAAGATTGTTTTTTATGTAGAATAAAATTTGAGGCAAATAATTGGTAAATATATTAATTCCTCCCTCCATGTATGTAGTCAAATATTTCAGCTGTGTCTTGCATGCAGACACTTTTAGAAATTTTAAGTTCAATTTTAATTTTAGATTCAAAATCATAAACTTCATATAGCTAAAATTGAATTGTGGAAATAAAACATAGAATCTGAATTTAATTACAATAGGAGGTAAAGCTAGATAAACTGCCAAATTTCATTTTGGATTCTACAAATTATGGGAAATTAAAGGAAAAATGATCTCTGTATATGACATGTTTATATCAAAAACTTCTAACAATGTGAATTCTAATATAATAAACAAAATATGGTCACATTTGTTGTATAAAGAAAATCAAAAGTGCTGACAAAAACTGGGGGGCATTTTCAACATTTTTTGGTTTCCAGATATACATCAAAGACAGCTAGTTCCTAGGTCCTAAATTATTTAACAATGAGATACAATTCTTGTCAAGAGATTCTTATGATTTTTTGTTTGTTTGTTTTTGTTATCAGGGAATTAGAAAAGGAAAGGAGGCAAAGATTATATAAATAGTTCATTCACAAATAATGCAAACCCTATCACCTATTCAACCCATTTCCCCCACCCACCTCCTCTCTGTGATCATCAGTTTGCTCTCTATAGTTAAGTGTTTATTTCTTGGCTTGTCTGTTTTTTTTTTTAACCTTTGTTTTGTTTCTTAAATTCTGCATATGAATGAAATCATATAGTATTTGTCTTTCCTGACCTACCTGTTCAGCATAATACTCACTAGCTCCATCCACATTATTGTAAATGGCAAAATTTCATTTCTTTTGTGGCTGAGTAATATTCCAGTGTGTGTGTGTGTGTGTGTGTGTGCGCGCACACACTTGTATGTACACAAACATACTTCATCTTCTTTATCCATTCATCTCCTTTCTTCTTTTTAAAGGCATTATCACACAATGTTTTGGAAAAGATTTCATAAATGAATATTCTATTATAATTTTTTTGTGTTTCTATTTCATATTAAGTTGTTTAACACAAAGTAATTGATTCATTATGCAATCTAAAAATTGGTATCATTTAAAATACCACAGCATGTCATATAAATCTACATATGACCCAGAGCTTGACATATATTAGGTTTCCAACAAATATACATTAAAGAATGAAGACCCAGTGCTAATACTATTCTGCTTATTTGTGTGTGTGTGTTGCTGTTGCTGTTTGGTTCATTTGTTTTGATGTAGGGCATTTTAGTATGCCAGGAAATACAGCACCTAGGACTGCTATAATTTTTTACATAGTTTTTAAATGGAATGAGTTACAAAGGTTTAATGTGTTCCTGCCTACTCTAAAAAAACTTTTCTTGTCCCTGAAGTGTCTTCACAGAGTTCTTATAGGCTACCTAAAATTGCATTAAAGTCCTGGGACAAAGATAAATGAGGTTCCTGCTCAAGGTACTACAAGACCAATTAGCAGCATATAAAATATAAATATGATCATAAATACATTAAAATAGAGCCTTCTGAAGAAGTAGGTCAATGGCAAATGTTGAAATGAATGAGATTTACAAGGTTAAATACCCCAGAGGGCCATAAAATAATAGTTTAGAAGAAAGTACAATATATTATATTTTTGTAAAATGATATTTTATAACAATTATCTCATCTACAAAAAGATGCCCTCCAAATCCTCAAGTTTCTAAATTAGGCTTACCATCCTTCATTTTCTCACATATGTCTAGTAAAGTACAACACAACTCCCAACATTCTATAGTTTCAGAAATTTACCTTGTTGGAAAAATGAATAATGCACTACATTCCTTTCCTCTCAAAAATATTTTTACATATCCATTTATTTTTTTTTCCTCACGGAAAAAGTGTGTACTTTCTACTGAGTCATATTTCTTTCTTTCTTTTTTAAGTAAGCTCTATGTGGGGCTTAAACTCAGGAACCTGAAATCAAGAGTCGTATACTCTACCGACTAAGCCAGCCAAACTCCCTGAGTTATACTTTTTATGCATATTTTTTTTAAAGATTTTACATATTTATTTAAGAGAGAGTAAGAGACAGAGTGAGAGAACATGAGAGGGAAGGTCAGAAAGAGAAGCAAACTCCCCATGGAGCTGGGAGCCTGATGTGGGATTGGATCCCAGGACTCCGGGATCATGACCCGAGCCGAAGGCAGTCACTTAACCAACTGAGCCACCCAAGCGCCCCTTTATATGTATTTTTATCTTAGTAGAATGTTTTTTTCCATTAACTGACCTTTGCATGTTTGTTTTAAATGTGTGTTTCTTCTCATTATTAAGTCAAAGTGTAGCTTCTACTTCATCTTCCAAATTCTTCATGTTACCACATCTTAGCTATCACAGAACTTAAACACTTCAATGCAGAGGTTTATGATAAAAATCAAGAGTGAGAATTAAAAGTACCCCCTCTCTTTGAAAAATATCCATTATCAGCTTTGGAATAATCCAAGTTCTCCTTCTCTGCATTTAAGATTCAACCAATCCCTCTCAGCAACAATCCATCATTATACCGATTGTCGGTATTTTCAGCAACATCCCAGCACTATACCAATTGTATCAATCGGTAAACTCAAAGTAAGGAACCTAATATAGAAAGTGATCTATGCTTTGCTCAGTAAAACTGCTCCCACGCAGTTTTGGCTCTTACTTGTTTATGAAAGCAATACCTTTAGCCTTCCTTTCCAGAATAAGGCATTTTTTACTTCTTGAATAAATTCCTATGAGTATAATGGCTGGGGCACATGGTGAGTCAATGGTTATATTCTTAAGAATGTTAACTGGGATACAACCATTCTCAACCATCACTACCATATTCCATACACGTCTTGACTGGAATGTTTCCATAACCTCCCAAAGCCTCTGTTTCTACTCTTGTCCTCCTATTGGCACCAAAACCACCACAGTGATTTCAACACATGAGCCATATTATGGCATTGCTCTAGTAAGAATATTTCAGTAAGTTTCCACCACCATGATAATAAAACCTGACTTTTCCATCATAGGTCCTTGGCTATCTCTAAAAATTTGCATGCAATCTTCTACAGCCACATTACCTGCTTGCTTTTCCTCAAACTTGTCAAGTGTGCCACAAATTAAGGACCTCTAACTTGCTGTTCCCTCTGCCTAAATGTGCTTTCTCAAGTGTTGTTTTTTTCTCAAGTATTCTTAATTGCTTATTTTTTCATTTATCAAATTGCTTTTTAAATGTTACTTTTTAGTTTAGTCCAACAACACAATTTAAAGAATATATGTTTCGGTCATCAGCTATGTTTATTTTGTTTTATTTATAGCGTTTATTGGTTTCAGCATATTATAGAAACATTTATTTAATTATCACCTGCCATTGGCATTAGGATATAAAGTCCAAGGGCTGAGGGATTTTTATTTTCCTTTATTCTTTCCTTTGTTTCTTTTTTTTTTTTTTTAAGATTTTATTTATTTATTTGACAGATCACAAGTAGGCAGAGAGGCAGGGAGAGAGAGAGAGAGGAGGAAGCAGACTCCCTGCTGAGCAGAGAGCCCGATGCGGGGCTCGATCCCAGGACACTGGGATCATGACCTGAGCCGAAGGCAGAGGCTTTAACCCACTGAGCCACCCAGGCGCCCCTCCTTTGTTTCTTTATTCTGTACAGTTTCTCTAATACTTAGAACACTTGGTCAACAGTAGGAATTAGAGACCTTCATTATGATAACAAATAACAAAGGAAACATCCTATATTTCGGTCCACTTGCTTTTGATCACCACAGACTTCACTGAAGAAAGTAAGAAATGTAAAATGTAAAAAATATAGTTAAACAATCCAGTGTAGTAGGCTCAAAATATTTTTCTATCGTTTTCTGCATGTTCTCATTTTTCAGCTTCTATTCAATGAACATCAATTATAAATACAGCTTTGCAACTGGCTCGAATCTTTAGTCTTTATTTCCTTCAGATGAAATTACCTAATAATCCATAACCATGATGAACTCAATATATTCCATTTCCCACACTCATCTCTGACTGGGTGAGCATTACTTCTGAAAATTAAGCATTCAGATTTGGGTCCAAAACATTAAAGACCATTAGGGTTAAAAGGACACTCAAAACTTCCCTGCAAAACTATCATATTTGTCTTTTATTTCTTATTTTTTTCCCTTTGGCAACAGCTCTTTCATATAATTTAGAGTATCATCTTATTTGTAGACAAAATAGAAACTGTCAGAGTGGATAACTCTTACCTTCCCCTCACTACTTCTTAAGATCTATTCAATAAGCATGTTTTCTTTTTATCAGTTCTATTTCAGAAGAAGAAATGTCCCTAAAACTACCAAAATCTCTGTCTTCTGAATCCTGTCCTCCTTACCTTAATCTTTAGATGCCTTTCTTTCTCCATTTCTAATAGATTATTCCTATAAATTTAAAACATATCCTACTATTCATATCCTAAGGTAAAACTAAAAAACCCAGCCACATCTTTTGTCTATTACACAAAACTCCTATCTCTGTTCTTCATAACCACACTTCTTGAAACAATAGTCTATATGTACTATCTCCTCAATTCCCTGATTATTCTTAGACATCCTCCAATCTGGGTAATATTGGCCAAGGTGACCAATGATTTCATGTTGTGTAATCCAGTCACGTTTTGTAACTTCAACTCATTTTTCATCTTGGTTGATTCTGAGGACTCTTTATTTCATTAAATAATATTTTCCTCCCTTTGCATCTGTGGTAAGTACCAAATCTTAAATCCCCCCTGATATGTGATCATCTCATCTCAGTCTCCAAGGCCATCTCATACTTCACATGAGCAAATGCAAGTATATATGCCCTCAGAAAGCACACACACAAGCACAACCTCAAACAGATACATGAACTCACACAGGCACATCTCACACACACAGTCCCATACACACAAGTACATCCCCATATAAACAGACACTCATAAAAACATGGATATTGCTGCACATCCATATACATACACAGACACTACCCAAAGACAATCCTATAAATTATGTGTAACCCTGCACACACAGTCACTTGTGCACAGGTATTCCCTACCCTAAACTGACACACATGCATTTCCCATACGCTCACATACTTATATACATGCATCACACTTGACACTCAGATACACAAATGCACACACATCCCCTATATGTACTCATTAACATATACACACATGCAAGTTTTACATGCAGACACTCATGTACTCTCAAGAATGCATACTACACATACTTCTTTCAGACCTGGAGTATGAATGCTCAAAAAATGAAATCGTGAGGACATGGACTAAAAACTCACTTTCAAATGCTGGCTCATTTTCTGAAAGGTCTAAGGCTACTCTTTCTGCACTGCATCCTAATTCATCAACTAAAAACGTCAATCTGGAATTTGCCTATGTATTTCCAATTTCTTTGTCACCCACCTAGATATGCCATCGTTTATCTACATCCTAACATTTTTCAAGTTGCGTATTTTGCCCTACCTATCCTGGATGATTTGAACTCTGTAACTATTTTAGAATACAATTCAGATTAAACAACTCTAACATTTACATTCATGCAATGACTGTCCACCAACTTCTACTTTCATTATTAAAATTACCCTGTATTGAATACATAATGCTAGCGAGGAAATGATAAAATAGGTACCATCTATCTGATACAACATTTTAAGTATTTTAAAATGTATTTGTTAAAACATATGTAATATATTTCAAGATAAAAAGTAGTAATATACCATTTCACTTCTAATTTCATTTCAGAGACACTATAACAATTTTAATCAAATGCTATAAAAGAATCATGCACAAAAGTACATACTGTGGCACTACTATAATATGGCCATTCAAAACAACATGAAAATAACACTAGGGAAATAAACTATGAAGTACCCATTCAACAGAATATTTATATTCAAAGTATTTCAGAATAGTTTTTATTTATATAATCGATGTTCACAATAGGTTAATAATCATAAAATTTTGAACTATAGAGTATAAAATGGGTTTAAACATATTTGCACTATAATCATAGTTCAGTTAAAACTAAAACAAAGAAAAATGCACAAAAGCATTAACAGTGATAATAGTTCGGTGATTCAATTATTTTAGCTTTCCTTCTCTCTTTTCTTATCATCTACATTTATCATATAAGAATATATAAGGGAAAAACCACTTAACAAAAGAATTATTATTTTCCTCTTTTCTCTACCTGATGGCAAATGGAATAAAAGTAGCTCTGGCAATCTCTGGGTCATTAACCTTTTTGTAGTCTTTTTGTAAACTTCAGGTTGTTAATTTTTTTTCTAGTCAGGAAAAATTTCAGATGCATTATTTATTTCAAAGTGCCTTTTAAATATTGAAAGTATCTTTTATTTATTTGAAAGTACGTTAATCAACATCCTGACTAGAATCAAAGTTCAAAATAGATGCCATTTGAATGATGGCATAATTAGGATGGATGTCTATTTCATAAACTAACTTCAAGGTGTTACTGGAAATATTAAATGGAAATAATAAGTATATATGACAGCCAGATCCTAAATGCACAATAAAATTAAGAATTCTGTTATCCTCCCATTGTTTCATAACATAAGAAAATAACATTGTCACAGGTTGAGTTCCTTAGACACAGAATCTGAGGTCCTAAGATTTGGGCACAGATCTAGAGTGAAGTTTTCTCAAAAATACTATGAGTCAGGTGTAAAAAAGCAGGACTGGGCAGAGAAACACTTCACATTACAGCAGCCTAGGCTCCCCTCAAAGCGGTGGTAGAGCTGGCATGACTCTTCAGAGTTTTCCCCAACTGAGGGATGGTCACTCTTCCTGGCCCCATTCTGACCTTCTAAAAATGGAGGCATGTAACCTTGCTATAAGTTGTTTTTTTCAAGCAGGGCAATTAACAGAAGTACACGGATATTAGCCACCAACACTCCTAACAAGTATGAAAAAAAGTGCTTCTATCTTGAAAGGGATGGTAAAGGTTGATAGATTAAAGTGGAGTACAGCATAAATTCACGTTTGTTCATTTTACTAGTCTCCTAAAATTGCTAGGCCAAATATAGTGACAACTTCCTACTTTACAGAGATCACTCCTGTAATATATTCCTACTTTACAGAGATCACTCCTGTAATAAGGAAATGTTAAAAATATTAATATTATCCTTCCTACTAGTGTGGAGATCATTGAATATTTTTTTTGTTTGTTTTTGTTTTTTTAAGATTTAAGGCACAGAGAGAAAGAGACTCCTCAAGCAGATCCCCCACTGAATATGGAGCCCAACGTGGGGCTTCATCCCAGGACCCTGAGATCATGACCTGAGCCTAAACCAAGAGTCAGGTGTTTAACCAACCAATGCCCCATCCTCATTGAGTATTTTAAAACAATAGTTTAACTTAAGACCATACAGAAGCAACTTAGAATATTTGAAAAATAAAAATCACTTTGTCTCACTCCCAGATATTCTGAGTTAGGTTTTTACAGGTTGTAAGATAACACACAATTTTAAGCAGCATTGCTTTTTTTCTGTGTATTTTTCTTACACTCAAAACCGGTTAATTTCTGGAAAAGTAAAAATGGTGTGGTAGAGTTGGATGGAGGCAAAGTTGAAAAGTTCTAGAACTGCAGTAGCAATAAGCATGTTTAGAGACCACGTTTTGATTTCTAAGTCTATTTCCAATAAATGAATCCTGAATTCTGTGGAGAAATGGCTGTTTCTATGGAAGGGCAGTGAAAATAGAAGAGAGTGGGACATCTTATACTGTCAGAAAGTAAAGAAATGCTAAGATGATGATGAAGATGATAATGTCACATTCAAAGAAATAGAGGACAATCTGAAAGATTTCCCAATGTCCAAAATTGGAACAATTTAAGCAACAAAATTACTAATGTCAGTTTCTGGTTTTGGCCTCAACATTTGAAGAACTTAGAAGCTTTCATTCTCATTCTTTTTTTTTTTTTTTTAAGATTTTATTTATTTATTTGACCAAGATCACAAGTAGGCAGAGAGGCAGGCAGAGAGAGAGGGAGGAAGCAGGCTCCCCGCTGAGCAGAGAGCTGATGCAGGGCTCAATCTCAGGACCCTGGGATCACGACCTGTGCCAAAGGCAGAGGCTTTAACCCACTGAGCCACCCAGGCGCCCCTCCCATTCTCATTCTTATAAGGGGGAAAAGCTGAACACATTGAGCATGTATTATTTTTCCTGAAACTATCAGGAAACTGTGGCTGCAGGACAGTCACCCTCAAATCTGGAGAGACAGCTAAACACAAAGAGTCAAACTGGGGTGCTTGGCGTGGCTCAGATGGTTAAGCGTCTGCCTTCAGCTCAGGTCATGATCCCAGGGTCCTGGAATGGAGACCCACATCCGGCTCCCTGTTCAGTGGGGAGCCTGCTTCTCCCTCTGCTGCTCCCCCTGCTTGTGCTCTCTCCCTGTCAAATAAATAAAAATCTTAAAAAAAAAAAAAAAAAGTCAATGCTTACATCAGCCTACAGATCTGAGTAACTACAGAAGAACTAGTATTAACACATGGTAATTTTTTAAGTTGCTGGAGGCTGATTGTTAATGAGACTAAGAATAAAAATCTCTGGATGCCCAAGTCTAGGGAGAGGGGACCACATTTTCAATGGTTTTAACTATAGGAACCAGCTGATTCTCAAGGTAAAGTGCCAATAGAGGTCCTCTGAAGAATCTAGCAGAGGGAAAAGAAACATAATCCTTGTGAATAATTCCTAGCAGGTTCTCCATACCAAAGTTCTACTCTCCAAGAGAGAATCTTCTAAAACCTTACCCCACTGGAGAAGGGTATTCCTTCCACAGATGCATGCTTTATCTACCCACCTCATCTAAAGGGGAGAACAAGTCAACTCCGCCACTGGAAGAGCCCTTGTGATGGAGTCAGCCCTGACAGAGGTCCCCATTACAAAACTTAAGATTTTAATAGAAGATTATAGAACGCTTCTTCTACTTAACAACTGAAAAACATATCAAAAGGGGTTTAGTATAATAACAGTAGATTACAGCTGAATGGGAACTAAATTGTTCTCTCTGAAGAGGAAGACATCTATTCAGAAAAGAATCAGAAACAAGGAAGCCCCGAAGAGGGGTATAGGCAGCACTAACAGTAACAGGAGACTTCTCTATTTCTACCATTTCCATCCATTTTGAACCACATCATGCAATGTTCCTTTTTATTCCTGGTAATTTTCTGAAGCCTTTCTGCTGAATTACTACAAACAGGACCTAACCACATGCTGTGTACAGGGAACACCCTTTAAACAAAGAACTGGGTGAAAGTAAGTAAGAGGAAAATATGTAACATGCTAATGTTAATAAAAAGCCAGCTGGGACAGCTATATGAATTTTACACCCCCCCCCAAAAAGAAAAAAAAATCAAAACAAGGGAAATCATTAGTAATAGTCATTAAATAATGAGAGTCAAAAACAAAGTCAAAACACTAAATGTGGGAGATGTCACAGCCCTCTTTCCATTATAAATATAATATTTATAATAATGGAAATAAATATTTGCATTATAAATAAGGCAAGCAGAAAACCTGGAAGGATCCTGTTGATACAAACAGCATTATCAATCAACTTAATATAAATAGCATTCACGTAATACTCCAACAACATCTGAATACACATTCTTCTCAAGCTCTCATGAAATATTCACCAACATAGACAACACTCTGGGCTATAAAACATTCACAGAAATTTAAAAGAATAAAAGTTACATAAAAAAATGTTCTCAGGCATTAGAATTAAACTAATACTATGGTCAAAATGCTTGTTTCCTTCCAAAATACTTCTGTTGAAATTTTAATCCTCACTGTGATTGTATTAGGAGGTGGGGCGTTTGGGAGGTGCTTAGGTCATGAAGGTAGAGCACTCATAAATGAGATTAAGGCTCCTATAAAAGAGACTCCCCAGGACCAACACCTTGTACCTCCCACCATGTGAAGACATAACAGAAGGCATTGTCTATGAACTGGGAAGTGGGCCCCACCAGCTACCACATCAGAACTGCTGGCACCATGATCTTGGACTACCCAAGCTCCAGAATTATAAGAAATTAAATTATGTTGTTTATAAATTACTCAGCCCCTGATGTTTTGTTTTGGCAGCCCAAATGGACAAAGACAACTAGAACTCAGTAACAGAAGATAGCTGGGAAATTCCCAAAATAATGAATATTTTGCAACATGCTTCTAGACAACACATAGGTCAAATCTCAAAAATAAATTACAAATATTTAGAACTAAATGAAAATGAAAATTCAATATATCTAAATTTGTAGGATTTATTACAAATTATAAATTATATAAATTAAATAAATTTATATAATTTATATAAATTATAAAAATTTATAATTTATATAATTTATAGATTTATATATTTATAATTATATAATTTATATAGTTATAAATTTATAATTATACATAAAATTATATATATTTATATATATTTATGTATTTATTTATATTTTATAAATATATTTATATATAAATAATTATATAATATATAATATACATATAATATATGTGATATATAATATATAAATAATATATAAATATATAATATATAAATAATTATATAAATATATTAATAAATATATTTATTTAAAAATTTTATATATATTTTAATATATAATATATGTAATATATTATATATAAATTATATATAATATATAATTTATATAAATATATGTGTAATATATCATTGTAAATTTATAATTTATATAAGTCTAAATTTATAATTATATAATTATCTCATTAATATTATATTGTATTATTTATAAAATTATAAATTTATATGATTATAAATTTATAATTTATAATTTTTATATATATAAATTTATAATTATATATGTATATATATTTATATTTTATGAATATATTTATATATAAATATAAATATGTTATATATAATTATATAATATATAATATACATATTATATATAATATATAAATAATTATATAAGTATGTTTTATAAATATATATTTATAATTTATATAATTATAAATTTATAAATTTATAAATATAATTTATATAAATTTATATAATTTAATTATATAAATTATATAATTATATAAATATATATAAATACATATATATTTATATAATTATATAAATTATATTAAAATTATAAACAAGTCTAGGCTCCAAAATTTGAAGACTTAGATGAAATGGACAAATTTATTGAAGATGAAAAACACCAAAATGCACACAATGATAAATGGATAATTTGAATGGACCAATGTCTATTAACCTCAATCAGCTGAATCAATAATTAATTACCTTTCCAAAAAGAAAACAGCAGGCCCAGATGGTTTCAGAATGAATTCTACCAAAAATTTAAAGGAACAATTTGAACAATTCAAGAACAATATTTTAGTTAACTTTTCGTATATCTTTTTAGAATTAAATGACTTGATCAAGCTGTGTATCATTTGAAATTTATTTAATAGTTTTCAGGAAAATGTATTTTCAAGAAGCAATTTACCTCAAAAAATATCATTAGCTACTTATAATAACTTCTATTTTCCTTTTGTAACAATTAACAGGACTGGTCAAAATGGAAACAGAGAGAAGCAATGTTTTATTTGTTTCTCCAAATGCGCACGGCGGTGGGGGGGGTGGAGATGGTATGTGGTTATAATCAAATCTCTTTCTACATTTGATTTCAGTGGAAAAGTAACATGTCATGAATATTCTGATATTTTCTGTTTAAGTCATGGTATAAGTTATCGAGTTACTCTAAGTTTTACTAGTATGATAGCAGTTAATAAATTTTTCCTAAGCAATAATTATGATCAAATTTTGACTACTGTATTTTAATCCTGCATTTTAATTTCCTTGAAAAATTTTATCATCATGGCAACAGATTAATGCCCACCTCCAATGAAAAATTGGAGTTTTGAGTAAGGGTCAAGTTTGGGACCATACTATGTAGCAACTTTTCTCCATTACTAATTCCACTAGCATGAACTGAAGTGGCAGAACTCTAAGAAAAACAATAATAAAAAACTGCAATAATGTAATGTACAATAATGCTTCAAGCCATGGACCAATATTAGTAATTATAGTTACTATTGGAATTTAAGGGCAAAGTAGATTCCTTTTGAGCAAAATCACATGAGGGACAAAGAATTGTTGGTGATTCTAAATGATGAGCGTCAAGTTCTGCAAAATAGCAAGACAACTGCTACCAGGAAGATAGGCATAGTGTATTTGAGTATGTGTGTGTGTGTGTGTGTTGTGTGTAAAGAATTTTTGTACTATTCTACCAAATATTTCCTTCCCGACTCAGTTTCTGTATCAGTTCAAAAGCAATTACTTTGTCCAAATAGAGATTTATCAAGATTGTCTTAAAGTCTTGGAAACATTCTAGTGATGATAATACAATACAACAAAAATAATCCTATTTCAATAAAAATATTCTAAAGGGAATTTTCCTTGGATCATGTATATATCCCAGTTGATTTATATATCATGCATTTGTTAACTCTAGTTAACAAACTTCCACTGTTCTTAACTTGTTTATTTTTCTTGTTGCTTATTTTTTTTAATTTAAATTTTAGGTAGTTAACATACTACGCAATATTGGTTTCTGGAGTACTATTTAGTAATTCTTCATTTCCATACAACACCCAGTGCTCATCACAAGTGCTCTCCTTAATCCCCATCACCCATTTAGCCCATCCCCCACCCACCTCCTTCCATCAACCCTCAGTTTGTTCTCTATAGTTAAAAGTCTCTTTACAGCTTGTTTTTTCACTCCCCAACCCCCCCTCCGCTTTTTATTCTTTTTTGTTTCTTTTCTCTCTTCCCATATGTTTATCTGTTTTCTTTTTTTAAGTTCTACATATGAGTGAGAATGTATGTTATTTGTCTTTCTCAGACTTATTTCCCTTAGCATAATACACTTTAGTACCATCTATGTCACTGCAAATGGCAGTGTTTCAATCCTTTTGAATGCGGAATACTACTACACTGTGTATTTATTCTATTAAAGGAGATTTAGCAAGATGTTTTCACTTACGACAATATGAGCATTTTCCCTATATTGAAGGCTTTTTTTGAAATGCTTGCATTTGAAATGCTTGCATTTGAAAATGATACCTACAGGAAAGAAAAAACATTTCTCTTAGAAAGCATTATTTGTGTCTAAATATCTGTAACAGGAATATTGGTAAAATTCATGTTCCCTTGGTTGACCTCATTGATAGAGAATGAAATACAAGTCTATAAATTTATTTTGTTTCTAGAGTAACTTAAATATTAGATTTATTCAGTTGATTCTATCTAGTTTTTGAAGCAAAACTATTAGGTATGAGGAAAACAATGTCATATTCTCAACACATAATTGCAAATTTATTTCTGTTTATTGTTACTATTATTTATTATGTTGAAGGAATAATGAAAATTTTTTGGAAAAGCATTATCAATATCATACATTTTTAATATTAATTCAGTGAAGAAATAAAGTAGAGCTTATGCTTTGGGATCAAATTTGGTAAATAGAAAGTGAAAGACACTGAGGTCACAATAAACGGATTTAAATATTATAAAAAATATTCAAATTTATAATTCCATATTTTAACATCCTACATGAGAATTTGTATTCTGGCACATTTATAAACAATCTTAACCCTAAGTAAATTTTAAGTTTTCCTGAAATGGTTGAGATAAGCATAGAAATATATGCAGTAACGACAGCATACTCCCTATAAAACAGATACAAGTCATTTTCTGTGTTACAAATACAAATGGCATAGTTATTTGCAAACAGCATAAACAATAATTCTTGGATTGAGCTGGGATTTGATTTAATCTCTAAATATAATACTAATTGCATTGATTTAAATGAATGGTTGTCCATTTTTACTTAAACAGCATCATAATAACAATGCAGGTCATTAAATCTTAGATTAACTTTGTAATTATGCTAATCAGGACCTTAAGGTCTTTTGAGATATGCCCCACCTTAGTCAAATTTTGCCAGGAACCCCAAAGCTCAGCAGGTAGGTGTGGTCAAGACGTTGTGATAGCTCAGGAATTAAAAGCAGCACTGATGGGGTGAAGTCTTTGGATCCATCATGGCACATGTGCACGGTTGTTTAAGACAAATACCTAAAAGTGGAGTTGCTATGTGCCAAGATATCCATTTTTATACTTCTAACACACGCCGACAAACCTCTCTCCAGCGTCTATTTCCTTACATGTCCACTAACATTATTTGTCTCCAATCTTTATCAACTTGAAAGATGGAACTATACCTCTAATTTTAAGATTTCTTTTATGGTAAAGGAATGAATACATTCCTACCTATTTTTTGCTTTTATTTCCTTTGCCAGTTTTCTATACTTTCCTAAATTTTCTACTGAGCTTTAAATCATTATTTACATTAATCAGTAAAATGCACTGATATGGTAACAGCATTATTTCATATTTAGTGCTTTTGTGTACTGAAATGTTTTACAAATTTTTGGTAGACATATGCCACAGAGATTTTTTCAGATAACAAAAATCACAGTCTTTACCTTTATGGAATTGCTTAAGGCGTATTTCCTAAGAAAAAGTCTTCTCCAGGTAAATATTCAACTACTAAGGATAAAAGGGAAAAATAAAAACTTATGCTTTAAGGTTATATTTATATTACTATGAACCATTAATTCAGAATTGCAGGAGGGATTTAAAGCAGGAGGATCCTTAGCTCATTCCCTCCCATAAATACACCAAGGCTGCAAATGCATGTAATGCAACTCCCTCTGAAAATGACCTCAAGACTAGCCGAACACCTTTTCCACAACTATGGAAATAAACAAAAAAAACAATACTGAGAAGGCTAGGAGGGGCAGGCATGCAGCTGGGAACCAAACTCCTAAGGGATTGACCCACAAATGGGAGGGATATCACAGGCACAAGAGGTCTTCCCTAAGGAGCAAAGAGATTAGGACCCAAAGTGGCCACCCTAGCCCTGGGAATCTGCACCAGGAAGACAAGCCCCTGCAAGGTCTGGCTTTGAAAATCTGCAAGGCTTACCTCCAGGACAGACACAGGACTACAGCATACCCAGACTCTTCTCTTAAAGAGCTCTTAAATGTAAAATGTAAGTGCATAAAATTAACTGTAATGTAAACCATACTACTCTAATAATTTTGTAGCCACTGCCTATTACTATTGTGATGAGCTCAAGTGTTGCAAGTATCCATTTAAAACACCATGTGATGCTAATCATCTCCACAGAGCAATCTGTCCAATAATTGTCTATCACAGTAAAAAAGACTTCTCACAGTTCTTACATATTTTTCACTGAACTTAGTGTAATACCACAAGCCTTAAGTAATACCATTGGACCATATGAAGTATCACTATGATGTGATATGGGAAATCCTCCCAAAAGCAGAGGAAAGTCCTGGCATTACAAGGATAAGTTGAAATCCTGGAGGTGTACTTGTACTGCGTATGGAGGTCTGCAGCTGTGGTTGCCCACCATTTCAGGATGAATCCAGCATGAGGACCATTACTTAAAAAGGGGGGGGGGGTATTTATGAGGCTCTCCCTATAGCCACACAGGTAAGTAGAAAAACCTTGCACTTTCTGCAAAATACCTTTTTATCTTCTATTGAAAATGTAGCTTCTATGTGGGTACAGGTTTGCAGTAAGAAAGGCATACTTAGAGTCTCCAGTTTTGAGAAAAAGCCAAGTCATTACCTGACAACTTAAAGCAAAAGGAAGGGGAAGGATCTAAGCCTGGAGTATGTGTGGAAGTGGATAGCCTATCTTTACATAGGCATAAAGTGAGAGATATTTAACATAAAATTAATAATGAATGGGTTTTCTTACTGTTTTATAACTTTGCTTTTAGAAGAATTACATTCCATACAGTATGCCAGTCTCATAATTCAAGAATATCCATACCTGTCAATCACAGGCTAGTGTTTTTTTGTTTTTAAATTAACTATGTCACCAATACTGGATTATATTACTGTAACTCTATAGGTCATAAGAATTTTGTAAGGATCTATTCATTAGTGTATAGGCTATGCTATCAAGAATCTAACTGATTCTATTAGGACACCACAGAATAAGCAAATTGCTGTTTCTTCATTATAAACACATAACTCATTACACCTATAAATAACAAAGTTTTTTTCATATTACCTTTGCATTTCTGATATACAGTGTTGCTAATCTGGGTAAGTTCTTTAGTGTTTTTATCATGTAGGACAATATTGACTTAGTTACTGACAGATGATTCACTTTATCAAAAGAGGATATAAACAATATCAATAAATACAGTATAGTACTATAGATGTATTTTCCCTTCCATGTAACTTTTTAAACATTTTCTTTCTCTAGCTTGCTTTACTCTAAGAATATGGTATGTGGTATATATAGCATTCAAAATGTGTTTTAATCAAGTGGGCTTTTTTTTTTAATAAGACTCTGGTCGACAGTAGGCTATTAGTAAAGTTCTGGGTAAGTCAAAAGTTACATGCAGATTTTCTACTGCAAGGGAAGTTGGTGCTCCTAACACCCATGTTATTGACACTATAGTTGATAATACTATAGTAACTTTGTATGTTGACTGGTAATAACTATACTTAATCATGGTGAGCATTTCAGAATATATGTAATTGTCAAACCATTCTGTTGTATACCTGAAATTAATAATAATATTGCATGTGAACCATACTTGAATTAAATGTAATTTTTAAAGTATTATTTGTCCTTCACTATGAAACAAAATACCATCTACATAGAAATTATTATCTACATTTTTAGTATCTTATTTTTATACATGCCATGCCTAATATAGAAACATTATACATGAAGTAGAAATACATTATATACAAGTTGAAAATTAGCATTTGGTTTAATCCCGCCTTTAGCCACATGATGATTACTTAGAACTTAAAAATACAATAGTCCTCTATTTAGAGAAATACACTGGGCCTTCAGACTCTTCAAATGTTATTGGTCCCTACAGATGCATACATGGAAAATACACTATTCTACTAGTCCAATATTTTCATTTAACCATGGGGAAACTGCATCCAAGGGAGCTTACTGGATATGTGCGAGACCTCACAGCTGACAGTGGAAGAATGAACAGGATTTAGGATCTGCTTATATTCGTGTTAACTCATGATGTTTTGTATTGCCATCTGCTTACAGTATTAAGGATAACTGAAGTAATATTGCTATGACTAGTAAGATGTCCAGGAAATGAACATTAAATTAAATGGACTCGCATTAAATGCTTTCATATCTTCCCCCTAAATGCCTCTTGAGAATCCCTGAGCAATACCTTTGATGCTATCCTGGAAATATACATGAATTTCTTTTTGAAATAAAGTGATACAACTTTATTCAACTATTAAACATGTTCTCTTGAATTGACTTACATATACCTAGAGATCCAGTCAAACTCAATCGTGTATTTTAAGATCTTTCAGATGTAAAGAACTATGAAAATTAAAGATGTTTGAGTTTAAAAGAACCAATTCATTAAAAAAAATGTCTTAGACTTCTGAATATAAAGGGTATCAGGTTTACCTTCTGAGAGCTTTTAAATACTACACTTAAAGCTACATGACTTCATGAAAATTTTACAAGAAAACACATTCTGAAATCTGAGATTAAATGCACCTTTTTTACACTCAGAGCTATTCATAGTTCATGGTTTATCAGTATTACTAAATAAGTTTGTCTAATAGGCATTCTTTTCATCAAAAACTATAAAAACCAAATAAAGATAGAAAGGAGTCAAGGCACGAACATGTTTCTGTAGGAAATGATCCTAAAAAACAAAAAACAGGGGCGCCTGGGTGGCTCAGTGGGTTAAGCCTCTGCCTGCAGCTTGGGTCATGGTCTCAGGGTCCTGGGATCAAGCCCCGCATCAGGCTCTCTGCTCAGCAGGGAGCCTGCTTCCTTCCTCTCTCTCTCTGCCTGCCTCTCTGCCTACTTGTGATCGCTGTCTGTCAAATAAATAAATAAAATCTTTAAAACAAACTAAACAAAAAATCTATTTAAGGAGAATATTTAAATTCTATTACAAAATAAATCGATGCATGCCCTCATATATAGGATATGAAGGCATCTAAATCTACAGTAAATATCATTAAACCTTTCTATTTCTTCTATAGATACAGTAGTATATAAAGAGACGTTAGAGAGCGAGTATGTTTGTGTGTGAGGGGGGAGACAGGGAGAGAGAGAAAGAAAAAAGTGGCAGGAGGGAGAAAGTATAGAATTCAGGTTTTGAATCAATTCCCAAACAGTCTCCAGAAAATAATTTGTAATTTTTTTAATAAAAATTTGTAAAATTATTGCTCAGGAATAGGTTGTAGTAACTGATTTAATGCGCAACCATGATTTTTGAAAAGAAATATATGTTGTATTTAAACAGTTTCAAGCCATTCCCCATTAAATGAGTTAAATATCCCTGAAATATTTTGATACACATAGTCAAACTATATTCACAGCAAAACTGTGTAAGGAAATTTTCCTCATTTTAAGTCCCCTTTCCACTTCCTCTCAAAGGAAGTTTTACCAACCACTTTTCAAATTCAACTCTTATCACATCTATAGCTATTTCAAAATCTGACAAAACTGATAGTTGGGGAAAATTAGAGTTTCTTTGGATATAAACAATATTTCCATCTTTCTAAAAAGATCTTATTTGAGAGAAAGAGACGGAGCATGAGTAGGGGGAAGGGGTAGAGGGAAAAGGGGCAATGGGAGAGGGAGAATCAAACCCCTCACTGAACAGGGAGCCCAAGGTGGGGCTCCATCCCAGGACCCTGAGATCATGACCAGATACTAACCTGAGCTTAACCTACTGAGCCATCCACACACCGCACATTATTTCCATTTTCCAATTAGAAGTCATTACACTACTGTCTTATTGCCTGTCCTCTGAATACAATGTATGTTCTTTCTCACTTCTGTCAGGTATAAATACTCCTGATTTAAAATATAGAGAATTTGGGGGGTGAGTAGGGTTTGGGAAGAAGCACACACACTATTATTTCTCTTTCATTCCTTCATTTTCCTTTACAGGAACTGCTTTTTCCCCT
Source organism: Martes martes (assembly GCF_963455335.1). Lineage (NCBI taxonomy): Eukaryota > Metazoa > Chordata > Mammalia > Carnivora > Mustelidae > Martes > Martes martes. The sequence continues at coordinate 40,241,639 of NC_137892.1, forward strand.
GAATGTTTCAGTGGAGATATATACACATTAAATGGGTTTAATTGATAAATATTCTAATTTGTTTACAGATTTTAATAGAAATAGGTGATAGCAGAAAGATCATTGTGCCTATTTGATGGAAGAGAGTCCAACATTGAGGGGCAATGAAAAGTTTAGTTGACATAATTAACAGCACAAAAACACTTTTTTTTAAAGTATAAGAAAGGAAAAACTAATAAGAAAAACCATCTCAGAAGATCGACTGTAGTTTGTTCCTAAAGGGTCTTCCAATGCCAAGGACAGTTTTATTGAAAGAAGCCTGTTCTTTACTTTTTAATAACATATTTACTGTAGTCCACAGTTTAATAAAAGTTTTTGGAGTTTCAAATCCTTTAAGCATGCTTAACAGAGTCTCAAGAACAAGGTGCACTGGTGGCTAAGATAACTTTTGATACAAAAATAACACTTTATAGATCTTTTTATTTAGTTATTGACCCACTCCACACTGGCACTTTTTTTTTGTTGCCACAAGGTTAAAAGCCCAAACTATGCAATATGTATAAACAATTGCAACTGACAATTTTTTGTGCCCACTGATTAAGAATACGATTTCTAAAATAAATACATTTTAAAATTTATTTAATAGATCATGTTTTCCTGAACTGTGCTCAAATTCATACACAGATTTTGTTAATTTCATAGGATGGCAAAGCTTTTGCAATGGAAAGTTTAGCTATCAATTTTGCTTGATACTTATCTGGTGCCAAATTTCTTGCTTATGAAATATTATAGATACTAACATTCATTTCCAAGGGTACCATTTTTTTCTCAGGTTTCAGTTTTGTTGCACATTTAATTGCTCATGCCCACTGGGAGTGGAGTTCAAGCCTATGATACTACAGCAGCAATTTATTAAGAACTGGCACTTTTAAGGTTCCGTATTAAAAGATTAACAGTGAATTATAGCACTGATTGCACATTCAACTACCATCTTGTGCAACAAATGTTACAGATAATCTGCTACCTGAAATATTGGTATTTTACAGCTTTGGCGATTACATTAATTACAGTCACTTTACGAATGCAATAATTAGAATGTTTTATGGTAGCCACTAAGGTCAGTTTATACAAGTAATTATTCACATGCTACAAAGCTTCTTGAAGGCATTAAGTTACCACATATATACACATACGCTGTGTACACTGTGAATGTGTGTGTCTCTCTCACAAGCTGTGATGTTTAGGAAATGTAACACTAGTAACCAGTATTCCTCTGACCAAAAAAAAAAAAAAAAAAACATTTGAAGTGAAAATGAGACATCTCTGCTTTGACATCAAATTTAAGAAATGAGATACAATGCTTGCACATTCGAGCCTGTATTAACAGATAATATTTTACTATGTATTAAAAAATGATGCTGACAGAAAATTTTTTCATAAAAAATTCCTGGAAAATAAATAATTTTTATAAACAAATAAGTTAAGTTATTGTAATATATATCTCAGTAATTTACCCATCAGTTCTGCAGAAAAAATATGGATACTAATTTTGGCATAATTCACGTATATTATATTTCTAATATTATGTTCAAATAATTAACATGAGATACATGGGAACATTATATGTTAAAAAATGAATGAATATAGTAAGAGTAACAAGTGGGAAGCCAGTAATTGATAAAAATTAAAGAAAAAAATTTTGCTACTGACAGGTGTTATGAACATTTAAAGCTTGAGCTACAACCATGATTAAGTACATGATCCACATGAACAACATGACAATATGTAATGAACAGGCTAAATTCTGAAAGAAATTTCAACTGCCATGATTCTACCATATTTTATGTAGTCTGGCTGCAGCTTTTAAGCCATTATCACTAGGAAGTTCAAGAGAACGTTTAGGTCTTAGAACTTCATCCGCTGATCAACAAATTAGTAAGCATTTATGCTATGTCAGGACCTAGACAGTGTTTCAAACATACATAAGAAAAATGTTGACACATATTTTCCCCATGATCTTCTCTGTCTTCACTTTCTGCTTCCTCCCTTGCAAGAACATACCCCTGTATTTAATGCTTTGACATAGTACTCCATCATTACAACATAATCCAAGTACTCTATGTCTAAATTCCCCACTCCACTCACTAACAGATTTATGTGTAGCTATACCAGTCCTAACTAGGCCCAAGTATCAGAAGTAGAAAACCATTATCTAAATTTACTCTCTCCTGATTATTTACCTTCTCTTATGCTGAGCTTTAATCTTAACCCCCTACCTTTTTTTTTTTTTTTTTTTAACCCATGGGCTTTTCTGTCTTTGAGTGATTTTCTTTTCAAATTGGTTCATTTTATACATTTTCCCATCCACTCATTTTATTTACTTCCTTTCCTCATGAATATAGTAGTCTGATAGTCTAAAGCACTCAGTCAATTTATACAATACATTAGAACTCTCAGGAATCAATGATGGTAACCCCAGTTCAGGTAATTTTTTCAGAGTTTCCATTAGGATCTCGTTCACGGCCTCTTGCGTCCACGATGAACTCTCCGATATTTACTGAATCATTTTTCTACTCTAGGCTTTTTTTGGCAATATGTGTACTAAATTAGTCTTTCTCCAAATAATTTATGCTAATACCAAATATGTTTTTAATCTTTGAAGACAAAGATTCCATGATAAAAGGCCACACTATTTAACAGATAGAAGAGAGTAGCAAAATACTCAGTTGTAAGAGCAAAGAACGTTGACAGAAAGCAAATTACCTTTGATTGTTGTCATTTACTTGGAAAATTCAAATACCTCCTTCTATTCTAAATGAAGTAGCTTCACAAAATTAAGCAAAATAGGAAGTGGAGGCTCTTTTTACATTCAGTAAGAACACATCTGACCAAGGAGGGTAACACGAAGCATGTGGAAAGTCAGGAATAAAGACGATTAACGGAAACACTGGGTCATATAAGGCTTCAGACCTTTTCTGACAAGGTAAAAACACACTTTTAAGGAAATATTTCTGAGGAAAATGTGAATTCTGATCAAAATATGAATATGAAAATTCTACATACAAATAGCATGCCCACTAATATTTAACTATTGGGTAACTGATTTTTTAAATTCAATCGAGTTAAAACAATTACTGTTTTTTCTTCATGTGGAGAGCCTAACTGTAAAATCTTACAATGGAAGAATATTTTTCATATTTGTGAATACTCTGATCACTTAAATTTTTTGTTTACCCAGTCAAAAATTGTTCCCAAACTCATTCAAGGTAGCAACCTTTCCATTATATGGTTATTTTCAGAAATGATTGTGGAGAATTTCAGATGAAAAGAGAAAATATTTTCCTATCAACACTGTAACAGTCTGATAAGTTAAAGAAAATAGGATTTCACTTTTAAAAGAAATACTTTAAGGACACTCTAATTATGATAACAGATTATTATACATACCTCAAGTTTAAACTGTTTCGAGAAGTAATTATTATTGCAACTTCTTTCACAGATACAATAATCAGGCCAATGGATTGTGCTCATTAGGAACACAATACTAGCCATAGAAAACTGCATTAAACCAAATGCTCATGCGTTGTTGGATATATCACACAGCTATGTATTATCCAGTTGAAGCATTTTGACATAAATTTAGCCTGTCTTTTATTTAACTGCTTCTTATTACAGCTGTGTATTTTATATAAGAATATACAAAACACCTGTTAACAGGCTTTTCTGCTTTCAGTCCTTTCCTCTAATCAATTCTACAGTTCTTCCTAAGCCATCTTCCAGAAGTACAATTAGATCACATTAATCCCTAGCTCAAACCATAATCAATAACGCCCCATTGCTTACAGAATTAAACCCTTACTCCTTAGGATCAGATCCCCTTATAATCTGGTCTCAACCTCAATTTCCCAAAACATGTCCCATCTCTCTCTTGCCTGTGCTGTGATCTCTAGCATCATTTTAAATAGGAAAATGTTCACATACAGTAAATGATCAATTGTTCAGCTTGGTAAAGCCGTGTGTTTTCTTTTTTCCCCATCCTGTGTTTTGAGGAAAATTAGTCATCACTTCCCATTACATGGGGGTGGGTTTTAGCAGGAGGGGAATACCAGGAATAATAAAAAGGACACCCGGCGGCAACCCACATCTCTCCCCTTTTAGTCAATGCTCACACAGCATTTTTCTTTTCCTGTGCCCTACCTCAAACTTTGTATCGGTCTTTACGTTTTACTTAGAACAACCTTGGGTATGTGGTTAGTTGCATATAAAATGTGTTTCCCTGATAGAAAAAAAATAACGTGTGTTGATTTTTGGATTTGTTTCTTTAAGCCTTCAACATAGTGTCTCTCTACATATGGGTGTGAGTTGAAGATTCATCACCTCGTTTGACCAGTTTCAGGACACAAGAATTTTCCCTCTCTGTGAAACTGTGGGCTAGAAGATATCTTCCCGTTTGCTTGAGAACAAGAATTTCCTGTCCACTCAGCGGAGCTCCGCTTGAACAGTCATCCAAACGTGATCTGAACCTCAGGCTGCACGAAGCACCTGCACGGAATCACCACTCACCTTATTAAAGGAGTGGGAAAACCTTAAAATTAAGAAACGAATGTAACTGAAATGGTTAACATCCAGAGAAGTGGGACAAACATGACACTACCAAAACTACCATGTGAGTATGCGTTAAAGCCCTGAACACACCAGCGTGCCATAGCCATCAACACTCCAAAAAACAAGCCACCCCTGGTTTCAGGTTCCCTTCTAAGGAGTCTGGAGTCACCACTGCATCCTACAACAAGAAAATGAACAAACTGAAAAACCAACGGCCCTTCTTGCGCTCATAAGAGAGAGGAAGCCACGGGACAAACCGCCGCCCCTGAAGTTGAAAAGACAGGTGAACAAAGAGCTCCGACTTACCAGGATGGACACTCGGGAGCAGAAATCAGCGCCAGGACGGCAAAACTTGGACTGCGGTTGATGACCTGCTGGGGGCTCCTGGGGACAGGTCTGAGAGTTAAAAACTCCAAAGGGATCCAGGTAGAGAGAGGCTATTCACTATTCACTATTCACACTTCTTTGAGTTTTACCTCCAGGAGGTGGACGAGGTTTTCAGAGTAAATACTAGAGAAAAACCTCCTTAGGCGCTGGCAGGGGGAGAGGAACAGGAACCATGTTTAAATACTCCAGAGCACCTGGGTCTCTTAACAAGCCCAAACAAGCCCACCCTCAGGAGAAACTACTTAACTACAGCCTAAACTGTTGGGTTTTTATCAAAGCCTTATCAGCCTTCGGGAAGCAACATATTGACTCCAGCCAACGCTTAGCTTTTCACTTGGGAAAGGGGAATGCCTACTGCAGCCCACTTTAACCATTCTGTCCAGTTCAAAGGGGGAAGATGGGAGAACTGAGAAACATTTCTGAAGTTCACAGTCCAGAGTTATAGGCTCACTAGAAGACTTGAGACTTAACTATAAGCCTATAGAATTCTTCCCTTCCCCCACCATGTTACCCCATATTACCAAAGGGCTATTTACAACAGATGTTTTTAACTACCACAACATATCAGGCTATCAAAAAAACTTACAAGAATTACCCAAAGGCAACAAATACAATTGGAAGAGACAGGGCAAGCATAAGAACCAGAAATTGCAGCAATGTTGGAATTAGCTGACTTTGAGAACAGGGTTGATCAATGTGCTAAGGGCTCCAACGGATAAAGTAGACAGCATTTAATAAGAGATGGGAAGTGTAAGGAGAGAGATGGAAATCTTATGAAATAACCAAAAAGAAATGCTAGATATGAAAAACTGTAACAGAAATGCAGAATGCCTCTGACATACTTCTTAGTAGACTCGACTTGGGCTGAGGAAATAATCTCTGAGCTAGAGGACATACCAACAGAAACTGCCATTACTGAAAAGCAAAGAGAATGAAACCGGGAAAAACAAACAAACAAACAAAACAACAACAACAACAAAAAAAAACCCCAGACCAGACCAGAACATCCAAGGTCTGTGGGACAACTACAAAAGGTATAACATACACATAATGGGAATACCAGAAGGAAAAGAAAGAGAAACAAGAACAGAAGAAATATTTTTTTAAAAAATAATGACTAAGAATTTACCCAAATTAAGCTCAGAGACCAAATCACAGATCCAAGAAATTCTGAGAACACCAAATGGAATATATGCAGAAAACAAAAACAGAAAACAAAACAAACAGAAAGCCCAATATGCCTTGGCATATCATTATCAAATACAGAAAATCAAAAATAAACAAAAATTTCTGAAGGAAGCCAAAGAAGAAAACATTCTACCTGTAAAGGGGCATAAATAAGAATTACATCTGACTTCTTGGGGTGCCTGGGTGGCTCAGTGGGTTAAATCTCTGCCTTTGGCTCAGGTCATGAGCTCAGGATCCTGGGATCGAGCCCCACATCAGGCTCTCTGCTCTGCAGAAAGCCTGTTCCCCACTCCCCCTGTCCTCTCTGCCTGCCTCTCTGCCTACTTATGATCGATCTCTGTCAAATAGATAAATAAAATCTTAAAAAAAAAAAAAAAAAGAATTACATCTGACTTCTTAAAAACAGTGTGGGCCAGAAAAGAGTGGGATGAAAATATTCAGAGTAGAGACAAAAAAACCCCACCAACCTGGAAGTCTGTACCTTTCATAATTATCCTTCAAAAATGAAGGAGAAATAGACTTTCTCAAACAAAACTAGAGGGAATTTGCTGCCAGAAGAGAGTGCTGTAAGAAATATTACAGGTTCTTTGAAGAGGAGACAAATAATATAGGTCAGAAAGTCAGATCTACATAAGAAAGGAAGATTACTGAAGAAAAAATAGTGAAAGTAAAATAAAAACTTCTTTAAATTTTTAATTGATCTAACAGGTTTGTTCAAAATAATAGTAACAATGTATTCAATTATGTAGGCTTATGTATATATCTTATGTGTGTATATACATATATGCTTATGTATGCTTACATAGAAGTGAAACAAATGAACAATGACATAAGGAATGGGAAGAAGAAATTAAGATTATTTGGTTCCTATAAAGTACTCACGCTACCTAAGAAGGTAATTGTTTAGCTAAATTAAAACAACAACAAAAAGAGGTCATGACCAGAGATTGAAAACTTCATGAGTTGGTAATCTCTTTTGTGAGAGAGGATAGAAGATGGAATGGAGTAGAAAATTTATACTCCAATAGTTATAAATAACATTATAAGATGAAATTGACCCAAAATAAATATGCTGATATTCCGATACATAAAGGGTGAAATCAAAGCTTTAGAAAACTGTGCTAAATCATCCATACCATAGGACACCATTCAGCAATAGAAAGGAACAGTTATCAATATCCACTACAATTTTGATGGATCTTAATTTAATTATGCTGATGATAATATCATGAATGATACTGGCTTAATGATAAAATATAATCTCAAAAGTTACATGCTATATGACTGCATAACACTACTGAAATGACAAATTATAGAGATGGAGAACAGATTAGCTGTTTCTAGGGGTTCTCTAGGTGTAGAGATGGAGGGAGTGGCTATGGCAAACATGAATAGCACAAAGGATGATTGGGATGGAGCTGTTCTATATTTACACTATGGCAGTTGCAACGGAAATTTATGTGTTCTGAAATCATATAGAACTAAATACACACAGCATGGGAAGCTGGTTAAGTGTGACTAAGAATGATGGATGTTATCCATGTCCTCTTGTGATCCATGGGGTTTCTCTATATTATTTCTTACAACTGCATTTGAATGTACAGTTATTGCAAAAAAAAAATAATAAAGGTTCTAAAAGTCAAGAGTCAAGACAGTAGCTGAAAAAAATGTTAAAATCACTAATACATTATGAAAATGAATAATAAAATTAAACAAATTCATTGAAAACCTTAGAGCTGAAGAGGAGAAGGAAAGGGAGAGATAGGAGAATGGTACTGACATTTATTGAACACAATGAATCAGACATTATGCTAGATGCATTCAAAATCACTGAAGATGTAGAAGAACCAGAGCAGGTGGGCGTTGTTATCCTCATTTTACACATATTATGATGTCAGCAAAGTGCTCAGCACAGCAGCTGGCTCTTAATAAATGCCTGAAAATAGTAGCCATTATTATTTTTATAGTGCTATTAATATTATTTTATTGAGTGGAAATGGAGGCTGATTGAGGTTATGTAACTTGCTGAGGTCATACAGAAATAAACAAAACAAAACAAAAACTAAAAAACACTTCTCAAATTTACAGATTCTGGATCTGAATCCAACTACTCTCTTCTTAGAAGCCATAGTGAAAAACAAATTGAATAGGAAAAAAAAAAAAAAACAGAAACAAACACACAAACAAAAAACCCTTCAACTTACATATTAATTGAAACTATGTGGCAGAAAGTATTAGGAGCTCTTTCTGCTGATAAGTGATCAAAAAACCCAAACTTGTTTAAGTATTAACAATATAAAATCAAACTGCAGTATGTATGTGAAAAGCATGCAAAGAAAAACGATTAGCATCAATTTCTCTCAATAGTAAAAACAAAACAACATAAAATTTATCCTGAAATACAGGAATATTGTCCCACAAGAATCCAACATGAACTTGAAAAATTAATGAAGCAAGTACAGGTGTGATGAAATAACTCAAAGCAAATATAGGTACTCAGGCAAACAACAAGAGGTGGTATCTAGGAAACAAAGGAAACATAAATGGTAAGAATTTAGGAAAGAGACTGATGGGAAAATTATTTCAGAAATAAAGATTCAATTACAAGAGTGTAAGAAAGAAAAGATCCCTTTTTTTAAAAGCTCAATAGGTAATATGGAATATAGAAGGAGAAAACAAAATGAAAAAGAAAGAGGGGTATACATAAAAAATTCTGATGGACTATAAATGTAACAGATACTTACAGTGCCTTCCCCATTCCTCTCTGCACCTTACCATTTCAGTGCATTCTGGCCACACATTCATGACTAGCATCTCCATCTCTTCTCCTGAAAGCTTTTTGAGAAGTCTTCCGGATAAGTCTTCTCTGCCAATGCACATGGGAAGCTGAATGTGGGAGAAATGTATAAGCCCCCAAAAGCAGACTTTCATACATACGTATAGAAGTTATCCTAATTTTGTTGTTGTTGTTTTGCTTTTTACCCTTCCATTTGGATCATTCTGAAGCCCATGGTTTTCCTTGGCTATGCGTTCCTTCAATGGTTTAAGTACATGTTGCCTCTGATAATACGACACCCTCTATTACTTGCATTTCCCTTTCCGTTTTCCTTCTTATTTCCCATAACACTTTTTGAAAGGATGATCTTCCATTAAGACTACATGCATTAAATCCTACTTGCCTAAGGATCATCTTCTAACAAAACCCAAACTTAGGAATAATATTAACAGTCATGGATTGTGGAAGCAGTTTTTCAGGATGAGATTTTAAAACTGAGTAATTTAGTATCCAGATGACAATGAGGATTATATTACTGGTGGTAAGTGGGTCATGATAAGGCTCAGTGGGCTAAAGCGTCACAATTTCTGGAACTCTCACATGCAACGAGTTGGGATATAATACATATGGAAGAGGATCCATGACTTATAAGATACTTCTAGTAATGGAAAGATATCAGGGCAGTGTTGATGATAAGGAACATGGAGTTAGTTATTTGTTGTAAGTATCACTGAAGCACTTAAGGAAGAAAGTAACAAAGTCAGGTCAATCAGCTATTATCTTAAACATGATGTAAAAGTTAAAGAACCTCTAGTACACTGTAAAGAGACCTTGATCTTCTGCATTGAAAGACAAGTTTGTGCTGAAATTCATGCTCAACCTCTGATCGTAAGAAGAGAAATGATAGAAATAAAGGTAAATAAAGAGTACTGTCAAGTCTCTGAGGCTGAAGCAAGGACAATGATATGGTTGGCGGATGAGCCTGAGATCTGGGATAAGGATCTCCAAACCTCAAACAGGCCTACCTGCTTGCCATGTGCTCCTTTGTGGGTGGTAGGAGCTAGAAGGTACAAGAGCTTGTTCTGTGAGAGGATGATCCAATGGGTGATTCCACTGGATGCCCTGTAGAATTAGAGTGCTGACCTTCTAGATGTGCCATTTTCTTTCATTAGAAGTCCCTGATCGGTATAATGCTGTGTCTTCAAGGGGCAGAAGAACAGTCCCTGTTCTTCCTTCTCTTCCTGTGATTGCCCTGAGAAACATGAGCTTTCTTTCCCCACAATTTTTGGCTCTGATGAACTGGAATTCCTAATTCCCAAATAGGAAAAACGCTTCTATTGGAAGACACTGTAGGGGTTCCACTAAACTTAAACTTAAAGCCATCATCCAGTCATTTTGTGCTTCTCATATCACTAGATCAAGAGGCAAAGAAAGGAGTTACTATGCTTACAAGCATTATTAACCTTTGTTTTCCTGAGAATGAGATTGCTGTTACCTAACAGGAGTACTGTGGTATTCAGAAGATTCAACTCTGCATTCATGTCAAACAAAAACTTCCAATCTATTTTAAATTGCATAACAATCTTCCAAATAGCTAATTATTAAAGGAGAAGATAAAAACAGACATGGGTAACCATGTATAAATTACCAACAAGCATACACCAGTTAGGATGCATCCACTTACATGTAACATGTACTGGCTTAAGCAGTGAAGTGAGTATATAATCCAATTTTTAAGACAGAGCTGTAGATCTTCCCATCTGTAATGGCCTTCTTCTCCCCCAGGGCAGAACCTCTACCCCACTCTATTGAAGCTGTTAGCAGGGGAGGGCAGTGACCCACATTTCCTTGAGTGACACCAGTGCTCTAAGAATAGGCATTGAGGTAGTAGAGGAGCAACACAGTGATAGCCTCTAGTCTTCTTGGATTGCCCCTCTGGGTGTGGATCCTCTACTCTAATAGCAAGCTGTTTGGGGCTGGACTGGGATCCCAGTACTCTTGGAGCCCTTATCCTAGGATTGGGAGTTGGGTGGGGAAAGGGAGCCCCAGTCTTCTCAGTTGTGTCTGTCGATGATAGCACTTCTAAATATAGGCCTGGGGAGGACAAAAGACTCTGGTGCACTACCCCTCCTGGGGTATCACCATAGCCCTAGCCCAGGAGCTGGCAAAACAGAGAATTTCTGTCTTGTTGGTCATACATGCCCAGAGTCTACATCCACAACAGAACTTCAGCCATGTAGTTGGGGAGAGGGTAATGTGGGAGAAATTCATGGTTCAAATGCTACATTCCCTTGCCATTCTTAATGAGTTTTAGGACACTTTCCTAAATAAATTTACATTTGATATATGTCCTTAGGAAAATTTCCAGAGATCTCACATTTTTTAAAAAATAATTTCTACTATTTAATCAGTTGTTTTAGTGAGAAGAGTATCTATTAACTTCCTCACTACACCATTGTAGAATATTTATAACGTCCATTTGAGGTCATACTTTATTTTCTCAAAGTTCAGGTGAAGAAACTAAGGCTCACAGAGAGTATGCAATTGCTTATAAATGAATTTCCTTATTTAATACTATTTCTGGCCTGTAGTATTGAAATGAACACACGAAAAAAGGATGAGTCAAAATTACAGAAGGTTTAAAACCATGGAATTGATGCAAAAGTTGGGTATTCATCTGTTCTGATGGCTGAGTAATAGTCCATTGTGTATATGGACCACATCTTTATCCATTCGTCTGCTGAAGGGCAACCCAAGTTTTACATCAACTTGGATGGGACTGGAGGAGATTATGCTAAGTGAAATAAGTCAAACAAAGAAAGTGAGTTATCATATGGTTTACCTTATTTATGGAACATAAGGAATAGCATGGAGGTCATTAGGAGAAGGGAAAAATGAAGGGGGAGAAATCAGAGTGGAAGACGAACCATGAGAGTCTGTAGACTCTGGGAAACAAATGGAGAGTTTTAGAATGGAGGGGTATGGGAGGATGGGTGAACCTGGTGATGGGTATTAAGGAGGGCATGGATTGCATGAAGCACTGGGTGTTATACACAAACAATGAATCATGGGACACTACATCAAAAACTAATGATGTACTGTGGGGCGCCTGGGTGGCTCAGTGGGTGAAAGCCTCTGCCTTCAGCTCAGGTCATGATCCCAGAGTCCTGGGATCGAGTCCCACATCGGGCTCTCTGCTCAGCAGGGCTTCCTCCCTCTCTCTGCCTGCCTCTCTGCCTACCTATGATCTGTCTCTCTGTCAAATAAATAAATAAAATCTTAAAAAAAAAAAAAAACAACTAATGATGTGACTAATATAACACAATAAAAAAAAATAAAAACTAGCTTTGAATCATAAAAATAAATAAATAAATAAACCATGGAATTGAATTTAATATTCTTAAATGTTTTATAGAAAAATTAGATCAAATGCATGTCCATATGACTGGAGTCACATTACCATAATTTTAAGACAGATTAGTGAGCAGTTTAGGTTTTGTTGGTCAGGTGTTTTAGAATATAGTCTTCAACTCAAGATTTTGAAAGTGAATCTTCATAGGGTTTATTGAAATTATTACTACAATGTCCTTGTAAGAATCCCTCTCTGTGTTAAAAAACTGGAGTGACACATACTGAGAGATGTTTTCTTTGACCATTAAAGCTTTTTGTGTGACACATACCCTTCACGAAGGGATGACCTGGGATTTGAATGAAGTCAGTGCCTGGAGCAGATATGATTCCCAGAGACAATAACCTCTCTTGACTCTGAACTTTGCCAGATGACCTCTGCTTTGGGAATGAGGAAAAGTGCTGACTTAGACTGTAACGCCAAAACCACTGCCATTGATCAATGAATGGCTGCCCTTTCCAGAATACATAATGTCAGTTATGTTGCTTCTATGGGATCACTCAGGAAGGCATTCATGTTGTGGGGAAAATCAAACTCATATAGAATTCAGTTAGGTTCACTTAACTAGTTCCACTATGTTAGGCTTTAGGTACCTAAAATTTAAGAAGAATGACTTTATAATCTACATTAAGAGAACATTCTGTAGTGAGGAGGAAGTGGATTTTGTTTTTGTTTTTGGTTTTTTTTTTGTGGATATAATTTATTTATTTTTATTTTTTAACATTTTTTAAATTTTTAAAATATTTGTTTATTTAAAGAGAGAGAATGCGAGAGGGGGAAGGGGAAGGGGCAGAGGGAAAGGGCAAAAGAGAATCCTCCAGCAGACTCCTTGCTGAGCATGGATCCTGAGAGAGGGCTCAGTCCCAGGACCCTGAAATCATGACCTGAGCTGCAGTCAAGAATCAGATGCTTAACTGACTGAGCCACCCAAGCGCCCCTGGCTTTTTGTAATTTAGACTTGCAGACTTTCTGATCAAAATTCACCATATATTTGCTCTCTCTGCTTCACTTTCCTTATGTAGCTAGAGCTTAAACAAGTGATTATATTTTGAAGAATGGAAGTAATAAAATTTGAAATATTGGTTCATCCTGGCCATCTTAGAACAGCTATGGGCAAAAGTACAGTTATATTGTGGTTTTCAATTAATTTAATTTAATTTAATTTATTTGACAGAGACAGAAAGAGAGAGTATAAGCAGAGGGAGTGGCAGGCAGAGGGAGAGGAAGAAGCAGGCCCCCCGATAAGCAGGATGCCCTACACAGGACTTGATCTCATGCCCATGATCTCTCTGAGATCATGACCTGAGTAGAAGGCAGGAGCTTAACTGACTGAGCCACCTAGGTGCCCCTGTGGTTGTCAGTTTACTGATAAAATGATTTAATCCCTCATGATGGGTTGTATTGGAAAGAGTATCAGGCATCTGGGTTTGCTTTCTACCCCCACAACTTAAAAGATCTATGACTTTAAACACCTTTGTAATCTCTGATTAGCAAATATTTTTCTTTAAAACATCTATAGTAATGTCTATTCCACATAATTTTTAAAATATTCTTTCGCTCATAGTAGTGCTAAATGAATATAGCATATATGCACACAAATATTTTCTGTTTCACTTTCCATATAATGAGCAGAGCTCTGATTGAGTGAACATGCTAAGTTTACTGATTCTTTAATGAAACTATATGTAACAATAAAGGAAAATTTATATATAATAAACAATTTATATGTATGATTTATCAATATGTTTTTATATGTATATGTGCTGCTTATAATACAAAATGTATGTGTGTGTTATATATATATAGGCATGTGTGTAAATTTTGTCAGACGAATCATTAGAGAAAGGATTGTTTTGTTGTATAAGGGGTTTGGGGACCATTGAGTATTCATATACAAAAAAGTCTTTGACTTATACTTCATATCATATACAAAAATAAATTCAAAATCTTTTGTAATTCTAAAAGTAAAATGTAAACTGTAAAACTTCTAGAGGAAAAGAGAAGACCTTTGAAATCTATTAATAGGCATCAATTTCTGAGATATGGCACCAAAAGTACAATCCATAAAAAAAGAAGTTGACAAATTGGTCTTCATCAAAATTAAAATTTATGTTGTCCAAAAAAACACAGGGAGTGGAAAGACAAAATAGAAACTGGAAGAAAGTATTTGGAAATTGTGTACATCCCCAAACTCTCTAGTTTACTCACAACTTCAGAAAACAACAACAATAAAACAACAATTAAAATTGCAAAATATTTTGACATTTTATGAAACAATATGTATAGATAGAGAAAAACACATGAAAAGATGCTACACATCCTCAGTCATTTGGGAAGTACAAATTAAGATGACAATGAGATAATACTGTACATCTATTAGAATGGATAAATTTAAACCATGTCAAGTGTTGGAAAAGATATGAAAAGTGCCTTTAACATTTCTGAGAGGAATGCACAGTGGTAGGCCACTTTGGAAAAATGTCAGTTTCTTAAAAAAAAAGAGAGAGAGAGAGAGAGAATTTGTACACCTACCATGAGATCCATTGACTCTGGTTCTATTTACCCAAGAGAAATGAAAGCATATGGAAATATTCATATAAATACTTTAAAGAACATATAAAACTCAACAACCAAAGACCAATTAACCCAATTTTTAAATGGGTAGAAGTTGGGTGCTTGGGTGGCTCAGTGGTTAAGCATCTGTCTTCAGCTCAGGTCATGATCTCAGGGTCCTGGGATGGAGTTTCACATTGGGCTCCCTGCTCAGGAGGGAGTCTGCCCCTCCCCTTGCCCCCACTTGTGTTCTGTCTCAAATAAGTAAATAAAATCTTAAAAAACAATTTTTTAATGGGCAGAAGATATGATCAGACATTTCTCTAAAGAAGACATACAGATGTCCAACAGACAAATGAAAAGATGCTCAATATCACTCATCATCAGGGAAATGCAAATCAAAACTACAATTAGATAGTACCTCACACCTTTCAGAATGGCTAAAACTGACAACAGGAGAAACAAGAGGTCTTGGTGAGGATGTGGAGAAGAAGAAACCCTCTTGCACTGTTGGTGGGAATGCAAACTGATAGAGCCACTGTGGAAAATAGTATGGAGGATCCTCATATAGTTCAAAATAAAACTACCTTATGATCCAGCAATTGCACTACTGGATATTTACCCAAAGAATACAAAAACACTAATTCAAATGGATAGGTGCACCCCCTATATTTATAGCAGCATTATTTACAATAGCCAAGATATGGAAGTAGCCCAACTGTACACTGATTGAAAAATGGATAAAGAAGATGTGCTGTGCGTAAATATATATAATGGAATATTATTAAGCCATAAAAAGAATGAAATCTTGCCATTCACAACAACTTGGAAGGAGCTAGAGAGTATAACATTAAGCACAATAAGTAGAAAAGAAAAAAGAGAAAGAGAGAGAGAAACTGAGAAACATACTCAACTTTGGAGAATAAACTGATGGTTACCAGAGGGATGGGGACTGGGGGATGGGTTAAGTACACGATGGGGATTAAAGAGTACAGTTATCACGATGAAAGATGTAAAATAAAAATAAGTGAATAAAATATGAACTAGCCACAAAGAAAGAAAAAAAATTATTACCTAGAGATTAGGCATTCAGGGGAAAAAAAAATCCCTACTCCTGTTAGTTATCCCCAGTTATATTAAAATGGACAATATTTTGGTTTAACCAATATTGGTTTACTTAGACTTATTTTCTACCCTACAAACATTTGAATTCTCTTCTTTCTTAAGAGCCTTTAAACTTCAAAACACCTGAACTATGCAACCCTATCAGCGGTTGTTTTGGACAACATCTTAATGTTGTGTTTAGCTATGAAGAGTTCAAATACAGACTTAAATTATGTTATGAGTATTACATGGTTCTTTTCATTGTGTTAATAATTTTGGGTTCATAATAGTATATACATATATTAAAGATGATAAAAGTTCACATAGTTCATAATATCATTGGGGAATGTAAATTTTTCCCTTACCTAGAAAGATGTATAATGTAATATAATTTACTTTTGGGATAAATATTATGCTTTTAACCTCAGCATAAGAACATAAATCTGTACGTAGCTTTTACAATTTTCCTGGAATGTATAGAAAATGTATTTTCTCCCCCTTTTTCTATGCTTCCTTTATAAAGTGACATAATCACTTAATGAGCATTTGAAGGCACCTCCACCATCCCCTCTACAAGAAAATGAGTGAGTGATGGAATTAGAAGCTATTTGGAGAGGATATGCAGAAGTCAGAACCTTGTCTTTGCATTTCTGAGGCATGGGTTGCAAAGAGATAGCTTATTCTACAATTGAGAAAGTAAACAGTCTCAACCACTACAGGTCAGAAGTTTAAAAGTAAAAGAAAAATGTCTGTAGCTGGACTCATGCGTAATAAAACCGGAACCCAAAAGAAAGCAAATTGCATAGTCTGACAGTGACCCTGGAGGAGGCAAATCCAATTAATTGGGAAAAGGATTACTTTGAAGAGACCCCCTCAAATGGAGCTTGCCAGAAAGACTATCTCAGTAGTATACATTTGAAGAATAGCCATCAAGTCAGTTGGAATAACAATGCTCCTCCACTAATCCTCCAGTCAGAGCATGAAATAGTTCATCTGCATTTTTTAGAAGGTGTCTTCCAATTAAAGGATAATTTATAAAAACAATGCTCTGTGCACTCTTAAGCTAAACATACTCTGAGAAACCAATAGGGGGAAAAAATAACCCACAAGGAATATTGGCTACAAGTTACTTTCACCAGCAGAAGGAGCTTATGTACCAACACTATGGGGATGGTCTAAAGCCAATTAAGGCAGCCTCAGCTGTACAAAGAGCAGAGGGAGCCCTCTGTTAAATAAAATTTGAATTCCAAAGATAACATTTCATAAGAAAGAGAAAACAATGAAAGCATTCTCAAACTAAAAATAAGATTTTTCATTTGTTTGAAGAAGAAAAAGAAATTCACAGTGGTGTAGTTTACCAAGAAACGGAATTATTAACCTTAGTCTTTTGCTTTTAAGATTGTCATTAATGCAATGAAGTCATTGAAGGAAGGTACATACATGGAAATCACATTTTGAATCCATCAAAAATATATAAGGTTAATTGTTTGTACTTGGGACTTAGTTTTTCACTTATCAAATATTTATTTAACAATTAAATGTACCAGACGTTGTGTTAGACTTCATGAATTTAAAGTTAATAAGAGCTACCTCTTCTCAATAAACTTATCTTAGGGGTTTAGATGGGTGTAGGAAAGAACACTAGCAAATAAAATAATTAGTGGTAGGTACCAAAGAGATGCATCCATAACTGCTATATTATTTTAACTTCTTAGAATGACAATAATTCTTCAAATCATAGAGATATGTGTTGCTTATGATGCACAATAGACATTTTATAAATCCAAGTATTTTACAAGTCATCTATGTAGTTTCCTTCTGACTGTCTGATCCTACCAACTACTTTAATCAAAAGCACTTACGGAAAACAGTGGGACCAGCCATGTCACTGGTCAAGGTCAGCATAAGGAATATTAAGTGCATAACTGTATGACAAACCCTAATGTAAGCACTAATGATTTTTTTAAATGCATTAATTTCTCAAAAATTATTTAGTGCCATGAATTGAATAGCATTATTATTATAGGGATATAACAGTAAAGAGTTATAAGCAGATACTTATAAACAGATACTTATAAACATATAAACAGATAAACAGATAAACAGATAAAAAATATAAACAGATATTTATTTATCTATATAAACAGATACTTCAGTGAAGACACATAAGAAATTAATGCATAAACAAGTAAATTGATATATTATATGACACAGTAACAAACTATGTAAAGCAAAGTTAAGCTTTATGTACTCAAAATTAAGAGCAAGAAATAAAGATTGGTGGGGAGGAGAGGTATTTTGAATAGGTGGTAAAATAAAACACAACAAAACAAACAATAACAACAACAACAACAAAAACCACCTTAAAAAGTTTTCATCAAACAGAGACCAGAAAGAATTGAAGAAGTGATGAAGAAATTGAGTGGAATAATATCAAAGGCATCTAATTTGAGCACGTACTTGAAACATTTGAAGGGGAAATAAAAGACCAGAAAGGTCAAAACAGAGTAAGAGGAAAAGGGTTTTGGTGGTTGTTTTGTTTGTTTGTTTGTTTGTTTGTTTTTTAGGAAAGAAAATAATGTGGAGTTCTAGGCCATGGAAAAGACTTTGGGTAATATTTTAAAACAGATGAGATACCATTGTACACAGGTATGACATGACACAATTTATTCATTTAATTCATTAATATCACCCTAGCTTTGGTAGAGAGAATACCATGCAGGTGCAGAAGCAAGAATTACAAAATATGTAATTGGCTACCTACTTTAGTTTTGAGTTGTCAATCGTATGTTTAGGAAATCCTGGATGTTCTAGATGATGTCATCTGTCTATAGAGATTGTTCTCTCCTCTACAAGTCAATATAACATTAGATCTCCTCAACCTATTTAAGGACTTTAGTGATCCAGGCAGGTTTAAAATTTGTTTAATTCTTGGTTTACCTTTCATTCATTGGAACTCCTGAAATTTCAGCAAAGAGCTGAATTTGGTATAACTGCCCAAACTAGGATAAAAATCATTAAAGCAACTACCTACCAACCACACAGTCCATATATTTACTATTGTTCTGATACAGATATTGCACAGTATTGGCTTTCCAGTATCTTGTCTTACACCTTTAGTTCATCCCAACTGACCAGAGGTTAAAACTAGCAATTGTATTCCCATCACATATTGGGGTTTAATACTACACAATTTAACTGTCAACAATGTGGCCCTTAGTGTCTTGAGAGAAGTATGTGATCCAACTCCAAAAGCCTATCTTAAGTTTTGGGGGAAATTTCAAGGTAACAAGAGTGAAAAGAATAAATGATATGTCAGAAGAAAATTTAAAGTTAATCATAACTGTACTTGACTGACTTTCCAAAGAAAACACAGTTATTTACCAGTTAAAGTGGGAACTCTCATGGGTAGACTGTATGAAACTACCAATCTTAGAGGAAGAAAGGTGAGTTCTTTGCCTATTCCAACTCATCTATTATCTCTCATTCTCCCAGCATCACCCAATGAGAACTTAACATGTCACATTTCCGGGTTACATTACTGACTCATTCTGCCAACCAATCAAATCACCTTGCCTGGATCTGGTCAAGCTATGGTGTCTTGGAATGTAAAAGTCTAAAAAGGCTATGGTAAAATCAAACCTTCATGCTTTGGGAAGTTGGGATAGCCAGTAGGGGAGGTTCTAGTTTCTCCTTAGAGCAAGATGCTGAGGTCCACAGAGCAGATAGGACTAAGGACCTCTAGAAACTGCCTAAACTGGATCTGGTAGAGGGCACAGTGGGACATATATATTTAAGATTCATTAGTACATTGATGATAAATAAATGGGATCTTATCCTGCCATGACCCCAAGCTCCCACCTCTAAACTAAGATGAGCAGCAGCTGCAGCTGTAGTTTCTTTCCTCCTTTTTCTTTCTCCTTCCCTCCCTTCCTTCCTTCTTTCCTTCTTTTCTTCCCCTCTTCTTTCCTTCCTTTCTTCTTATTTTTTTCCCTTTCTTCTTTTTATTATTCTTCCCTTTCCCTTCTTTCTTCTTTCTTTATTTTTTTCACGGCTCTTCTCTCCTACTTTCTCTTTGTCTGGGGCTTTACTCTGTGTTGATAATTTATCTAGAACACTTTCCTCCTTATCTTCCTCTAACTCACTCTTCATATCATTAAGATCCCAGTGTATATCACCGGAATAACCTTTTCTGTCATTCTTATTTAAAATGCTTCTTTCTCCTACCCACCAGTCTGTCATTTTTATCCTTCTACTGTACATTATTTTGTTCATAGCTTTTATCATTATTGGAAAGTTATTAAATCTGTGTATATATTTGGGTGTGTGTGAAGATATGCATGTTGTAACTTACTATGTTTCTCCCATAATACAATATAAGATGCATAACAGCAACAATTTTGCATTTTTTTAAATTTTTTAGTTCTTCTATCTCCAGAGCTGAGAACAGATCCTGAAAATATAAGGGCAGCAAAAGCTGTCCCACTATGTATCAATGAGACGTTTAATTGATTATCTTTGAAATAGCTTTGAATCACATCCTACCAACAAGGAGAATAGGGAAATAATTGAGTCAGTTAGTACATAGATTAATTAAATCCAATAAAGTGTTGAATCAATTTGACTAGGATAGAATTTGGAAAGAATTGCAAACATGAACAAGACCTAAGAATCAAGTAATAGTTAACTTCTATTTATGGATGTGGGCTAAGATATCAACACCTTTGTTAAATAGTCTCCATTTTCGGACTGTAGGAAAGCCTTAAACAATCTCCACCCAAACTCCTGTTTTCCAGTCCTGATCTCAGGTTGATAAGCAAATCAGCCAGTGGAAAATGTAATACCAATTTTCTTGAAATGTTATCATCAAATTTTGTGACTATTTGCTACTGACTAAGGAAGGTTTAGAGTTAAATAGAAAGATGAAGTAAATAAAATGTATAAAACCATGGTACTTTTATTTGTATTTTAAGTTTATCAGTATATTTCATATGTTATTTTTAGACTTAATTATTTAATATAACTTACCATGAAAAACTGTGATTCCATTTTAAAATATATAATTGAGTAATTGCTTTAGTCCTTGAGTTTAAGTTATAAGTAAAAGATAATTTGAACTCTAAATTCACAAAATCAATTATGGTTCACCACATTTAAACTTGATTCATTAGATTCTAGGAATTAACTAAGTGCTTGAGAGAGTTCATTCGGTTATTTAGACAACTTAAAAGAACATAAATTATTAAAATTATAATTGTTGATAACATTTAAACATGTAAGTTACAAAATTATAAAAGTCTTTTTAATAGTGATAATTTAATCATACTAGTTTACTAGAGATAATATTTGTAGCTTGAATTTAAATGTTCAATCTTTTTTTTCATATAATAAGTCAATAAACTGAAGTATCAATTTAAAAAATCAAGTTGCTACAAATGAGGGGTTTTTTGTTGTTGTTGTTGTTTGTTTACAAAGATCACCATAAGTATACCATAGAACTTTCTTCGAAAATATATATTAATTTATGGGATGCCTGGATGGCTCAGTCAGCTGAGCGACTGTCTCTTGTTTTAGGCTCAGGTCATGATCTCAGGGTCTGAGATTGAGCCCCATGTTGGGCTCTGTGCTGGGTGAGGAGTCTGCTTGAGACTCTCTCTCCCTCTTCCTCTGCCCCTCCCCTTGCTCACACACATGCTCTCTCTTAGTAATTAGATCTTTAAAAAGAGAAAACATATATCAATTTCTAAAGAAATACTTGCTAAATGAGTCAATGAATAAATAATTATTTTTTTAGTTTTTTTTAAGGATAATTTCCTTTATTAACCACTTTGTAAAACCATCTCTGCTGTTTGTTAAACGATAGGGATTTGCTGGGTTTCCCCCACTTGGAACTACTGATTGAGTAGGTCTTGATGGAATCTAGAAATCTGTTTTTCACTAATGTCTCTTTTGACTCTCACAATATGCAAAATTAGAGTACATTGTCCTAAAGCACCATTTCTAATTTACTCCCTAACTAGTCTAGGTCTGAAGTCCCATGTCTGATGCCATCAACCTCCCTGACATAAACTTTCTCTGCATGGATATGCATCAATGCCAGTTGTTGTTCCTCTTTGCTAGCTGGGATTTCCTAGCTGTCTCTAGATCAGACTTCTCCCAGGCTAAGAATCCTGGATAATACGTTCCGATCCATCATCAGGCTGCTTACTACGCTCATTTCATAATAATTGTTTTCAATTTATGACAGCCCGTTCATGTCAGAAATAGGCATGAAAATAGAAAATTTGGATGGCAACTCGCAGTAGAGCTTGACTACTTTTATGTTCTTTTCAGAAAAGCGGCTCAGTTATTATGAATGTTTATGTGAATATGTTAAGATTACACTAAGGCTCTTAAGTGACACTTTTCTTTCTTTCTTTTTTTTAACACTATCCTAAAAATGATTCAATTTTTGCTATTTGTAATAAAATCAAATACTTTATTCAATTGCAAATGCAGAAAATAACCTTCCAGTTTGATCTATTCCTAGGATGTACTATTTGAACATTAATAATTCCTTTTATAATTCATGGATCCTCAGTTTGCTATGAAATGATACTTTTTCCTGTGTAAAATCACAGGTAAACATGCTTATTCAATAACTACCAGTTGAAGAGTTTGCTCAGACAATGGAAGATTGGTTCTTAAAGTTATTGAAATCTATGCCATTTTCTACTGTCACTTCATATTCAAAATACTTCATCTGAATCAGAACTGTGATTATTGAGGACTGTCTCTTATATCCTATTGTCCGCCAGCAGAATTACTTGGGCTGAGTTGAATTTTTTAAATGTACTGGCTTTTTCTCAAAAAATAAATGCATAAGCCTATCATTTAAGATAAATGGGTTATCTAGTTCCCAATAGATTAAAAAAACAACAACCAAAAAAAAAAAATCCCCCCAAAACGTTGCTATCCATGAAGTCTTACAATGACAAAGAAGTGGTAGCATACTATGTTACAAATCATCCTAAATTAAATTCAATCACATATTTACCCTTATTTTTACTTTCTTCTTCATAAATTGAAAGCACACAATTCAATCTTCTTTATACTAAAAATAAGAATACCTTTTGTTAGTCATGTCCTCTCCTAATTGAGGACAGAAAGATCAAGAAAGCAGTGTTTTGTAGGATCACTGTAGCTGCAAATTTGCAGCACAGTAATTGCCCAGCATGTGCTAACAAACTGTTCAGCTCATCCAGGCACACAGTCAAAGTGTGTAAGGAAGCAAAGAAGAGGAAGATAATCAATGGTAATCGTTTCTGTAGTTTTTCACTTCCCTTCAAATGCCATTGTCATCTTATTTATGTGAGAAAAACAAAAAGCAATTTAGAATGTTATCAAAATTAAAAGGAGAAAAGTGTAACTTAGAGACGGGAAATATTCATGCGAATTGAAAAGAAGGTTTGATTCCTTCAACACTGAATGAGTACACTTCTGCAACAAGAAAGTATAGCACTATGTTGTTCTACTGATAATGCCTATTGCAAGGAAAATTCAAAAGTATTTCATGATGAATTGAATTATGCTATGTATATCAGAAGGAGATAAGCAGGCAGAGTGGATTAGAGATTATAGTAACATAGAGTGTGGTCCACAGTAATTTTACATTTTGAACATAACCGGTTAAAAATGAGTACTCCAGTATTCTAAATGTATTGTTAACTATTAATAGTTCCTACACAAATATGGCTGATCATACTATCCATTAACTACTAATATACTTTTCTAGTGTGCAGATTTGTAGTGGCCATTGTTTATAGCAAGACTAAAATAAGCTCAAAGTCTTTATCATTCCATATCATTCCATATTCATTTGCATATATGTTTACATCTATATTTTCAGGCATGAGCTCTATTTGAATAAAGATATGCATTCAAAGTGATTCAAAATTGACATCCCAATCAAAATACCTCAAACATATATTCAATTTACAAAATTTGATTTTGTAATATCCTTTTATCACTTAGGCACAATAAAATAAACTCAAATGGATGCACTTAGATACTTGGATGTCAAAATTTGGACATCTTTCCTTGTTTTGGGTTAAATAAGTTTAGGTAAGTGTCTGATTTTAAATATTTGGGAAAAAATATGATTACTTTCTTCAGAGTTTTATTTCTTTGTTTTGGGGATTTTTTTGCTCATAATTCATGATGAATATCAGATCTTATAATATCTACATTTAGAAGATTATCAAGTCATGGTTTACATATATTAACTTTTATTTTGTGGCAATACCTTAGAATTAGCTGTCCTCATAGTTCTTGTTCCTAATTTCTGGTTTAATGGCAGGATGAATGGGAATAGAGAGTGACACATCCAAAGAAAACCTGACCCAAATTTTAACTAACCTTAGTATTTAGATCTTACTTGCTGCCTTTTATTTAGTTTATTAAGTTATTTGACTTTTCATATAAGCACCATAGTTAAGTCTATCAAATTGGATAATGTTCTACAAAAAGTCTTCAGATGTCCTGCCCACATACACAATTACCTCCAGGACTACTGGGTAACTAGTTTTCTAAAGTGAAAACTACTTTTTAGCAAACATTTTCATAATTGATCATAACTCATGAGTGATCACAATTCAGCATGCTTACTTCTTAGATAATATGACCCACTATGAGTCCTTGGCAAATTATAAGCCAATCAGACAGAAATCTCTTTTACTTTGCTGAAAATTATCATATATGGTCCATTACCCCTCCTTTTAGGTAAATTCTGCAGATCAGAGTCTATAACTTATTTCCTTAAAGCTATGAGTGCTTGTGTGTTAGAGTTGTCTGCAATTTTGCCCAAAACAGCTGTATCATTTTGTATATGCCCCTCCTCCTATCAAAGTGAAATACAAGTCTTCTACAGTTATAATTACCTATTTCCTTCTCTAGCATCATGTACTTTTAAGCCCTTTATTCCTTGGAGACATGACTTATTTTTATTTTTAATGAAAGGTTTATTTCAGAATAGTTTAAGATTTATAGAAAAGTTATTAAGATTACAGTAGCATATGCACCACATACCCCAGATACTTCAAACCTAGATTTTCCTATCATTAACATCTTACATTACCACAATACACTTGTCACAATTCATAAATAAATATTGAAACATTATTATAACAAAAGTTCATAATTTATCCAGATTTCCTTACTTAACACATAATGTTCTTTTTTTGTTCCAGAATCCCACCCAGGGAACATCACACTTAGTCCTCATGGCCCATTAGGTTCCTCTTGCTGCAACATTTCTTAGACTTCAATTGTCTTCAATGACCTTGATAATTTTAAGGGGTACTGGTCAGATAATTTATACAACACCTCTCAATTTTATTCTTCTCATGATTAGATTGTGGTTATGGGCTTTTTGAGGAAGGAACAGAGAGGTGAAGGGCATTCTCACACGTCCATGTCAAGGGTACGTGATACCAACATTACTCATCACAATTGCTATTAACTTTGCTCCTTTGGCTGAGGTAGTGTTTGTCAGAATTCTTCACTGTAAAGTTATTCTTGTTTTGCTTTTTTCATATTGTACTCTTTGGAAGGAAGTGGTTATGCAGAGCTCACTTCCAGTGTGAGGACTTACGCTCCATCTCCTTGGTGGATATGTGGGATTAAACAATATACCACTAAAAAACACATAGGCCAAAAGAGAAATCTCAAAGAAATTAATAAATATTTGGAAGTAAATGAATGTGAAAACACAATTTAGCAAAAGCAGTGCTTAGAGGGAAATTTATGATATTAAACACATATTAGGAAAGAAGAAAGATCTAAAATCCATAACCTAAGTTTTTAGTTCTAATAATCTAGTTCAAATGGAACTACAAAAAGCAGAGAAAACTGAATTCCAATCAAGCAGAAGAAAAAAATAAAAATTAGAATGGAAAATAAACTTCAAAACAGGAAAAACACAGAGAAAATTAATGAAACCAAAAGCTGTTTAAAAAAAATAAATCAATGTAGGGACGCCTGGGTGGCTCAGTTGGTTAAGCCGCTGCCTTCGGCCCAGGTCATGATCCCAGAGTCCTGGGATCGAGTCCCGCATCGGGTTCCTTGCTCGGCAGGGAGCCTGCTTCTCTCGCTGCCTCTGCCTGCCTCTCTGCCTGCTTGTGTGTACTCTCTCTGTCTCTCTCTCTGGCAAATAAATAAAATCTTAAAAAAAAAAATTAAAAAAAAAATTAAAAATAAATCAATGTAAATGAATAAAATCTTTAAAAAAAAATCAATGAAAGAGACATCACTACAGATCCAATGAACATCAAAAGTATAATAAAGTAATGTTATGAACAACTGTATATCCACAAATTTGAGAACCTAGATGAAGCAAATCAACTCCTCAAAAGACTAAATCTGCCAAAACTCATAGAAGAAGAAATAGACAATCTTAATAGGCCTATGTAGATTAAAGAAACTCAAAGACCTTGGGTACAGTGATGATTTTTTAGATACCAAAGACATGATCCATGAAAAAAAAACCAAAAAACTAATAAGCTGGATTTGATTAAAATTAAAAACAGTTGCTCTGCAAAAGACCCTGACAAAGAATGAGAGGATAAGCCACAAACTGGGAGAAAAATATTTTCAAAAGATATATATGATTTTAAAAACCCCTGCTATCCAAAATATACAAAGAACTCTTAAAATTCAATGGTAAGAAAACAAACAAACTAATTAAAAAATGTCCCAAGGCCAGAATAGACATGTCACCAAAGAGGACATATATATGGCATATCAGCATATGAAAAGATCTTCAACATCATTTGTCATTAGAGAAATGCAGATTAAAACGCTGTTATACAACTTATTAGAAGGGCCAAAATCCAGAACACTTATAACACCAAATGTGAGTAAGAATGTGGCAAGGATGTGGAATAAGAGGAATCCCCCAGTGAATGAAAAGAAAACGGTACAACCACTCTGGAAGACAGTTTGGTGTTTACTGACAAAACTGAACATACTCTTACCTTATGATCCAGAAGTTATGTTCCCTGATATTTATCAAAGGAGTTCAAAATTTATGTCCACTCAAAACCTGCACACAGATGCACAGCAGCTTTATATATAATTGTCAAAACTTAGAATCAATGAAGATGTCCTTCAGTAGGTGAATGAGTAAATAAACTGGTACCTCCAGGCAATGGAATATTATTCAGTGCTAAAAATAAATGAATTATCATGCCAGGAAAAGATATGGAGGAAACTTAAGTGTATATTACAAAGTGAAAGACACCAATCTGAAAAAGACTACATACTGTGGTTATTCCAACTATATGGCATTTTAGAAAAGGCAAAACTATGGAACCCAAAAACTGTTAGGGGTATGGAGATAAACAGGTTGTAATGAAGAAGATTTGGGGGGCATCAAAAATACTCTATATGATACTATGATGATGGATTCATGACATAGATTTAAGCAAATCTATAAAGCAAAACACTAAGAGTGAATCCTAATGTAAACTTTGGACATGGATGATTATGATGTGTTAATGTAGGTTTATCAGTTGTAACAACTGTACACCTTAGTTAGGATGTTAATGAAGGAGGCTATGCATGTGTTGAAGCCAGGGGATGTAGGAAATCTCTGTACTTTCAATTTTGCTGTGAACCTGAAACTACTTTAAAAAAATAAGGTCTACCTGAGTGGCTCAGTTGATTAGGCAACTGCCTATGGCTCAGGTCATGGTCCTGGAGTCCCGGGATCCAGTCCCAAGTCAGGCTCCCTGCTCATCAGGGAGTCTGCTTCTCCCTCTGATCTCCCCCGCCCCCCAAATAAATAAAATCTTTAAAAAAAATGTTGGGTGCCTGGGTGGCTCAGTAGGTTAAAGTCTCTGTCTTCAGCTCAGGTCATGATCCCAAGGTCCTGGGATTGAGCCCAACATCGGGCTCTCTGCTCAGCAGGGAGCCTGCTTCCTCCTCTCTCTCTCTCTCTCTGCCTGCCTCTCTGCCTACTTGTGATCTCTATCTGTCAAATAAATAAATAAAATCTTTAAAAAAAATAAGGTCTATAGTAAATTTCCTTTAGGTTCCTTAAAGTCTTTGCTGACACATTTTAATCTTCTATTTGTTTCAAATGTTTTTGTAATTGCTAGTTGAAGCATTTTATGATGGTGATTTAAAATCCTTGTCAGATAATTTGATAATCTGTGTCATTTCAATATTGGCAAATTTTTTAATTCAACTTGACATTTTCCTGATTTTTGCAACAGGGAAAGGGAGGAGACACCAATTATTTACTGCCAGGTGGGATTGTAAGTTTAGCTTTCCCACTGAGCTTCTGTTGATATCTAGTGGGGATGTTCTCCTGGTTTCTCAGAGCATGAGTAGGACTGATAGCTACCGAAAAAGATCTTCATTTATAGCACTGGCTTGAGAGGGTGACTTTTACTTTGCCTCTATGGGAGTGCTTTCTTTATGACATGCAATGGTGAAAGTCTCTCTGCACTCTCCACTAGGTCTCTCTGATACCATCTCAATATAGATGGAAAAGGTAGGGGTGGAAATTCAGGCTCTCTCTGTGGTCACTGCAGGGATGGGTAGGTTATGGCTCAGGACTGCGTGGAAGTGATGAAAGTCCCTACTTCATATTGTGCCTTGACATTACATCAGCGGGGATTAGTGTGGAACCAGGTCATCTCATTACAGTCTGGTGCAACTAAACGGCCAGGCAGCTGTCAGTGATGGAGACTGGATAGCATTTTTTTTTTCTGTGGTTTGTCTTTTCTGTGGAGTAGGATGATCATGTTTTCAAGATTTCTGTTTTGCTAGCTGTCCCTTTTCTGGTCTGTTGTTTGAAGACCTTTTTTGGTCTACATCTGTTGATGTTTCCAGGTTGCCAGCTTCTCCAGCACTTAGTCTGGGATATATGAAGCAAAAAGAAAACCCAAGAAATTCACCTTTCATTGAGTCCCAAGACCCAAGGCTGTTTGCCTTCTTGCTACCTTTCTGAGTCATTTATGTAACATATATAACGTTCAGATGATTAACTTTCCACTGTGAGGGGGAATAGAAAGAACTGCATATATTCCACCTCCTTGGAAGTTCTAGGCTTACTGAAGTATTTTACATATGAAAGTGGTATGATTAGACTTTGACTCTAGGGAGACAAATCATGTATGGAGACATAGTTATAAGGTACAGAAACAGACAAGGCAAGAAACGATGTATTGCAGAACTGAGACATTGGCTGTGCCATTGGAAGAGGGAAGACAAATACAAAAAAAAAAAAAATTAAAGAGAAGAGGCTAATAAGATGGTGGTTGTTTGGGATCTGTTATTTGATAGAAAACATCACCCAGTAAATATTTAAAATTTTTAATATTCATGATGACTATAGAAGCTTATTCCCTATATATTAACATTCTATCATTCTGAAGTTCTCATTTACCAGATTCTAGTTCATATTTTAATATATAAAAAGGAGCCACACTCTAAAACATGGAGAATTGTAAGAAGAAAATATGCTTTAATTGAAGGTAAGAAAGTGTACAGTAGAGCACAATAGCATATTTACAGTAGTAGCTACACTGCTTGCTACATTCAGCATCATTCATGACTTGTTGGAGAGTAAGGTGATTTAATAAGAAATATCAGAAATATCATAATTTTATTTTTGAACACTAGAAAACACAAGACAAAAAAAAAAGATTCTCGTGATAATGATTCCTCAAATTAATGCTTAAAATGGTAAAACTATTATTTTTTCCCTTCTTTTAAGAATAAAATTATAAAAAAGAACCAGATAAATAGATGAATTTTTTAAAGCTAATCATTAATAATGGTAGTAAACATGTGAATTTTATATATGCATAAATTGAAAATATATGTGTATCACTCACACATATATATGTGCACACATACATACAGACATACACACTACAATTTTAAAATCTTAGAACCCTCCAGCTTTATTTTTCAAATGTGTTCATAATACTGCTTTGGATTTTTAAAAAATAGCAATGGTTTCACCTCTGGAAAACACTAAGTTCTTTAGTAAATCTGAATTTAAAGTGATTTCAAAGAATACAAAATCTTAAAACTATGTTTTCAATATGGTCTATCAAACTTCACAGCCTGACTTTTATTTTATATTTAGCACTTAACTTTTGACAAGTTTCTTTAGCTCCTAAATATTTTTGTTACATTTTACGATCAAAGTATTAATTGTAATAGTCATATAAATCCAAGTAATTGTTTATATATGCTTTCTTCTCACAAACACTATAATTTTGTCCTTATAAAATGATCATCATGCTAATAAAATGATATTAAGAGCTAATATTTACTGACGCTTAATCCTAAAACAGGCATTATAATAGATGCTTTCTGTACTATCTCAATTATATTTAATAGATTCATCTGGGTAGTTGCTCAAAAATATACCTAGTAGGACTAAGAGTAATATTAAAACTCTAAACTGTCTCTAAAGGGTGTATACTTATTCCTATTATCTTGAATTTGTATATGATTACATTGTCTTTTAAAATCTTTGTGTATAAGGAAGCCTGGGTAGCTCAGTCAGTTAAGTGTCCAATTTGATTTCAGCTCAGGTCATAGGATCTCAGGGTCATGGGTGCAAGCACCCAGTTGTGCTCTGGGCTCATCATGGAGTCTTCTTTGAGATTCTCTTTCTTTCCCTCTGTCTCTCCCCACACCCTGCTCATGCTCCCTTGCACATTCTCTTTCTCTCTCTCTTTCAAAAAAAAAAAGAGAGAGAGAGAGAGAGAGAAACAAAAAATAAAAACACTTTGTGTGTAGGGGG
This sequence comes from Martes martes, assembly GCF_963455335.1. NCBI lineage: Eukaryota > Metazoa > Chordata > Mammalia > Carnivora > Mustelidae > Martes > Martes martes. The sequence goes on from NC_137892.1 coordinate 40,272,446, forward strand.
AGAGTAAAAAAAAATGCTACCCAAATCACAAATTAGTTGTACCATCTAAAAAAGGTAAGATTACTGCAAATACAAGGAAAAAATCCATTAGCTTAGTATAAAAAAAAATTTCAGGTAATATTGGACAAAATGGAATTTGTTGTTCCAGATATGGGTGTAAATGGCATGCCATTTATCTTTAGAAGATTGAGGAAAATTTACAAATACCTTAACAATAATATATTCATTAAAATGTATTAGATTTTGCTGAGCTTTGGAAGGAGTCATTATCCTATTTTTACCACTCTACTCACAGAGATTACATTCTAAAATGATTGAAAGGCTATACCTAATACAATAATCCTTATTTTCAAAACTAGTATTTAGCACATAGTAGGTTTTTTACTCCTAAATTTTTACTCCAATAAAGTGTGTAAGCATACCACCAGACTCAGCCTCATCATTTATGTGTACAACCTCCATCTTTGTTCAGTTGACTTTGAACTATGGATCCAGGAACATATAACTGAGGCTTACCATAGATAAAGGATGTTTCCTGATGGAGAGTGAAATATCAAGCTTTTTCCCCAAGGGGGGATAAAGCAAGTTGCATTTTTAATAGTTATCATACATATATATCTCAAATCCTGTTTATCCCTTTACCTGAAGCTGATTTCACAATCAATTTTAATTCTACAATCAAATGAAGAATGAAAAGAAGAATATATTTTATATTTTGAGAATCAATTCTGAAATGCAACTCTGAACCAGCTTTCAAAACTTTAAGAATTACTCGAGTAGCACTCTGCCTGGCTGCTACCAAGTCACTATCATGGCCAATGCTGTCTGTAGACCATCAAGCTGGTAAGTAAGAGTCACCAGGTGCTGGGTAGGACAGGCTCACAGGTGCAGTGCATGCAGTACACAGAGAGTTCATGGACATAACTGTTAGTGCATCAGTTGCAACATAAAAGGTCCCTGTGTGGAGGGCAATGTCATCACCTTGATGGAATCAGAGCAAGGGGCTCAGTAGCTGGGCTGAAACTACTACATCCTAGATGTCTGAGTTGATGACCACTTGGCCCATTTGTGTGATTTGGAACTGTTTAAAAAGTGTTTAAATTTTAAAAATATATATTTGAATAAAATAAACACCTGTATTATGAAATAAACCACTTCCCAGAATGAGCAGTGCATTTTTAAGGATAATTTCACATCTGCTGACTTCCTAATTGGCAGTCAATAAATTGACAGAGAGAAAGATGCTAAATACAACTTACTCAAGTAGCCCCAAATACCATGTTTGGAAAATAATATTTATAATTGTATAAATTTCAGTACTTTGTAAAGTCATTCACCACACACACACACACACACACACACACCACTAACACTTGGAATAGTATCTGAACTAACACTGAGAACAAATACTTTTCTACATAGTATGCATTTGCTAATTTTGACAACAGACAAGAAAAACAAAGTCACTGGTGTACCTTCTTGTTTGCCCTACCTTTAGCTCCTTCCAACATCCAGGAGGTGAAGGATACAGGGTTATGAGTAACCTCAGGTCCTGTAATTTGAGCTGGAGTGATTTCAAACTCTCAAAATCAGAAAAACTGAACATTTTAAATGTGGGATTTCAGCTTTGTCCCTGAGGCCTTGATCCTATTCTGTTAATTCTGGACGATACTGGGCATAAAGTAAGCTATTAATGTCACTGGATGTGTAATGATGTTAAACAGACATCACAGTCACAGACTTTAGGATAAAATTAGCTCATTCCATCACGAAGACATCAAACTTCCATTTTCATAAATAGAACACATGGATGGCACTGATTAAAGCAAAACAATAATTACAGTTAAAGGAAAGAAAACTATAGCTTCACAGAGTCACAGCCAATATTTTTCTGAGCATTTTAGGTGGAATCAAAGCCAATCCTAAAACAATTGATGAAGACTGCATAATTCAAGATTGTTCTTTAGCCAAATGAATAAACAATGGCTAAGTTTTAGTAATGATAGTCCTGAAGCAAGAAGCAGATATCTCTTGTGTAATTTCCTATTATAGATTATAGAATATATTAAAGAGACACAAAAAGAACCATGATTGTTGGGGTGCCTGGTGGCTCAGTAGGTTAAAGCCTCTGCCTTCAGCTGAGGTGATGATCCCAGGGTGCTGGGATCGAGCCCCACATCGGGGTCCCTGCTCGGTGGGGAGCTTGCTTCCCTTCCTCTCTCTCTGCCTACTTGTGATCTCTGTCAGATAAATAAATAAAATCTTAAAAAAAAAAAAAAGAACCATGATTGTTCATGATTGTATTTAGATACTCAGACTTAGTGAATCCCTTTGAACATTCCCTAGGAGACCATATTTTTTGGGGGAAAAGTTAGTGTCACTTAAAGATATGCTCCTCAAATAGATTCTGTGGTAAGAAGACTTCTAGATGGCCCTCAAGGTTCACGTGCACCGGTATACATGTCTCTACAATCTCTCCCCTTGACTGTGGGAAGGACCCCTGAATATAGTGAGATATAAAGTTCACTATTTGATATGACAAAATATTTTCAGGTGTAATTAAAGCCCCTAATCAGCTGTGTTTGACTTAATTAAAGGGGAGGTTATGCTGGGAGGCCTTGATCTAATCAGGTAAAGGAAGGACTAGAGCCTTCATGGAGGTCAGATATGTTCTCCTGCTGGCTGCTTTAAAAATATAAGCTGTCAAGTGAGAGTGCTTATGCAGAGCAAATGGCAAAGAACTAAACCTAGCTCTTAGTATCCAACTAATAGGGAACAAGAAAATGGGACCTCAATCATATAGTCACAAAGAACTGAATTCTGCCAACAACCACTTGGATTTGGAAGAACACCCCAACAAACAGAAAGGAATACAACATGGTGGCCGCTTTGATTTCATCCTTGTGAGACCCTAAGTGGAAAACCCAGTGAAGTTATGTCCAGATCCCTGACACATGGAAACTATGAGACAATACATGTATGTTGTTTTATACAGTTTAGTTTTTGGTGACCTGTTATGTAGTCATAGAAATCTAATACAGACTCTAATCTTCAGAGTAATCTCCAGCTCCTACCTATAGAACCAACATAACCTTTACCTATTATTTTTATTATAATCCTATTTTTTAACTCAAGTCACATTTTTCCAAAAAAATTATACAACTTTTTTCATTAAGAGTATATTTCACACACAGATACCCTATATATTCCTACCTAAGGGAAAATATTCTCTTCATTTAGACATAGGTATAACTTGAATAAATTAATTTCTACTTTTTACTTTTAAGCAGGCCCAAATTTCTCATATTTCACTCACTAAAGCATGTTTAATTGTGGAACCTTAAATTTACACTCAGAGTTGAAGTAGTAAATAAACGTTTATAATGCACGTGGCCACAAAACTCATAAAGCACATTAATGTGATACATAAATATGAAACCACGTATAAGCATAACCATTTGAGGAAGGAATTAACTGCTGAGATGAGTTTAAGTTTGCTGTGTTTTGTAGTGACACACACAAAAAGTAATATTTTTTAGTAAAAAGCAAAATGTATTGTTATCTCCAATATTCATCACATTTGCTTGTAAAGGCTATTTGGCAAACAGTCCTGAATGTGATAGCCAGGGAGTTAATGATACCATTTGCAAAGCACTCTCCAGCATGCTCCTAGGGTTACCTAGATTGTTATCTGCTCACTGAGAGGTGAAGTCTCTTAGTTGGTGTTAAAGTTTTCCCTACTCAGAAACAGTTAACTCCTGATTCAAAATGTTTATTAGCAAGGATAGATAACTAGAATAAATCTAGAACATGGGTTTTATATTTTTTTTACATGGTGGGAAATCATAACACTTCAAATGAAGTAACCATTCTTCATATGTTATCGCTCTGTATGACTGGAAAGGGGTATGATGTCCTGCTTCCAACCCCCTACTGATAACTCCTCCCAAATGACCCGCATGATTTATTAAACTCCTGTAATGGGTAAGCCTGCTGTGCACGTGGATCTTGTATTTCTTACAGAACCCCTAAAAGATATATTTTAACCTCAGATGCAAAGACTAAAGTTGAGGTACTTTGAGATCACAGCCGACGGAAGGTGAGCAAGATGCTAACCATCTATCTCGTTCGGGAGCCGCTTTTCTTTCCCAGTTCAAAAGATTCTCCATCTTGTCTATATCTATCCTATCAGTAGTCACCAAATAAATTGATTTCCCCTCCTTAATTTCTTCAAAGAGCATATTAAGCTTCATTGCCTTGGAACTACCCAGTTCTGAAGCCACAGTAAACAAGGAGAAAAACAAGATGGCGAAAATTAAAGAAGATCATGCTCTTCCTTTTATAGGCTTCCATTCTGAGGCTGGTAAAAAGAATGAACATAGAGGTAACTTAGGGTTTGTATCTTTCAATGGGACTGAGCAATCTTTTTTCTGAATCACAGAAATTAAAAGTGATTTTGGAACTATTTATATGATAATACGCTGTAAAATCACAATCATGTTAGGATTTTCTTCTGGGGCAGGGAAGTTTACACTTAATGAATAAAGTTTAAGGGGGCAGTGGAAGATGATAATTTGCACTAGCCACCAGCTAAGTTTGAGCATTTGGTTTACCTTTCTATTTACTTTTCATACTGCTCTTGTTCAGATAGATTTAATCCCTATAATTAACTGTTTCGGTGCATCAATGCAAACTGGTTTAAGCAACAAAGGAATATACTGAGTCATAAGCATAAAACCAAATGATGACACTGGCTCATGCTTTCTTTCTACCTCTTTCTACGTGTTGACTTCATTCTCTGGGTGCATAATGACATCATAGGCAGATACAATAGACATCGCCTCGTTCAAGTCCAGTGGAAGGGGGATCTTTTCTTGAAGCCGTCTGAAAAGGCCTGAAAGTCACTTTGATCAGACTAGCTTAGATCATGCTCTCATCCTAAATGAATCATGTGGCCAGGAAATGTTATCCACGGACAGATGCTGGTTTGGTTCACATGCCCCATACTTGTTGCTAGGGTAAAGCCTGCTTCAGACCACACAGACTGCGATTAGGAGAAGGATAGAACACCAAATGAAAAGCCGGGGCTATCATAGGAAGAAAGAGAAATGGATGCTGGGAAAGCAAATATCTACTGAGAATTTTTGTGAATGTTCTATTCCAGCAGGATTTATTTCTGAACATTCCAAGCATTAGACCAGATTTAAGGACCAGATCCATTTAATATAAGCCTTTTTGCTACAAAGTGCAGTCTTCATTCTTCTTACTTCTGTATTGGCTTTTTACATCTTTGACTGTTATCCACACAGGCAGGTGTTCAGCCCTGGGTCATCACAAGAATTGTTCAGAACCTCTGTTCCAGAAGCTTGATGACAGTCTGTCTCCCTTGCCCCATTGTCAAACATGGGTTCAAGCACTGTTTCTAAAAGTTTAAGAAGACAAAACGTCTAAATCAGCTAAATGAATAGTGAAATGTAATGTGCAGTCTGTGTAGCTTTTCCCTGATGCTAAGTTATGGAGATTTTCTCAGAAAGCTCCAGAACTACAGTTTTTCTAGAATTTCTTTGTCAGAACACTCACTGAATTTGAAAAGCTACACTGCAATGATGAAGCCATTTAATGGCCTTCAATTCCATAGCCATTTGCTCCCACTTGCACATTTAAATTTGCAGCAGAAATCCAAATGTTTAGCTTAATTGCCCTACTATGAAATGCAGAGATTTATGAAAAGATGCTAACAGCCTGTCCCCGTGCCATCATTGAAAAGGCTCGCTGGGTATTCAATAATAGGAAAGAAAAAAAGCATAAGTATAAAGAGGCAAAAATTACATTTAAATCAACATGGCAAAAGGTTTCCATGCTACAAAGAAAAATTAAATCAAACAGTGGGGTTCTTTTCAACTGAGGCCTTTAAGGAAACAGGCAAGATGTAATGTTCTTTATTTGTCAGACAAGTGACACAGTTAATCAGTGCTAATTGCCCAGGATTGGCCTCTCAGTTATGTCAGTTAATTAAAGTACATTCTCATATGTACTGACCAAACCCCTCTATGTGGTAGGTAGGCAGAGAAATGAAAGGCATAGATAGTGGGTCCCTCTGTCACTTGGAGAGAGAAATCAATACTGATTTAGTTGTAGCAGAATTGAGCTATTTTGTCTGCAGTCTTTTTATCTGCAAGGCCCCCTGGCCATCAGTGTGGGAAAACATTCATGGAACGAATGCATTTAGCAGGAGTAATCATCATCATCGTGAAGTGCTTATCAGAAATGAAGACAAAATGCAATTAGGCTAGATTTACAGTTGGACCAATAATTACCACTCAGATGTTTCAGCTGAATGGAAAATACATGATTCCAAACCATGACATTTGTGTTCGATTGCTTTCTCCTCCTTTCTCTTGTGATCTCTAACCCTCCTCCATTGTCTTTTCTTCTTTTTTTTTTTTACTTATAAAATATGTCAGTCATGATGTAGCACAGCTGAATAATTGTCATAGAGTCAAATGCTTGCAGGTGGTTAATGGAAACAGAAAATTAAATGAACAGCAGTAAAGAAACTCATACAAAATTAAAGAACTCTATTGCAAATTTAAAGGGTCATTTGGTTTCATCAAAAATCAAATAATATGAATATGTTATCCTCTGCATGAAAGAGACTATGTTAAATTGTTTTGAGAGCTGAAAAATGAGCAATCAATGGTGTGCTAATGAAATTTGTGAAAAAATCATGCACTATTGAAATATGCTGTAAATTGTCATTTAGTCCCTGTAGACGAAGGCCTACTTTGCAGGATCAATTTTTTTTTTTCTCTTGAACTTAATGTTTACCTAAATTATTGAATTGAAGATATGACTTGAAACAAGTTAAGATTGTTCCTAAAAAGAAATGAGAGTAGGATTAAACTAAGCAGACCTCTTGGAGTTGAAAAACAACAATAGCAACAACAATAACAACAAAAATACCACCAAACTAGTAACTCCTTCAAAAACGCCTGTTCTGAGACATTTTTCCTTATATGACAGGAACTCAACAATTCATAACACATTCATGATATGCCCAAAGAACAGAATCAATGGCCCCATTGACCTGCAAGGATTTAAGATGGTTTAGACCAACTAAGCTCTCATCTGCCTGGCATTTTTGAAATATATAATTGATAAAACTTTTGTGAAAAGAAAAGCTGCCTTTCTGGTGAAGCATCAGATATAATGTTGTATGGTGTCATTCAGAAGTAGATTTCAGTTACAGATTCTTTAAGAATAGATTTCAAGATTACAAAGCATTACATTCTTTATTCACTCCTTTTTATTTTTCATTATCCTCTTCATTCTCTGGGAAACCCAGAAGTCAATACGAAACGTCTTTTGTCCATCATAGAAATGATTTTCATCTTTGATGGTTGCTCATATCAAATAGAAAGAAAAATGAAGACATATAATTGAGGCTTCATTGGAAATAACTCAGACATTTGTGACATTGGCTTGAATGGCTATATGGTAGCTGAGTATTTTTAATAACTAACAAAATCTTAGAGGGTGTTTGAAAGTGACTCAGTTTTTCACATTAAAAAAAAGACAAAAATAAATATTCCTCAAAGAATAGCTTTAAAAAGGTTAAAATAAAACATGTTTCTTAAACAATATAAATCCCTTAAGATGATTCAGTCTTTTTAAATGCAAAATGAAGTGTATCTTATCTTGCACTAGTGAGAAAGAAATAATATAATAAACACAGTTTTTTTTCTTTTCAATTATCCTTGATGATTCAAACCATTAAAAGTATCTTTTTTTTTTTTTTTTTTTTTTTTTTTTTTTTTTTTTTTTTTTTTTTTTTTTTTTAGATTTTATCTATTTGACAGACAGAGATCACAAGTAGGCAGAGAGGCAGGCAGAGATAGAGGACGAAGCAGGCTCCCTGTGGAGCAGAGAGCCGGATGTGGGGCTCGATCCCAGGACACCGGGATCATGACCTGAGCCGAAGGCAGAGGCTTTAACCCACTGAGCCACCCAGGTGCCCCCATTAAAAGTATCTTTGATAGTTTCTTTCTCCCTCTCAAACTTAGGAGCTGTCAGTGGATTGTACATAAAATTGATGCAGAGGTGAAAATATTGACTCAACCTTTCATCTGCATGAGTACAAAAATATACCTTATTTTAATAATACCTAGCAAAGGTAAAGCTTAGCTGCTTGTCATTTCATGTTAAAATAAGATAAAAACTAAAATAGCTCAACAAACGTGAAAAATTTGCATGAACATGTTATAATGAAATGTCCAATTTTTTTAGTTAAAGCATTTTTCTCTATATTTTTCGAATGTTACTCCAATTTTAAAGATTTTCTGCCCTTTTTCTAACTAAAGCTCTATAATGCCCCTATTTTTACATAACAGTAATATTGTTGTCATTTAAATCCAACCATCCAAATACTAACGTTGTAGACACATTCTACCATATTCAAAACAGTATTCTTTGAAGGCTCACCACTATAAAAAAAAAAATAGATAAAATTTGTAGCAGGGACATCATCATTAGTCCCCCTTAACATCACCGCTGTTCCATCTTTCTTTTAAATTAAAATTTTAACCTTTTTTATTTTTCAAATAAAATGTAAGACATTTTTATGCCAAAGGCAAACATCTTTATTTTGATGTATTAAACTGCAATTTCTACATATATCCCAGCCCCACTAAAGGCCTGTATTCAGTATTTCTGTTCAGCACAAAATACATTTCTTACAGAGTACCGAGCATAGGTATGTCTGAAACATTATATATCTTGATAAATATATTCCCTTTCAATAATTATGTTCCCTTAAATTAATACATATAAAAGCTTTAAGTTTTGGGGGGGAAAATAGAAAACATTTATACTAGTATTCAGAGCCTTTCTGAGTTCAGGATGGCACCAGTGGCTAGGAAAGATGTTTCCTCAGTGATTTGAGATCCTGTGGATGACACTAGTTTAACAAATAAGTACAAAAATCAGCATAAGTTCATTGTAATTTTCTGAAGCTGTCAAGGTCAATAAAATTACAGCAAAACTATAGTGGAAAGTGTTCACCTTCAGGAATAGGGTGCTCATTTTCCCAGCCACTGGGAATGTATGCCACAGACAGCCCAGAGGGGAGTCCCTCTCCTGCAAGTACACTTCACCTACAGGAACTGCCTCTAAAACTTGCTTGCCTTCACCTAGGTCTGCATCTGGTGATCCATTTTGTACAACGTGTGCACCCACGCCTCAGTTTCAGGCATCTCTGAAAGGCCACCACAGTCTCAGTGCTCCCGGTTGGATCAGATAAGCCATTGTTACTCCCTCCATAATTTGCCCACTACTGCTTCTCTTATTTCATCGCTGAGGGTTGCTTCAGAGCAAGCCTCAAGAAACTTCTGCACACCGATCTTAATGTCAGATTTGGGTTTCCAGTAACCCAATTGAAAAGAAAGACCATTTGCATTTGAGTGATAAGCAGCATTTGGATGATTATGTAGATCAAGGGAAAGCATCATAGCCTTGTGTGACTTGAAATACACAAACCCTGGTGAAAAGTGGAAGTGACTTACTATGTTTGGAAGATGGCATAGAGTCTCTGGTCTGACAATCTCAGGGATTTTTCAGGAAATTATTTGAAATGAGAAGGGAGAAGATGGGTATTGGTAGAATGTGAAAGATATTAAACGTCATGTAAAGGATTTGGATTTTATTGAGTAGATGTTTGCAAGTCACTCTAAGTATGGAATAAAAGCAGAATGTTTAAGGAAGCTTGGTATAGCAAGGATATGCAGTATGGGATAGATATGGGAATGATACCACAAATCTGTATCTTAGAGAGTGAAGGCCTACACGGGGGCAGAAAGGATAAATGAATCTCTCTTTCTTTCCACTTTCTTTCTGTGTGTGTGTGTGTGTGTGTGTGTGCGCGCGCATGTATGTGTGCATTGTTGTAAGAGAAAAAAATTTTCACAAATACTTTCTAAGGAAGCCCCAGAGAGTATGAATAGGTAGGTCTTTAATTAATCCTCTGTTATGAACTGTTTTTCCAAATCTACCTTAGAAATAAATTACCTGGTATATTTTTCCTTCCTTTACATATTTCCTATTTCTATCTTGTGGAGATATGAAAAAATAAAACAAACCTGTGAGGAAAGTGAGAGGAAGAGGGAGGATAATCAAAGGACCTGGATAATGGTACATAAGCGAAATAATTGCCTTCTGGCATAACTGAGAGTGGTTTTGCTCAGCCTGAATCCTGTGGTCAAATCATCTCCCTAGGATACAAGGCGAATGACAAGAGACCCAAATGAAATAGTAAATGTCCCATATTTTAATTATTTCTTTACCAACCTTGATCAAGCCACAGCCAGGTTCTCAACACACACCTTGTTCCCCAGGACTGATTTCCATATGCTTTTTACCTTTTAGGAACAGTTTGAGTTTGTCTTTGGACATGACAACATCTACCATCCTTCAGTGAATTAGCAAGTGTATCAGCAGGTTATCATTAATATCCAAATAAAGATTCCAAAAGGAAATTCCTGGGAGTCTTATCATTACTCTCAAGTACTACAGGTACTTCTATTACTTATTTATAACTCCTTTAAAATTAGGAAGATGTCCAAATCAGATTATCTTGCAATATCTCCTCATACACAGATAAAGAAACAATTAAGAAGGTAAATATTATTTCAAATCACAACTAATACATTTATCCTTTAGATAAAACCTGAAGCTACCCTAATGGATTCATAGAGCCCTTTGCTAGTGTCGCTTACCCAGCCATGGAATAAAAAAATACTATACTGCTATGGGTTCCTTTAAATTTTTGTCTTCCTAAGAAAGGAGTTATCCAGATATATGGGTTTAAAGATTTAAACATAATAGCATTTGAATTTAAATGATTCCCCTTCATCTTGATTTTATATTCTCATATAATTCAATATACAGCCAACATCCAAATTCCTCCAAGTGATGGTGAGGAAATGAGGGTAGACTAGGATACCTACTTTCAACTTCTACAAGACCTCAAATTTCCATCAACTTTACTTAGTAGTTCTAAATGCAAATCCAAATTTCCTATCTTTTAGAAATTCCACATTGCCTGATTATGGAAAGCTTGAGTCCTGACAAAATCCCTCTTTAAAAAAAATGATTTTCTTCACAAGTCATTGACTCTTATATATATTGTCAAATAGCAGTGACGTTTTGCCATGCCTAGCATAACATAGGCATTTAATACTGAATAATAATGCACTTTGTTGTTCTTTCTGTATACTTTTCCAAGAGCATGCTTTGACTTGATTTTGTGATGAAGCAGAGGAAATTGTTTCTATGTTTTTCTCTTCTATTTCTATTTTGTCATGTATGAATTATCCTGAACCAGATGACAGTAGGACATCTTGTAAAATATAAAAATTATGCAGTGAATTCTGATACTGCTTTTGCCACACTGGAGCTGAACTGCATTCTGGCAACTACCTTGCTATTTGGAGACTGGAGTTTGATTATTAGAACTCAGGTTGGGCAATCAGTGCCTGAAAATCTCTGGAATTCTCCATAACTCTCTTTATACCAGCCCTGGCACTACCACTATTGCTGTAGATAGATGGAGGTTATGCTGGAAGGGTGAAGAGAATTAGCTGACTTTTTAAAGTCACCTACTACCAAAGTGAGGGGAAATGGTTCTTCTTGGAATCTAAGTTAAAGGAGTGACAGTGGAATAGATGACAGTGATTTTATCGCATGGAATAGGTGACAGTGATTTTCTTCAATCTAGGTCACCTTGATTATGCTACTGACTATCCTGCCATCACAAAGAGCTTATCAAGAAAACAGTAGTAAAATTGCCAGAAGTATTTTTGTTTCACATAATTAAGGACTTGTATACTCAAAAAGAAATTAAATAATGGAACAAAATTATGTGGAACTGTGGACACTTAATAATATAATTAAGAGTTAGGGACCCAAACTGTTTGCTTACCTAGGTAATTACAGCTGATGATTTACATTGAGAATCAATCAGTGTATTTCAGGTGTTTAAAAATTATTCCAATCAAAGTGTCATTTGGTTAATTTTGAAAACAAAGTTTTTATCTTATTTTAACTACTTGTAATTGGGCTAAAATGTTCAAGGCTACTGAAATTTAAGTGGATAACTTTATAAGGGCTAATATTTATTTGATAATTAAAATGCAAACAAAATATAGATCCAGTCATTGTTTGCCAGCATTTTAGGGTATGGCCGATTAACAATGAAAATAAATAATAATAGCAATGAAATTTATCATCCTCAGGGAATTTTCTATGTTTAAGGCACCATACAAAGCATATTTTCACATTATAACAACTCATTCACATTACTTAATATAATGCCAAATAGCCTCCCACACCTTGTATCTTCTTTTCAGCCTTGCCTGAAATTCCCTTCTTACCGCCATTTCTTTGAGTTGGGCAACAAAGTAATGGAAATATTCCACAGGTTCTTATTTAATTTTGACTGTGACTTTGTGGAAGAGATTCTGTACTTGACATTTGTGGCAAACAGAAAGTCATATCTTTGGCTGCTCCTGATTCTGCTGATAATTAACTGATGGAGTTATGGCAAAATTATGGATTTTGAATACAAAAGCAACTTTAGGATTAAGGTAGTTTGTAGTTTAGAAGTTTTATCTTGGGAACACATGATCTTCGATCATTAATAATAGCTCTGGGAAGATGTAATTCTAGACAAGTGACTTTCCCTGAACTTTAAGGGGAAGTGTTCCAGAAGATAGCAGAGACTATGGCTGGTGAATAGTGCCTCAATGTTAGAAAACACATCCCATTAGTATACAAGAGAAAGCAAAGGACCATTATGTGGGAAAGAGTGCCAGAGGAAAACATATGACACTTCTAACACTTCTACCACCTTCATGTAAGGAAAGGTTGATAGGCACCTGAAACCAGAATGACATGACTTTCAAGTTGTCTTTCCCTAGGGACTGCCTGGTCACTAAGAGTGACCTTTCTGCCAACTAAAAAGCAGTAGTTCTACTCTACCATATCAGTTCTACTTTTCTGCCATTAAGTAACAAATGGCTTTCCAGATACAGGAAGTGTTTCAGGGGCAACCTCATCTTAGGGCAGCTGCAGTTATTAGTAGCGATCAAAATATCACACAGTTTGGATTTGGAAATCCAAAATATTAACGACAGAGCATAATCACCACTAATCTGAAAGCCAATATTTGCTTGATCTCTTAAGATAGAGAACTATTGTCCATAAATAACTCCCTATGGATATATTCCATTTAATTTACTCACATACTCTTAAAAGTTATCTCTTTATGGTTAATGCAACCTATTGTGAACCACAAAATTTTCTTCACAAAAATACAGCTGTCAAAGTGTCAGGGCTTCAAGTCATCATGTGGTGGTTTCCCTAATTCAAATTGGGAGATGTCTTTAGATAGAAATCATTTCTTGACATGACTTCTAAACACAAAGCAATCTTCATATCAGTTCTCCTTGAAGATTTCTTTGACTAATTTTACTTGCTTACTCATGCTACCAAGTTGTAGGCAGATCTGTGAGTCAGTTTTTCAATAACGAATCTACTGAAACTTTGGATTGAGATTTCTTTACACACTCGTATTGTTAATAGGTTTACAAAATAAACCCTGAAAATGCCTTAAGGGTACCTAAATATTATTTACTCATAGTATAGTAGATGAAAGAAATAACTTTAGGGTAAAGTGTATTCACTCTGCAATTAGGAGCCTGAATCAGTCGAAGAACAGTTCTTAAGAAATTTAGTTCTTTAGAAGGCTATATACTAAAGATACGTAATAGAGAATACTTTTTAAATGGGAAAACAAAATTTTCAGTAGTGTTAGATGTTTTTATGAACTTAGAGTCCAGCTTTACAAGTCTTTCTTTAATTTATGTTTTTCATAATTTTCCATGAGGAAGAAACTGACTGGCATTTGAGACAGAGGGGAAAATAACTTGTCATCTTGAATTAATTGCTTGGGAAAGTGGAAAGTGGTACAATATATTTGCTACTTAGGCTCAAGTAGTAAAAAAATGTTTTGAATTATTTTATAAACAAAGATATTATCGACATTATTACCCTACATACAAGAGAAAAATGCTGAACCAAAAAGATTTATCTTACCACTTTCAATCGGTATGTGACTACCTGAAATTGGTCACGTATGTTATCATTTTTAAGAAATCAAAGGAACTTATAAATTATATAGAAATATAAAACTGAATTTTAAAAAATCCTACATTGTAGCAAGAATCTACATCTATGCAAAATTCTCTGGACTGATAACTATAATATCGAGCCTAAATCTATTTGCTTAAGGAATAGAAAACATAACACTAAATAGTCCTAAAGAATAGAAAACATAACCACTAAATAGTCCTATAACTAATTACTGTAAAATAATGCAGTGGGTATCTATTATTTTCTACTGCTCTGGTAATTATTATCTCCTGACTAGTGCCAGATTTCTCTTTGTAGAACCACCTAATCTTCTTGATCAGAAATTGCAGGTGGGGTAGGATTCTAACTGGTCACTCTATGAGTGCGCATGAGTATCACACCCCCCCGGCCATAAAGATTGTCTCAGGAATGGGCAGATGACTTAAATTCAGGCTACCAAATAAAATAGCATTGGCCCTATATATTTTACTGTAAGTCTCAGAATTAAAAACCTCTTTTTTGCATTGGGGTTGTCAGGCTGGAGCTCTGGCAACTAATTGATCATCAATTATGAGAAAATTATTTGAGAATAAAAGCAAAACACAGGGAAGATAACAATGGGAATGGATTTCTGTTGATTGTTCATTTGAGAGCCAATATCCTTTTATGTTTGAAGCCACATTAAACACTTAGTATCTTTTTTGCTGGAGTCAACTTCTAGTGGATTTCTATAATGTAAGATTTACAGAGTCCTGACCAACAAAATTACACTCATAATTAGAAAGATAAAAGAATATCATCTTGGAATAATCTTAAAATCTTAAGAAAAAAACATCAGGAAACTCTTCAGATATGTGATATCTGTGGTCTTAAGGCATGGTACACCTGACTCATTCTATCCTTACTAACCCATTTGTAGATGACTTACTTTCTCAATATCAATGTGCAGTCTTCTCCAGTCCTTATACAACTTGGTAAACCAGTAATTTGCCATGTTCAATCCCTTTCACTATAAACTAGCAAAAATATTTTTATATGCCAAAGTTACAAAGTAAGGGGTTTTAAAATTTAATCACCTAATTAATTAAAATTTTATCTATGAATAATGTACCTAGTTGACTCACTATAGGCTAATTACTGATAAAAACTTAGTTCACCACATGCTTCTTTTAATTGGATTATAAAATTCTTGGCAAAAATGAGACTAATCTAAGCCCCCCAAACAGAAGATGCATTAATCAGTGAGATTAAGGATTGGGAGACTAGATTTAAAAATAATTTTTTTCTAGGGGTGCCTGGGTGGCTCAGTTGGTTAAACATCTGCTTTCGGCTCAGGTCATAATCCTGGGGTCCTGGGACCTAGCCCTGTGTCTGTCCAGCTTCCTGATCAGCGGGGAGTCTGCTTCTCCCTCTCCTTCTACTCCTACCCCCATGTTGTGCTATCTCTCTCTCTCAAATAAATAAAATCTTTATAAATATATATTGTTATTTCTCCAAAATGAGTCATTCAGTTTTATTTCAATAACACCAATAATATAAATTTAAAAAGCTAAAATAGAGATATTAGAGATGTGTTTGAATATATATTTCCAGTCTTTAAATAAAAATAAAATTTCATTTTCATAAATTTTTTGACAAAAACAGGAATTTCTGTTGTTTCTTATATTTACTTAGTTTCTCCCTGATAAGTAATGTGGAATTCAACTAGTTTGCAATTCCTTCACAAATAATTAATTTAATACCTTTTAAAATTCATTATATAATTTAACTATTACCTTTTGAGATTTATTATGCAAAATATTGGGTATTTATTTTGTAATTCATTGTATATATGCACATATATACATGCAAATATATGCTCTATGAATGTGTACATTTTACATATCACATATACAACACTTTTTTAAGCTGTAAGAGATTAGGAATTCCTACCTGTAGTAAGCTTCCTTTACTTATTTATCTATTTATTTATTTAGAAATATAATTACTTTCCAAATAGATCTGAAATTTGTATATATGTGTTTTTTTTGGTTTCAGTTTATAGGCACTACAGCATTCAAACAGAGAACAGAAAATTACTCAACATAGAAATAACTATGCCAAGGAGCTGGAAAACATTGTATAGGACAGTGGAATATGAAGTGAAATTTCCTTTGAGGGATGATTATGGTCTTCTTCCAAATTGGGGGGGGGGGAGACACAGAGAAGACTATTTCTTCAACAATAAACAGTCCAGAAGCAAATAGTGAGGATTAACCAAGCAAATGTAAGAAAATTCAGGTGTTTGATGGAATTGGACCATAAGATATACAAGAGTGTGGAAGGGTAAGGGAGAGGTTATCGTGTATGACTTGCCAAAGACTTTGAACTTTATTTTAGGGATGGGGCAAGAATCAGGACACAAAATTTGAGGAATATAGAGCATATTTGAGGAAAACAGAACAAAAAATTGGTACCGGGAAGAAGGAGATACAGGAGAAACTATGTATATTCTAAGTGTGTAAATGTGGGGAATAGGTCCCTGGGTGGGAAAGTGTCCAGTGTGAAGGACAGTATTTATTTTGCTTATTTTAACATGCACTGTCTGTGGGTGTATTTGCCTGCTGATAGGAATGCACCATCAAGTGAAACTAGAGAGATGAGAAAGAAGACACTGTTGGAACAAGACTCCATGGCAATAAAGTAAGAGGGCTTATTCATAAGTGGTCAAGAAATGCATGGAATATAAGGTTTATAAGGTTTTTTACATGCACCGTGGAATGTTAAAATCCATATAGAATGTAAATAGGAATGCATTGTGTATAAGAGAATACGTGTAAAATGAAACGTTGCTATATGTCTGTTACACAAGTGAGAAGACATGTTTAAATATTAAGGTAACCCATAGTAATATGGTCAACTCACATACCTAGGGCATGTGAATCTCTGCTCAGGTAATATTGATGTTATAAACTGATTATTCTGTGGTGGTATGGACATCAGGATATATACAGCCATGTGAAATACAACTCTTTCTCAGAAAAACTGCCATTAGATATCAGTGGGAATTCTGTGCATTTTTGGAAGTACAGAATTTCATGGTTGCAATCTGTCATACTCTATGAAAGAAGATAAGTGACCTTTAAAAGATTTTGACAAATCATCAAGTGTTATTAAAACAATAAATCACCAACTATAGTCTTTGAACATTTCTTTTAACTCTACACTCAGGCCATTCTCTTTCTCATAACTTTCTTGGCTATTTATCTTCATGGTGCACCAAAGACCCATATAAGAATCATGTAAGTATTGCCATGTGATGAGTGTATCCACCAAATACTTCATTGTCAACTGCAATACTCTCAATGGAAATTCAAGTTTGGCCTTTCTATCGACTAAAAGAATACTTTTACTGTAGCAGTACCCTCAGTTGTGATAAAACAACAACAAAAACCCTTTTAAAACAACGAACACCATTATGAAAGAACTTTGCCCATAATTCATTAAAACACATTTAAGTATTTATAAAACACAATTCTAACATAAAGCAGGTTTTCTATCACAGAACTGTGCCTTGCTTAAACTATGAATTTCTTTGACAACAGGATTCCTAAAACAATGTGCTTTATAGCCTTAAACCATGATTTTAGCCAAAATGATTGCTGGTTCTAGCTTTTGTAAAATCTAATTTAATGTACAAGATCTTGTTCTCTTTTTCTCTTCATAACTTCATCTGATGAAGCCTGGGGGGGAGGGTTGTTTGTTTGTTTGTTTGTTTTTTGCTTTTGAGCCCCTTTTGCTCTACTGTCAATTTTAAGTTCATTTTCTTGGAGCTTCCTCTGCTGCCAAGAGAACTATATTGTGCACAATTATTCTTCAAAATAGACAGGGTCAACTATTGTTTCACTTGTTATCATGGGTTATGAATGCTGATAGCTGACTTCTCTCATTATTGCCAGTATGCTAGATGCCTAAGGAAATCTCACTGGTACAATGGACTGTGGAGGATTTTTAGCTCAAAACTCAGAGTTACACTTGCTTTAGAAGTGAATGTTGTAGTAGAGATGAATTAATTCTTATATACTCAAGACCGTAAAATCAATAGCTGGTATCAAAGAGGTATGTGTGGCTCAGATGCAAACATTAAAAGAAAAAAAAACATTTTTTTTTACATGGTCCTGGATGTTTTATCCTTTTTTCCCCCATTTTATTCTATTTTATATCTTTTCCATGTTCCAAAACTCAATGTTTATGCACTATACCCGGTGCTCCATGCAATACGTGCCCTCCATAATACCCACCACCAGGCTCCCCCAACCCCCCACTGTCCTCCCCTCTGAAACCCTCAGTTTGTTTCTCAGAGTCCACAGTCTCTCATGATTTGTCTCCCCCTCCGATTTCCCCCAACTCACTTCTCCTCTCCATCTCCCAATGTCCTCCGTCTTATTCCTTATGCTCCACAAGTAAGTGAAACCATAGGATACCTGACTCTCTCTGCTTGACTTATTTCACTCAGCATAATCTCTTTCAGTCTCGTCCATGTTGATATAAAAGTTGGGTATTCATCCTTTCTGATGGAGGCATAATACTCCATAGTATATATGGACCATATCTTCTTTATCCATTTGTCCATTGAAAGGCATCTTGGCTCTTTCCACAGTTTGGGGACTGTGGCCATTGTTGCTATGAACATTGGGTTAAAGGTGGTCCTTCTTTTCACTACATCTGTATCTTTGGGATAAATACCCAGTAGTGCAAAGGCAGGGTCATAGGATAACTCTATTTTTAATTTCTTAAAGAATCTCCACACTGTTTTCCAAAGTGGTTGCCCCAACTTGCATTCCCACCAACAGTGTAAGAGGGTTCCCCTTTTTCCACATCCTCTCCAAAACTTGTTGTTTACTGTCTTGTTGATTTTGGCCATTCTCACTGGTGTAAGCTGGTATCTCAATGTGTGTGTGTGTGTGTGTGTGTTTTAAATATTTTATTTATTTATTTGTCACAGAGAGATATCATAAGTAGGCAGAGAGAAAGGCAGAGAGAGGGGGAAGCAGGCTCCCTGCTGAGCAGAGAGCCCGATGCAGGGCTCGATCCCAGGACCCTGAGATCATGACCTGAGCTGAAGGCAGAGGCTTTAACCCACTGAGCCACCCAGGTGCCCCTCTCAATGTGGTTTTTGATTTGAATCTCCCTGATGGCTAATGATGATGAACATTTTTTTATCTGTCTGTTAGCCAGTTGTATGTCTTCTTTGGAGAATTGTCTGGTCATGTGTTCTGCCCATTTGTTGATGTGATTATCTCTCTTGTGTGTGTTGAGTTTAAGGAGTTCTTTATAGATCTTGGATATCAGCCCTTTATCTGTAGTGTCATTTGTGAATATCTTCTCCCATTCCATGGGTGGCCTCTTTGTTTTGTTGACTGTTTCCTTTGCTGTGCAGAAGCTTTCAATCTTGATGAAGTCCCAAAAGTTCATTTTTGCTTTTGTTTCCTTTGCTTTTGGAGACATATCTTTAAAGAAGTTGCTGTGGCCGATGTTGAAGAGGTTACTGCCTATGTTCTCCTCTAGGATTTTGATAGATCTCATACAGCAATTCAGTAATGTGGCAGGATTCAAAATCAACGTACAGATATCAGTTGCTTTCTTATACACCAACAATGAAAATATAGAAAGGGAAATTTGAGAATTGATTCCATTTACTATAGCACCAATGACCACAAGATACCTGGGAATAAACCTAACCAAAGAGGTAAAGGATCTGTACTTGAGGAACTATAGAACACTCATGAAAGAAATTGAAGAAGATACAAAAAGATGGAAGACCATTCCATGCTCATGGACCGGAAGAATAAACATTGTTAAAATGTCTATACGGCCTAGAGCAATCTATACTTTCAATGCCATCCCAATCTTAATTCCACAGGCATTTTTCAAAGAGCTGGAACAAACAATCCTAAAATTTGTATGGAATCAGAGGAGACCCCAAATTGCTAAGGAAATGTTGAAAAAGAAAACAAAACTGGGGGCATCACGTTGCCTGATTTCAAGCTTTACTACAAAGCTGTGATCTCCAAGACAGCATAGTACTGGCACAAAAACAGACACATGGACCAGTGGAACAGAGTTGAGAGCCCAGATATGGACCCTCAACTCTATGCTCAAATAACCTTTAACAAAGCAGGAAAAAATATACAGTGGAAAAACGAGAGTCTCTTCAACAAATGGTGCTGGGGGAATTGGACAGTGTAGAAGAATGAAACCGGACCATTCTCTTACACCATACACAAAGATAAGCATGTGTGTTTTACATGACAATATATTTAGTATTAAATAATTATTTGACATGGTTTCCAAGCTATATATAGAGTAGAATAAGGTGAATAATAACAACTCTGCTTGAAACAATTTGTAACTATCCCTTCTAGTTCCAAACACCCTGATTTATAAGGATTTAAGAGAGATATTGACAAACTTTGGTTTATTTTTTAAAAATGATTAGAACGGTTATTTGGAACCATATCATGTGAGATATGTTTCCAAGGAAATAGGATATTTAGCCTGCACTGAAATAGATTTAGGGAGATAAGTCTTTAAATATTTGAAAGGATGTTATTAGAAAAAATGATTGGATTTACTTTGTATATTGCCAAGGCTTAAATTCAGAAATGAAAAAGTAGAAGAGTTACAAGGATAATTTTAAACTCCATTTAAGGAAGTATATTCTAACCATCAGAATTTTACCTTGACATAATTTCATATATATAGTCCTATCTGTCCACCTATCTATATAATTATGAATTAATAAATGATAGGCACTCTTCTAGATCCTAAAAGTAAATTGATAAATAAAACTAAAGGTCTTTTTTTTTTCCTTAGAGTGCATATCCTAGAAGAATTCAGAATTCAGGTGTAAGAGTAAGAAATTATAACTTCTAAGAAAGAACAAATATATCCACAAATGGAAAATCATCATTCCATATATTCAAAGAGACTAGAAAGCCCTCTGGACAATATATTATAGATGCACTGAATTGTCAGGTTATTAGCGCAACTTTATCACTACTGACTTCTAAGAATTTCTCTCAATTACAGAGGTATCAGGAGCTACATTTGCCATAGCTTTCTTCCCTTTATGGTTCTAGATTAAAGTCTTCCAAGAAGAAGTCATTATTACCCAGAGATAGTGACAACCACACTTGTGGGACCACAAAGATATTTGCTTCTTCAGGTTGAGCCCTTGAGAATAATTTGCTTTGCTGCTGCAGACTGATACTGTTTGCCAAAGCTTTTCAGAGTTGAGGTTTGCACTAACAAGCTAATATTCTCAGTAATAATGGCCTTCTTAACCTCACTCCCCCTGCCCTTTCAAAAAGCATCTATTCCTGTGTATTAAAATCTTCTGCATTTTTAATAGAAAGTCTTCTCTACTCCTAAATGAACACTGACTGGTACATTTGTAGCTACCAGAAATGACTCCAGGGGGAAAGAAATCTTCAAAAAATAATAATCTAGAATTTGGTCTCTATTCTGATTAGACCTGAAGTCAGTGAGGCCTCTTTGACATTGAAACAGTCATGAACCCATACTTCGATTCCCAGGAATAAGTCAATTCATGACATAGATCTCCACAAAAGACAGAGGCAAGGACCACTTCTACAAGGAGCTTAAAATGTTGCCATAACTATACAGTATAACACTTCTCCCAGTCTTTCTCAAGGGAACCTGGACCCATTTGCCAGAGTGAATTTTTTTTTTTTTTTTTGAAGGTGGGGAGAGGGAAAAATAAAGAGCTTTTCATGGATTACTTGGCACTTCCTCTGAATTGAAGTTAATTCCTTGGGACCAGAAACACTCCTCTGGCTCACCAGTAAAAGCAAGGGCTATTGGAAATGAGATGATAAATGGAGATTTTGTCTTGGTCCATTACACAATGTACCTGGTGGGTCACATTACTTACTCTGTGGTTTTTCTCCAGTTCTTAGATATACAATATGAACAGATAAATTCCACACTGTCAGAATTCCCACGTTAGTCCCACGATAAATGAAGTGTGGACTATCTGGATGGCAAAGGCTAAACACAAGTCCCTAGGACTCCCTCTTCCTACCAAAAGAATAAACCAAAAATAATAGACCACATCCCAAAAGACCTGCAGAGATTAACATCACAATCAAAGACCTGAAAGAGGCGATGGTGGATATTACATTCGCATTCCCAAACTCCTGTTTGGCCTGTGCTAAACAATTACTGATCTTAGAGGATTAAAGTGGGTTTCCAGAAACTCTTAAAATTACAGCTATATTCCAGATGTGGAATTAACTTAAAGAAGCAAATTAATACTTCTAGTAGTATTTGGTATGTTTCTATCAATATTAGGAATGGTGTTTTTGTTTTGTCTTTTTTGTTGTTTTTATCTTAGAGCAGAACTATAATAGCTCCCTACCTCTATCATCACCCAGTCCTTACAGACCTTGGTTATCTTACCATTACTCAAGATCTCATTCTGATCCTGTATTGTATGACCTCATCTGTGTTGATGACTTCATGCTCATTGGACTTGGTGAGCAAGAAAAATAAAACACCTTAGAAAACTTGCTAATACTCACATGTGCCAGAAAGTGGACAATATAATCTCCCAAGGTTTAAGGGACTATCTCCTCAGTGAAGTTCATAATAGTCCAGTGATCTGTACCACACTGAGATACATATGACAGTGAAAGACAATTATGTTGCAAATTGTACCCTCTGACATTAAAAAGGGGAAGCAATTCTTGGTGGGTCTTTTCAGATTCTGTAAGTAACTTGTACCACACACAGTTGAGTACATTGCTTTAGTTCATTTAATGAGCAACCTATAAGGAGAAAGAAATGTCATTAATGAAAGTCCATATTGCCACAAAAGGCTCTTTATTCCTTGGTCATATAATCCTGCACATCCAATGGTGCTTAAAATGTTTATGGCTGATAGAGATGATGTATGAGACTTCTACATTCCCCAATAGGAAAATTGTGTATTCCCTTAAGGATTTGGAAAATAACCATGCTCTCTTCAACACGTAACATTTTTTTTTTTTTATAATAGTCTGTAAAAGACAATGAATCCTTCACTAACAAACATTAAGATGCTTGATGTTCTTCACATTGCCTGACTACCAGCCATAAAGTTGGGGATGCAAAACAGTACGTAACTACTATGTGCAAGTAATCAACATAGTGTTAGAATGGATTCTGGAGTCACAAGTAATTTGCATGAGATATGGCTCAAATTTCACTCCTACCTCTCCTTCTTCCACACCCCCGCCTATATCCACATGGACAATTGTGCACATCTAACAGACTTGGAAAGACAATACTTGGAGTTGTTTTCAGATAATTCCACATGACATTTTGACACCATTCAAGAGATGATGGCTCAGGCAGTATAACTTCTAGGCAGGGAAGGGAGGTATTCCCAGTGAAAAGGATTTAAAGTAGTGCATCTGGTTATTCAATGTACTTGGAGAAAAAATTATCAGGGATATGGATCTATCCTAATTCATGAGCAATTAATAATGGTTTGGCTGATTATTCAGGGACTTGAAGGAGCATAATTGGAGAAACGGAGATCTGGGTTAAAAATATGTGCAGGACCTCTGCACGACACCTGGGTGGCTCAGTTGATTGGGCATCTGAGTCTTGGTTTCAGCTCAGGTCATGATCTTAGGGTCATGGGATCAAGCCCCACATGGAGTTCTACACTCAGTATACAGTCTGCTTGAGATTCTTTCCCCTCCTCCCTCTCTCTCCCCTGCTCCTTTCCCCACTCACGCTCACTCTCTCTAAAGTAAATAAATAAATAAATATGTGTGTGTGTGTGTGTGTGTGTGTGTGTGTGTGTACGGGGCCTCCTAACAGACATACAGTATAATTATATCCATGTCCATGTAAACATTCGCCAGAAGATATCCCCCACAGAGCAAGCTTTCAATAATTACATGGACAATGATAACATTTTCCGTGGATGTCAGTCAGTCTCTTCCTCTGCCATCCATTATTTAACAAAGGGTTTATGGATTGCCGCAAAGGTGAATGTTATATACAATTACACCTGTATGCTTTTATTCTCACCAAGGATATTCCAGCTGCAGCTATTCCTAAGTTAAAAAAAAAAGTGAACACACACACACAGGCACACACTGCCAATAGGAGAAATCAGTGTAAAACTTTTTGTGATAAAATCTTCCAAGGAACAGTAGCTAGCTAGTATCCTTGGGGAACAGAGCTATATAAAGAGTTCAGCCAGTAATAGCATGGCTAGACTACTACAGAGGCTATAGTTTTCTGTTAATCTTAATTTGATTTAAACAAAAAAAAAGTACTAAATGACACCCAAAAGTGTGCCCTATCCACACACAGATAGGACCAATATTTTTGTAGATACTTAAGGAACCAACAGAGGCAGGTCCTGATTCAGACCTTTCTGCGTACCCCACTATGTTAAACAATAACGATAGACACAGATGCTGAAAGCAATGAGATCATGGAATGGATGGTGACAAAAAGAAACTATAAACCCAAACCCAACCACATATTGCAGAATCTAATATAGTAATAGCCATGACTATTTCTTACTTACTTGACAATAATGTATTTGTGTCCAACTGATATTTCCCTTCCGCATTGCCCACCTACCTAATGTCAAGGTGGATTAATGGTGGCTACATTATAATTCAGCATACATTAAACTGTGAAGGGGGACTAAACTGGAAAATAAATGATTTAGATTTCGGAAATCATAAGGGTGCATTTTGGGGTGAAGAAGATTGGTCTATGGTTTTACTAAGAATACTTAGATTAGGAATAATGCTGCCTATTCTTAAAAGATTAGACGTGATTAGGGACGCCTGGGTGGCTCAGTTGGTTAAGCGGCTGCCTTCGGCTCAGGTCATGATCCCAGCGTCCTGGGATCGAGTCCCACATCGGGCTCCTTGCTCGGCGGGGAGCCTGCTTCTCCCTCTGCCTCTGCCTACCACTCTGTCTGCCTGTGCTCGCTCTCTCTCTCTAACAAATAAATAAATTTTTTAAAAAAATTAAAAAAAAAAGATTAGACGTGATTAAAAGAAGGTGTATACGGATGCTAAATTGACAAAGGGTGGACTGTGCTGGTTTGCATGGTTTAAGTAACATCTCTTCTCTATCATAGAATAGTAGACAGGAGCAAATTACTCCAGAATCCCCTTCCATCTGTGGTTTCCAGGTTCAAGCTACTAATAAGAAGCATTCTTATAGGTGCCTAGACCAATATATTTGATAAATATGTTTGCAAGTATTTTAATAATTCATGCATATCATAAAATACAAACTGTTTATACTGTTTTAGATTTCCATAAGTGCTATTTTTTCCATGGTAGGTAGTCCCTTTTAAATCTCAAAACTATTTTTATATCTATCTTCTTGAGGTATGTATATCTAGTTTGTTGCTTCTTACTGCTACATACTAATCTATAGTATACATCTACCATACACTGCTTTCCTTTTTCTCTATAAATGAGACTTAAATATGTTCCAACTCACTGCTGTCACAAACAATTCCATAATAATTACCTTTACGCATCTTGCCTGGAGAAAACATATATTTCTCCGGGACGTTTACAAAAATCACTGTGTCATATGGCATAACTCAAAGTCCATTTCAACTTCCTTCCCTTAGACTGCTCCAGTAGAGAGTCTAGAAGCTATACATTATGTTTCCCAGAATTTTAGATATGCATTAAGCTCTGACAGTTACAAGTTCCCAGGTGAGATCTATAGGGTACAAAAAAGTCAAAGGTGACTTTCTGCCTCTTTTCTCTGTTTTCTATTGACACAGTATGTAGGTCATTTTTTTCTTTGTGCTTCCACTTTATTAATGAAGGAAAGTAGTAAGCTGCCTATTGTCTAGCATTCCTCTACTTCTAAATTTTCCTGGTTATTATGATGTGGATTTTTTTTTTAAGTGTGAAGAGATTTTTGTCTGGTAAATTTGGAATCCATGTAGGCATTGGTAAGGGTCCCATGGTGTAACACCATGAAAAAAACAGGACCTGTCAGATTATAGATTTCAAAATTTCATTTGTTATCATTTGTATAATGGTGGATTAATCACTTGGGGGAAAATTTACATTAGACAAGCTCTCGGAAACTAATGCATTAAAATCAGAATGCCATATGTGTTAAAGCAGGGCATAAAATATGATACTTGCGTTCATAATCACTCCATCTAGGCAAAATTGTAGGAGAAGACAAATTAAAATCAGAATATTGCTACATACTAGATAACCATAACAAGGGTTGGAGGTAAATTGTACAATCTTAATGATTAATGTCCTTAAGCCAAGAACATTGGCGGCATCCATCTCCTTTGTAATGACAGATCTGGTATATACCATAGAGACATTTTCCTCAGCCTGGTCACTTTCTACCCTGGTTAGTGATGGACCAATTAGATTTCTTGACTTTTATAAATCATGTGCAAATCATCTTCCTAAATAATACATTCTATCTTGGGAAAGAATAGCTTTCCTATGCATGCTAAGATATAATTTTTTAGTTAAAATTATGATTTGAACAGAATCTTTATGACTCTAAAGATTGTAAAAGGTACAGTTTCCTTCTAACGGATACTGGGTGTGTGCCGGCAAATCCTAAGTGTTTAAGTAAAATTTGTTAAATGACTGAACTTTTTTTTTTACCAAATTACTAACTTTTATCATTAACATATGATACAGGCCAGTTTCATTCTTTAAGAGGTCTGGACAATTTCTAGCAGCTCCATGTGCCATATCAAAATGAGATTTTACTTTGGTAATATATAAAGCAGTAATATTAAACTAAATGGCGTGCAACATTATTAAAAATGAAATTTACTAGTGCTTTATAGTTTTAAGACTAATTATGCACATATAAAATGACTTAGATTCACTTATATTTACATAGTCAAATTAGCTCTGGTAATATAATATTAAATTATTTTATGTATCTCTTCTAATATTTAATATCATTTGTATATATGATTTTTCAAAAATTCAGGAATAGATTAATTCATAGCTTTGAATGGAATACAATTTTAACTAAAGTTAGACCTTCAAAAGCCTTAAGAATTAAACAGCTAATTATGCTCCATTTTTCTCCCCCACTTACATGTTATAAAATAGAAAACTTTGTTTTATATATATATATATATATATATATATATGAATGAAACAAAAATCACTCTTCCTTATATATTGTAATAGGAACAATGTGGATAATTTCTCAAAGCTGAATTTCTCTTTTTCTGCATTCCCCTGCTTTACTGATGTCATAGGTACAAATTCAATATCTCTAAAAGTTAATCTTGTAAGGGACATCATTTGATGGAGTGATTCTTAATTTATACGTAAAAACAGACTACATTAAATATTTCCACATTTTCTGATTCTGTTATACCTTTCTCATGAAAAACTGTTACATGTTTTCTTTTCCATGTCCCTTTTTGGTTGCAGATTGTGTGTGTGTGTGTTAGCTTCTTCCTCCTTTTTTTATTAAGAAGTGTCAATTTGCCTCCTTTTTATAATCTCATTGTTGAACACTCTCTATGCTTAAAGCACCTATCAAAGATTTTCCAATGCCTAATTTTTCTGAAATGAGGTCTATGAGGCTTTCTGGAGGTAACATTTTTGGTTCAATATCTTTTTAAATATTTGATCTTTCACAGCTTATAGATATCATCTACTGGATGTTTCAGACCAATCGATTAAGATTAAGTGATAGCATACTATGACAGAGAGGCACAGATTCCATCTTTAGAATTGTATGCTACCAGTATCAGGTAGTGAAAAATGTGCATACATTATTTAACACTAATGTTATGTACATTCATATAATTAAGTCAAGATAATCATTTACGTATTTTTGCATATCTTACATAAAGTTTTATTCTAGGAAGAAGTCTGACATTTCTTAAGAAGTTGTTCTGGGTTCCATTTGTCTGCAGAAAAAGAAAAAAAAAGTTTGCTTGCCAAAAAACAAGATAAAAAATCACCTTAGTATTAGAAATCCACAGTAGCAAAAATATCAAGTGAAATGAATCAAGTGATAGGTTTTACTTCTGGTTTCATTACCTGTTATTCCTTCCCTCCTGTAACCAATTACTCAAACTGGACCCTTCAGAATGAATTTATTAGGATTAGCAACAATAGACCTAGTGCTTATATTGAGTTACAATGAAATGATATGGCCTCTAGGAAAATAATGTTTTTAGGTATTTCATGATTCATTATTTAATGTTGTTATATAATTGGACATTTTTTCTTCAATAAGTAATCATGTTTTAGTTCAGTTGCTCGCCATGGAAAATGCCCTTTTTAATTAATAAATTTTAAAAGTGGTTTTCAGAGTCTCTTATCTTTCTCATTCTGTCTTCCATCTATGCATTTATTGAAAAGAGGTAAGATATGTATAATGCAAATTAATTTCACACCACACTAGAGCTGTTAAGCCAGGTATTCAAATTCTTTTCCAACTCAAATGCATTCTAAAGCTTAACGTTATTACTGGTAATGAGTAATTTAATTTACTTAATTTAATTAAACTATATTTAATTCAGTTACACGAAGGCATTCTAGGAGACTTTGAAAATACATATGATGATAATATCCATGGATTTAAGAAAAATATTGTGTTGCAAATATGCTTCATTATATTGTAGAATCACTGAAGGATAATAGTTCTTGAATCCTGAATAAAATTTTCTAAAAGATGATGATTAAAAACAAATCAGACAGCAAACAATGAAGGGTAAAATTAACATATAAAATATGATTTCAGATTGAACAAGAAAACCTGAATGACACTTAAAGCTCCCTGCAAAACAATATCAATAGAGCACAAGAGAAGCATTTTTTTTTCCTCAAAGGAATAAATTAAAAGTCAGAAAAAAAAATCTAAAACAAAAACTTAAGGAAGTCAATGTTCGCCTGCTTTCTTCTAATTTCTTCTCTATGAATTATGCATGGTGGAAACAATACCATGTGAAAGTTTCTATTAGGTTCCACTATGTAGTGTTCTTTTTTTTTCTAACACACATTATTACCAAAGCTTATCCATATGCATGGAGACAAAAATTTATAATGGCTTTTCATTCTTCACTAAAGCTTACACATTGAATTTCTCAGAGGAAGGGAACACTGGGGCCACTTATGAATAGCGTGTTGTGCAGTGGCTATGGGGGCCAAAGCACAGAGCGCAGGCAGCCCATTCTCCAGACACTGAGCTGCTTGGTTCCACTCCATCTACTAAAGGCATTTTATACCCAAAGGCTTTGGGGGCTCCCTCTTGATGAGCTCACAGAGTGAACAATCAAAGCCTTCACTATGTGTTTTAAAAGCAGAATCTTCTTTCCCAAACTTTCCCATGTCCCTATTCACTTCCTGTTCGTGTTGATTTTTGGACATTTTTTTCCCACCCCTTGTACAATTATTTAGTGTCTGCCCTGCTTTTTCATGTACTAACTTCTGTCCCTCATAGACCGCACTATGCATTCTTCTTTTTTCTGTTACTCAAGCTTCCTACTCTCTCCAAATTGTATTTTTCACCATATTTCTTTTGCTTCCCTTACTTATTCTATGTCTTCTCTTTCCTTTTCATCCTTTCAATAAAGTTCTATTATTTTCAAAATATATTCAACAAAATAAACTCTGTGTTCACTGTGTCTTTTAAAAAATGCTAAAAATTATATTCCTCAAATAACACTACAAAGATCCCTGTCTCTCTATGGGCTCAAACATAGATGGGGTGGATTTAGAAACATCATAAACCAGAGAAGTGAAATAGCAGAGAAAAAAGTGCTTGGCAGAAAACAGAATAGATGTAAGATGAGAACAGGACAATTCTGGGCAATATTCCAGGGGTAATGATAGGTAGATGGAGAAATGTGCATGGGAGGGGAGACTAGAGGTCAGAATGAAAATTGAGTTCAAATTTTCTGGCCTCAGGAGCAAAAATAATGACTGTGTGAGGAAACTGGTACAAAAAAAGAAAAATAGTTAAGGGGAACAAAGAACAAATTTATTTAAGATATCTTGACCTGAAGACTGAAATTATTAACTTAAGGAAATATCTAAGGAATGAGAAGTTAATACATTAGAAAGAAAAAAAATGTTAGAATCTAACATTCTCTAGGGATAAAAAATTAGGGTAAGAGGACAATAATTTATTTATGGAAATACATCTATCTCTGAATATTTTTTTTTTTTTAATTTATTTGACAGACAGAGATCACAAGTAGACAGAGAGGCAGGCAGAGAGAGAGGAGGAAGCTGGCTCCCCGGGGAGCAGAGCCTGATGCGGGGCTTGATCCCAGGACCCTAGGATCATGACCTGAGCCAAAGGCAGAGGCTTTAACCCTCTGAGCCACCCAGGCACCCCTATCTCTGAATAGTTTTAAAGGAGCAACCAGCTACAGAATCTATTCCACTGTGCCACCTAAAGTGACCATCCAATCATAAAAATGGCTTTGGATTATTCAAACCTTTGTAAATCATAGGCAAAGAGAAAACAGAGATTGATTCCCCAGGCCCTAAAAGGATACTGAGATTCTCTGACACTTAAAGAAAACAAGATCATTGATACCATCACAGAATATAGGTCATTGACACTTCTGTACAAAAGCAGAGTAACCTCTCAGAATTCCATTTTATTCTTCTGATGCAACTTACTTACTGGAGAAAAACAAATACAAATTTCTTGAACCACTTATAAAGGCCCATGCTAAGGCAGATCACCAGCAGAAACTAACATTTTCATCGGAGATCTATGATATATTGTTGTCTTTCATCTTAATTATTGTTTTTTTATTAAATTAGATTCTGAATTACTCCTGAGTTCATAGAAAAAACATCTCTATCATACAATGTATATTTTCCTCACATGAGCCGCTTATCTTTACATTTCTTCAACTTCCTTTTCATATTTTAAAAATCACACATGGGGCCTTTCTGGAAACAGCTGATGTGCGATGATAGTTCCCTCTGCAACACATGAACACAGACTGGATTCAATATTACAGAACACTGGTTATTACATGGTTTCGTGGCTGGCTCATTACGTCTATCAAAGAATTGTTCCCTACACGTGGTGCGTCTGAATAGCAATTCGGGGAGCAAAGTGCCAGAAAAATACTACTTTTTCAAGAAATATTGGAGAAGCTAGTCTTTTATTCTTTTATGTTCCAGTCACAGTGTTCAAGATAAAAATACAAAGAACACAGGGGTGTCTGGATGGCTCAGTTGGTTAGGCATCTGACTCCTGATTTTGGCTCAGGTCATGATTTCATGGTTGTGAGATCCAGCCCCAAGTCAGTCCCGCGCTCAGCATACAGCCTACTTAACATTCTCTCCCCCTCTTCTGCCCATCCCTCTGTATGCATTCTTTCTCTCTCTCTCTCTCTTAAAAAAAAAAAAAAAAAAAAAAAAAAACACATGAAAAGCCCTCATTTACAAGAATCTTACAGTCTAGAGGAGACAATTATATAAATAAATAATTCAGATTCCATGCTACAATGGCAACATAGAAAACATGCTGTAACAACAGAAAGAGAGGACAGGTAATTGCTGATTCAGGGGAGTCTTCCTTTAAAAAAAAAAATTCAAGTATGCTTTCTGTAAGTTTATGTAAATAGTTTCATTGAGATATAATGAACATACTAAAAATTAATTCACTGAAGGTGTACAGTTCCAGGCTTTCACCATGTTCACAGAGTTGTGAAACCATCACCAAGATTTACTTTTACATAGTCTTAATTACTCCATAATAAAACACTATACCTATTAAGGGTCACCCCCTCACCTTAAATAAACAAAAATCTACTTTATGCCTCTATAGATTCGCCTATTTTGATACCATATAGATGGAAACATAAATAAGTAAGCTTTGGTTACTTGTTTCATTTACTTACACTATTTTTCAGGTTCAGCCATGTTGCACCAGGTACCGATGCTTCCCTTGGAATGGCCAAAAAATATTGCATTACATAAACACATATTTTGTTAATTTATTCATGATTGATGGAGATTTGGGTTGTCTTTCTGCTTCTCTACTAAGAATAATGCTGCTCTGAAGATAATGTGTATAAGTTTTTCTGAATACCTGCTTTCAATTTTTTCAAGTACATACCTGGGGCAGAAACGCTATGTCATACAGCAGTTCTATGAGGTTCTATGAGGAACCACTGAAACTGTTATTCACAGCAACATTTTATATTCTCACTATTAATGCATGAGTGTTCCAATTTCTCCATATCACTTGCTAACACATTTTATTGCCTATCTATTTTATTACAGCCATTCTAGTAGTTATAAAGTGGTATCTGATGGCTTTGACTTGCATTTATCTAATGATATTGACCATTTTTCATGTCCATATTGGCCGTTTGTATACCCACTCTGGATAACTGTCTATTCAAATGTGTTACCTATTTTTAATTGGGATATTTGTTAGAATTTTTTATAAATTCTGGATAAAATTGCCTTTTTAGCTCTAAGATTTGCACATGTTTTCTCTGGTACTGTGAGACTTGCTTTCACTTTCTTGATGATATGTTAACAGGAACAAAAGTTTTTTTTTTTAATTTTGATGAAGTCCAATTTATCTGTTTTTTCCTTTGTCAAGTATGTGCATTTGGTGTCATATCTAAGAAACCACTGCCTCTGTGAAGTCACAAACCTACTCATTTATTTTCTTATAAGAATTTAAAAGATTTCATTCTTACATTTGGGCCTATAATTTATTTTGGGGGAGTCTTTGTGTATGCTGTAAGAAAGGAGTCTATTTCATTTATTCTGTCATGTAGATATCTTGTTGTCCCAGCACCATTTGTTGAAAAAACAATAATGTCCCATTGAATTGTCTTGAAAATCATGTTACAATCAACTATCCACAAATGTGAGGTGGTTTTTTTGTTTGTTTGTTTGTTTGTGGCCTGTCCGTTCTATCCATTTGATCTCCCTGTTCATGGATATGGATATTTATATATTTACTTAGATCCTCTTTAATTTCTTTCAGTTATCAGTAGTTATCAGAGAACAAGTCTTGCACTAATTTTTTTTAGGTTTCCTTTTATGTATTTTATTCTTCTTGATGCTGTTTTCAAGAAAATTGCTAGGGTACCTGGGTGGTACAGTTGGTTAAGTATCCAAATCTTGGTTTCAGCTCAGGTCATGATCTCAGGGTTGTGGGGTCATGCCCCATGATGAGCTCCATGCTCAGAGTGGAATCTGCTCAAGATTCTTTCTTCCGCTGCCTCTCCCTCCTCCCCTCCTCATATAAATAAATAAATCTTTAAAGGGAATTGTTTTCTCATTTGGATTCCTCATTTCTCATTTTTGGATTTTTCACTGATAGCAAGTATTACTTCAATTAAATTTTTGATATTGCTTTAATATTGATTGCATATCTTGTAGCTTTGGTGAACTCAAGTATGAACTTAGGGTCAACTAATAGTTTTTAGTGGACACTTCAGGAATTTCCATATACAAAATCATGCCACCTACAAATAGAGATAAATTTACTTCTTCCTTTCCAGTCTGTATACCTTTTATTTCTTTTTCTTGCCCAAGTGCCCAGGCTAGAACTTCCTGTAATGTTGCATTGAAGTGGCATCCTAGTCTTCTTACAGATCATAGGAAAAAAGATTTGAAACTTTTCCAGTCCAGTAGAATATTCAATATAAGGTTTTTAGTAGATGACATTTTTCAGTTGAGGGAATTCCTTTATATTCCTAGTTTGTTATTTTTATCATAAATGGATGTTGTCATTTGCCAATTTTTTTATGCATCTCAAGGCATGGTAATGAATTTTTTCTCCTTTGTTAATATGGTCTGTTATGTTGATGGATTTAAAGATGTTGAACAAAGCTGCATGTTTGGGATAGAGTCTCATCTATGGTGTTTATTTTTTATGTGTTGCTAGACTTGATCTCTTAGTATTTCTAAAAATATTTGCATGTATATTCCAAAGAGATACTGGTCTGAAGTTTTCTCTTCTTGTGATGTCTTTGTTTGGCTTTTATGTAAGGGTGATATTTGCCTAAAAGAACGATTTAGGAAGTATTTCCTTACCTTCCTTTTCTGGAGGAGTTTCTGAAAGATTGGTATTAATTGAGTTGAACTGTAGGACACCCAGCTGGTGTTTGGAGTATTGCTTCTTGTTGTGGGGAACCCCACCACCAACACACTGAAAAGTGAGTCTCAGAATGCTAGGGCATGGTATGAGGAAAGGGTAGGTACCTTCCTCCCTCCCCACTCTTTCTTTTTCAACACTTTGAGTATGTCATGTCACCGCCTTCAGGTTTCCATGATTTCTGAAGAAATGAGCTGTTAATTCTTGAGGATTCCTTGTACATGATGCAATACTTTTTTCTTTTTGCTCTCCAGATGCTCTCTTTGCCTTGATTTATGCTTACTGTGGATCTCTCTTTTTATTTATTTTATTTTTTTTTAAAGATTTTATTTATTTATTTATTTGACAGAGAGAGGCACAGTGTGAGTAGGAACAGAAGCAGGGGGAATGGGAGAGGGAAAAGCAGGCTTCCCACTGGGTAGGGAGCCTGATGCCGGGCTCAATCCCAGAATCCTGGGATCTTGACCTGAGCTGAAGGCAGACACTTAAAGACTGAGCCACCTAAGTGGCTCTGGATCTCTCTTCTTCTTCTTCTTCTTTTTTTTTTTTTTCAGAGCAGTTTTACATTGTACCAAAATTGAGAGGGAGATACAAAGATTTCCCAAATAACTCTGACACTGACATATCATAATCATCCAAAGTCCTTAGTTTACCCTAGCATTCACTCTTCATGTTGTATATTCTATGGGTTTGGACACGTGTATAATGACATATATAATTATAATATCATACAGAGAATTTTCATTGCCCTAAAATTTTTCTGTGTTCTGCCTATTCATCTTTCCCCACCACCAGCCCTGAAAACCACTGATCACTTTATTGTCTTCATAATTTTGCCTATTCTAGAATTCCATACAGTTGGAATTGCAGTACATAGCTTTTTCAGATTGCTTCTTTCACTTGGTAATAAAAATCTTTGATTTTCTATAGTCTGAAAATAGTATCCCTAGGTATAGTTGTTTGGACATTTCTCCTTCTTGATGTTCTCTGAGCTTAATGGATATGCAGTTTGGTGTCTGACATTAGTTTGTGGAAAGTTCTCAGTCATTACTATTTCAAATATTTCTTCTGTTTATTTCTCATTTTGTTCTTTTTTCTCTGGTTTTCCCATTACACATGTGTTAAAAGTTGAGCCATAAAGTCTTTGGATATTCTGTTCTGGGTTGGGGGGGGGGGGGGTTGTGGTTGTCATTTTTGTTTTTCTCTTACTTCCCCCCTACCCCTGGCTCTTTTCCTTCACTCCTAGGTTTATGAAGATTTTCTCGATATATTTTCTACCTCAGAGATTCTTTCCTCAGCTATGTCTAGTCTACCTATAAGCCCATCAAAGGCATTCTTTTTCTTTTTTTTAAGATTGGTTTATTTATTTTAGAGAGCAAGATTAAGAGAGAGAGAAAGAGCACATGGGGGGAGGGGTGGGAGAGGGAGAGAGAGCCTCAAGCAGATTCCACACTGAGCATGGAGCCCAATGCAGGGCTCAATCTTAGAACCCTGGGATCACGACCTGAGCTGAAACCAAGAGTTGGATGTTTAATCGACTACATAATCCTGGTGCCCCATCAAAGGCATTCTTAATTTGTTACAATGTTTTTTATCTCTAGCTTACCTCTCTGATTATTTCTTTGGATTTCCATGTCTTTGCTTTACCTTATCCATCCCTTCTTGCATGCTCTCTACTTTATTCAATAGACTCAACATGTTAGTTATCATTGTTTTTAAATTCCTGGTCTGGTAATTCCAACATCATTTCTATGTCTGGTTCTGATGTTTGCTTTGTCTCTTGAAGTCTGTTTTGTTTTTGTTTTGTTTTGTTTTTCCTTTGGTATGCCTCAGAATTTTTTATTGGCTGCTCTACTGGGTACAGCTGTACTGGTTGTAAGAACTGCTGTTAAGTAGGCCTTTCATAATGCAGTGGTGATGTGTGAGGGGAGCAGAAATTTTTTATAGTCCTAAGAGTAGGTCTCAGGCTTTTAGTGAACCTATGCCTCTGGACTGTGAACTTCACAAGAGTTATTCAGTTACTTTTTCTCCTCTTAAGTGGTGCAGGATGGCTGGAGTGGGTTAGAGTAGGTATTTCCCTTCCCATGGTCCTTTTGGCTCTGATGATACCTCAGTATGTTAGGCTCTGATTAACTGTTTCCTCTGAGGGCAGGCCTTGTTAAGAAGAGTATATGGGCATATTTCAAAATGGTCCCTTTTTCCTTCCTCATGCTGGAAGCAAGAGAGGATTTTTCTTCCATTTTTACTATGGGAATCTGGTCAAATTGCTGGTGGTAAATCTCACAACATGTGGAGGTCTCTCAGGATTTTTTTTTAAGATTAATTAATTTATTTATTTGACAGAGATCACAAGCAGGCAGAGAGAGAGAAGAGGAAGCAGGCTCCCCATTGAGCAGAGAGCCTGATGCGGGGCTTGATTCTAGGACCCTGAGATCATGACCTGAGCCAAAGGCAGAGGCCCCAACCCACTGAGCCACCCAGGCGCCATCTCCGATTTCTACACATTGATGCTCTAGCAATTCATTAATAGCAGTTCAGGTCTTTCTACCCTGGCTATGATTCCTCTGTTGTTTTCTGCTGTTGAGTCTCTGCTTCAGTAAACCGTAACTCCCTGTATTTGGCATTCTGTCTCCTCAATCTTGGGTCAGTGTCCTCCTCTCTTATAGATCCAAGAAGATTTAATTTTTCAGTCTGTTTAGCTTTAATTTGTTATTAGGTTGGAGTGGTGACTTCTAAACTCCACATGTAGAATTAAAACTGGAAGTCTCTGTCTGAGATCTCTTTGAGTTTATCTTACTTAAAGTTTGTTGAGCATCTTGGATGTATAGATTAATATTTTCATCAAATTTGGGACATTTCAGGGGTGCCTGGGTGGTGGAGTTGGTTAAGCATCTCATTCTGGTTCTGGCTCAGGTCATGCATTCCTGGGATTGAGTCAGGCCTCATGCTCAGCATAGAGCCTGCTTGAGTTTCTCTCTTTGCCTCTCCCTCTGCCCTTCCTGATCATGTTGTCGCTCTCTCTCTCTCAAATAAATAAATAAAATCTTTAAAGAAAGAAAAAAAATGGGGGCATTTCATGCATTATGTCTTAAAAATTTTTCCAGTTCCAATTTTTTTTTTTCTTTCTCCCATCCTCTGGGACTGCTTTATACATATGTTGGTACATTTAATGATATCCACAGGCCTCTGAAGTTCTGCAATATTTTTCTTTATACCTTCTAAATTCTGTTCAAACTGTATAATGTCAATTGATCTATATTCAAGTTTGTTGAATTCTTTTTGCTTATGGTTTGGATCTGCTTATGGTTTTGGATCTACTCTAGTGATTCTCACTGTAGTGAGTTTTCCATTTGGTTATTATATTTTTCAACTCTAGAATTTACATTTAATTTTTTAATATAATTTATGGCTCTTTATTTATACCCTATTTCACGATAGATCATTGTCATATTTTAATTCTTTTTGTGTCATCTTAAGTTACATGAACATACTCCTATTAGCTGTTTTGTGGCCTCTATGCCCCCCTAAGAGACAATTTCTATTGGCTAGTTTTATTTTACATGTATATTTACACTTAACTGTTTTTCTGTGTGTTTCATAATTTCTTGTTAAAACCTAGAAATTTCAGATAACATTATGTTACAACTGTGGAAATCATGTACTCCCTCCCCCTCTGACCAGATTTTCTTATTTATCTTGTTATTGCTTTGTTCTTGTTATAGCCATTTGATTTTTCAGTGACTTTTCTGGACGGATGCTATAAAGCAGATTTCTCCTAGTATGTGACCATTGAATTTCTGATCAAATATCTTATTGTCAGCTAATAATTAGTCAGAGATGTCCGTAAATGACCAATAGGCCTTCTATCCTTTGCTGAGGAGCCCTATGTGTTCAATGCTTAGGAAGATTACAACTCTGTCTCAAGGTTAGCCAGTGGTAAGTGACTGAGACTCTCTTAATCACTTTTTTTGGACAAGTGTACAATCATGTACATGTACACAGTCTTTAAAACTCCTATAAATAGGGGCGCCTGGGTCGCTCAGTCAGTTAAGTGTCTGCTTTCAGCTCAGGTCAATATCCTGGTGTTTGGGATCGAGCCCTGTGTCAGACTCCCTGTTCCACGGAGAGCCTGCTTCTCTCTCTCCCACTGTCACTGCTCCTGCTTGTGCTGTCTCTCAAAGAAATAAAATCTTTTTTTAAAATTCCCATAAATATTTCAGAGCAATTCTAAGCTCCCCATGTACATCTCACTACCCAGATTTTCATTTTAAGTTTTGTCAAGGCACTTGTGATCCCCAACTGTATCTCCATTTCAGGCAATTGCAATGTCAAAGAATTGTCCCAAATTGTTTGTTACAAATACCCTGGGGATAAGGAATTTTTTTTGCAGAACCTGACAGTTCAAATAGTAACAACATTCTGTGAATAGGGATTTTTCTAGTGAGACATGAGAGAGTTTAAATAGTATTAATGTTAAAGGATAGGTCTTTTCGAGGAGTTTCAACCCTCCTCATTGATTGCATGGTGCTGGCTTTCAAAATGATCATGGAGCTTGAAAAGACTAGAACACAGATATAAGAGAAGTATGGTAAGTGAAAATGCCACAAAACCTGTTTTAGCAAAGGTTTAGTAGTCTTTCTTGACTATATACTACTGAGATCATTGCAAACATTTAGATATTTTTTAGTTTTGAAAAAGTTTAACAGTTGTCCATGTAAAGGTAGACACCTAGATGTATGCAACAGAACAAAAATCTTGGAAGTAGCCCCAGAAGAAATGTGACCAACTCATTTATGATACAGGTGCAAACAGAATTCAATGGAGTTAAGATAATATTTTTAATATGTATCATTGCAATAATTAGAT
Source organism: Martes martes (assembly GCF_963455335.1). NCBI lineage: Eukaryota > Metazoa > Chordata > Mammalia > Carnivora > Mustelidae > Martes > Martes martes. The sequence goes on from NC_137892.1 coordinate 40,311,650, forward strand.
ATCTGTGACAAAATAATAAACCCCCACTAAAATTTCATCCTTAAAAAATTAAAATGTAACATTGACTAAATGTAAGATGTAGAGCTATAAATTTAAAATATTCAGCTTTAGAACAAGGAAAGAGTTTTTAAACTAGGCACCAAAAGCATAATCCATAAAAGGGGAAAAAGTAAATTTGGCTTCATCAAAATCAAAAACTTTTGATCTGCAAAAACTCTGTAAAGAGGATAAAACGTGCTGTAGACTCAGAGAAAGTACTCACAAACTATATATCTGAGGAAACACTTTTATCTAGAATATGTATATCTCAAAATTTGGCAGTTACATAAATCCAAAGAAAGTATACAGAGGGCATATAAGCACATGAAAAGATCTTCAACATCACTAGCTATCAGGGAGCTTCAAATTAAGATTACAATGAGAAATCACTACACACACTGGAATAGCAGAAAGAAAGACAGGGAAGGGAAGGTGAACAGAAATGTAATAATTCTAAATGCTGATGAGGATATAAAAAACAGGATGTTTCATACATTTCTCACACATTGTTGGTGGGAATATAATACAGTACAGACACTCTGGGAAAAACAGCCTGGTAGTTTTATAAGCAAAGAAACATACACTTTCCATATTATCCTGCATTTTACTTTTGTGAATTTAGTCTAGAGAAATGAAAAAATATGTGCACACAACTTGTACACAATTGCTTATAGCAGCTTTATTTGTAAAAGCCAAAACCAGGAAACAACCAAAATGTCCTCCAAATGGGTGAAAGTTAAACAGCGTTCCATTTATATAATCAAAAAACAATGACTACTGATGTACACAACAACTTATACAGAACTCAAAGACATCATGCAAAGTGAAAGAGCCAATCTTAAAAGGTTATATCCTCTATGATTCTATTTATATAGTATTTTTAAATAATAAAATTATAAAGACAGGAAAGAGATTAGTGGATTTCAAAGGTTGGATTGTTGAGGAAAAGGGGAGGTATAACTGTAAATGGTAACATGAGGGAGATCTTTGGGTGATAGGATGGTTCTTTGTCTTGATTGTGGTTGCAGTTGTACAAATCTACACATACAATGAAATGACACAACTGTAAAAACAGACTGTTCCAAAAAATTGTTCTGGTTTAGATATAACACTGTAATTATGTAAGATGGAAAAAACTGGGAGAAGTGTATACAGGATCTCCCCATATTATTTCTGAAAATTCCTGTAAATCTATGATAATTTTTCCCAAGAAGAAACAAAAAAGAAAATGGATATAATCCCATGATGAATTTCTGAATGTAAGAAGCTTACACACCTGGAAATCGTTGACTGAAGAGCCTCCAACACAACGGGAAGTATACAGAGTAATGATTCTTCCATTCTACTCCAATGTACTGTAAATATTTATTCCAATAACATTTGGGGAAAAGGAACCCACATATTTTCAAGACAGTTTTATATAGGTTACTAGTTGATATTGATACCAAGAGACTCAAAGCATCAACACTGATCCCCTATTAAAGATTAATAATATGGCAACAAGGTAATAAGTGGAGTATGTCTTAGTTCTGGCTCATATTAGATTTGTGGACATACAGAGTGGGCATTTTCCTAGTCACAAAGTATATAAATATCTAATTTACACACTTGTCCAAATGTATAACTGGTTTGCACATACTTGGTATTTATGTGTGTGAGAGTGTATGTGTGTGTGTGTGTGTGGTGTCTGAGAGAGAGAGGGAGAACTAATAGATCTAGAGTGATCAATCTATCGATCTATCTATCATCTATCATAGATAGATATAGATCTATCTCTATATAGAGAGAGATGGGAGCTATGGTTAAGAATTTTCATTATAGGGAAAGCCAGTTTTAAGACTGAGAATTCTGGGGCACCTGGGTGGCTCAGTGGGTTAAAGTTTCTGCCTTTGGCTCAGGTCATCATCCCAGCATCCTGGGATCGAGCCCCGCATCGGGCTCTCTGCTCATCAGGTAGCCTGCTTCCCTCCTCTCTCTGCCTGCCTCTCTGCCTACTTGTGATCTCTGTCTGTCAAATAAATAAATAAAATCTTAAAAAAAAAAAAAAAGACTGAGAATTCTTTCTGCATGGGCCAACACAGAAAATAAAAAGCAATATAAAATTTGGAGGGCAAAGACAGAAATTAGTCCTACCCTTAAAGATCTAAAGAATACAGGGACAGCAATCCCTGTCATTTAATTTATGTACATGTCCCTTGCAAAAACCAAATAAATCTGGAGAATGGAAATGGAGTATGGAAAAGTCAACAAAATCATAGCATGAACTGCAGCTGTTCTTCTTTTGGTATCTTTGCCAGAGGAGAATAGACATGACTTCAGATCCATGATATGCGGCTACTGATCTGGAAAATGCATTTTATCTAACTTTATCAGAAAGGATGATCAAAAACATTTCACATGCAGTTTGAATGGAACATAGTATATTGTTACAGTCTTGCCACTGGGCTTTCTCACTCTGCAAATACGTATTCTAAAGAGATTTGGATCAACTTGGAGTCCTGCGGAATAGCACACTGAGCCATTATATTCATGATTATACTAACTTCACAGGATGAACATGAGGTAACTAATATTTTTGAGTACTTGGTAAAATGTACATATTCCCAGAAGTGATAGGTAAATCTTAGCAAGTTTCAGGTATGTGTTACATCAATAGATTGTGCAGAAGTCCACCAGTCCGGGTACACCAGATTAACCTCCTCAAACAAAAGATGAAGTGTTTCATTTTAACCCTCTCACCACAAAGAATGATGCACAACGTCTGCTAGAACTCTGTATTCTACCTGAGATACCATTTTTTTTAAGATTTTTTATTTATTTATTTGACAGACAGAGATCACAAGTAGGCAGAGAGGCAGGCAGAGAGAGAGGAATGGAAGCAGGCTCCCTGCTGAGCCGAGAGCCCAATACCAGGCTCGATCCCAGGACCCTGACTGAGCCACCCAGGCGCCCCATACCTGAGATACTATTTTAACCAACAAACTAGATGACGCAAAAGACTTCCAGGTTTGAGGCTTAGCGAAAAAATTGTTTTAGAACAGTTCCAAACCGCAGCACAAGCGGCCCAGCAGCTTGGGCCATATGATCCAGCAAACCCTATGCTTTCGAAGTATTCAATATTGGAAAAAGGCACCAAGAAAACTTCCTGGCAATCCCCAATGAGAGAATCACAATGTGTTTCCTTAAAGTTCTGGGGGGAAAAAAAAATGCATCGTTGTCTGTAGTAAATAATTATAAACATTTGAAAAAAATAGCCATTGGCAGGCTGCAAAGCCCTGGTAAAGACAGAATTACTTACCATAGTATACCAAGTAAGCCTGCAGCCAGAACTGCCTGTTATGTGCTGATTTGTAACAGATTTACACATTCATGGTCATAAAGTTAGACAAGCTCAGCAGCAAGCAATCATAAGTTAAAAAACACATCAGGAATCAAGCACGGGCCAGAGCCCACAAACAAGCCTTCACGAATAGGTATCATGGACTCCCACCTTATCTCCCACCATTACCTAGGTGCCCGGCTATTCACTTCATGCCTATGATTACAAGAGATTGGTCCCTTTCGACCAGCTGATAGGGAGACCACAGCCTGAGTTTGGCTCTCACAGATGCATTAGCCTAGTGTGTGCAAGTCAAAAAGGACAATGGCCACAATATAGGCCCACCAAAAGATGGCTTTGAAAAGAAAGTGCTTTGTGGGGAAGTCTCTCATTGAATAGAGTATTAGGTGTTGCACCCAATTATCTATTTCACGTGGATGGGGTAGGAGACTGAAGTTAAAATACACATACACCCAAAAGTAGTAAATGGCTGACTGCCTGGTCAGGTGCCTCAAAGGAGAAATATATGAAGATCACAGAAAAACAACTCCGGGGTAGAGACATGTAGACCGACATATGAAAATGAGTGTTTACAGAGGAAATATTTTTGTTGCAAGTTAGTACCCATGAGAAAGTATCTACCACAGAAGAGACACTAAACAGCAGAGTAGACAAATGATTCCAATGGCTAAAAGCATTAGGCCTCTGTTATTGGCCACCTACCTCATTGTTGGCACAGTGGGCTCTGACTTGTCAGGGCTCTGACTATGTGTAAGGATAATGTAAAATATATTATCTCTTATTCAGTGGGTTGATAATAAACATTTTAATCATGCTCTATCTAAAATGATCTAAGCATTTATTGAGAACAGACTTGTATTTGTTGTTTATTTATTTATTTACTATGTCCTGCATACACCATCCAGTTGTGTGTGTGTGTGTTATAAGCATCAGTAGCATTTTATATCACTATGCAATCAAAGTACATATTTAATAGGGGATCAGATATTCCATGAAGTGTAGCACTGAGTCCCATATAGAAGTACTCAAGTTAGTTTTTGTTATTTTTGTTGATGACTATGATGACGATGATATATATATTCGAGTGTGTCAACTTAAAAAAAAATTCCATTCCTAGTATGGTACATTCAATGAACTCATCAGAACACAAAAGCCTTAAAATAACTACACAGGGTCATGTTGCAAACAGTTTGGCATGATTATATCAACTGTGAACTCTGTGCCAGTCTTGGCATTCAAATCTACTTCTACAGTGGTTGCTATGGTAAGTAATTGTGAATATTCTTTTTCATATTAAATGAAAAGGAAGTTAAATAATGTGAAGTGTGGAAGTGCATAAAAGTGGTTATAGAGATCAAAGCTAATGTTAAAGTTCTGGGGCATAAAAATGGGGTATGAATAGGGATTGATTCACTAGATTATTTTAACGCAGAGAGTTTCCTCCAATTTACAAAAGAATCAGGCCCACTGTCTAGATAAAATAAACTGACAGCCAAAAATGAGAAAAGATACCTAAGACACAGCCACTCTCTCAAAACCTAAAAAAGAACCTATGTCACTCACAACATAGGGTATGAGACTGTGAAAACGCAGAGGACCGAGAGCAAGGATGGTTTTCAGGGATCATTTCTAGATAGAACTCGGATTCTGAAACTTTCCTCAAAGAACAAGTAACACCTACTGTAGTCTTTTGAAGATGGATTGCAACACTCATTTACTAGCCATTATAAACACAGGACCAGTGTGGAGCTTCCAGATTACAACTGTCAAAATCTGTTATAGTTGGCTGCTTGCCATCTGTTATGTAGATACGGGGCAAAGCCATCTTCTACAATGGAAATAGCCTTCTGTTAGCAGCAGCCAATAAAAACAGGCATTGAGAAATGAATGACAGAAAGAGCGTTCAGCAGACAACATAGAGCATGTGAAAAAGATAATTTTAATTACGCAGCCAAAAAAAAAAAAAAAACCTTCTGAAATCCTTCCTTTTAAATCAGCAATTCATCAACAGCTCTTTTACTTCTTATAGGTCTTGATTTTTATTATACCAATAGGCCTGGCCTTATTTATTTAAATACTAATTATTTATCAAGTAAGCTCCATTAACTATTCATTATGAGAACACCCATCACATAGCTCAAGAATACACTTTCAGAACTGCTTTAAAAATTTTCATTCCACAGCTTTATTGATGTTGAGCTCAAGCTGAAATTAATGGTATTAATTTAAGGGAATTTGGTTATTTAATTTGATCTAGAAGGCTTTATTTTACCCAACTTATATATTATAAGGATTTTAAGTAAATGGAATGTGTTAAGCATAACCATGCCTAAAGCAAAAGTTAACAGAATACAGGACAATATAAATGGATTCAACAAAGCATAGCAGCCTGGAGTCCAGTCAGCAATAAAATAAACAGCTTCACATGCTAAATAATCTCTCCAAGGCACTCAATAACAATATATATAAACAATCTGCCAACAATTGTGATCATATATGAACAAGGAAAATGTGGTATTTTCTATGTTTTTATGATTTCACAAGAGACATGGTATTTGAAATACATCAATCAAATACTGTGATATTGAAGCCATGGTAAATATTTTCAAACATTTGAAGATTTCTCATACGCAATAGAGATTACATTTCTTCTGAGTCGTTACAAACTGAAAAACATGGATAAACAGATAGCAATAAAATAAAGTCAAATTTTGGGTCAGTATCAGAATGAAATCTGTATCATCTAGAGCTGCTTGATTAATGGAACAAAAGCTGCCTGATATGGAGAAACTTCTGTCAGTAGGGAGAGGTCAAAGATAACTCTGTAATTCACTTATCCACATTTCAAGAAGGGATTTTTTATTTGAAATGTGGACTCTTAACATCCTCTGAACTCTTTTTCAAATATTTCCTTCTGTATACAAAAGCAACCACTTTTTGATGGAATATGTCAATTTCTCCTCCAAATGTTAGATTCCACAGATTTAAAAAGTTTGCTAAACACAAACTCATTTAAAAAACTGTGCATAAATGAGGTCTTTGCGGCATCTGCTCAGATCCACACATTTTCCTATCCAGCCACAACTGGAGGCCTTACAGGGTCTGCATGCACACTAACAAACACTTCAAAACACTTCAGGCACATGCTTTTTGTGTTACCGAACTTCTTCAAGTGGCAAAAGTGTCTTCTTCACTTCTCAGATTAAAACAAAAAACAAGAGATAATGGCCATAACTGTCATTCTTTGTTGCCTCACCTCACCTTCAAGTTGTAAATTTTAAAACTGTGAGTTTAGTATCAGTGTCAATGAGAAAACCACTGCCTGCTTTGGACTGTAAATCATTTCAGTGCTCTTAAAGTCAACATGACCTCAGTATGAAATGCCAAAACTTGAAGTTATTACACTATTTAATTATTACAGAATGCTCCACAAATAGATTCATTAGAATGTTTACCAAAAACAGAGTTAAGTATTTATATATGCAAAGCAGCACACCTTGTTATTTCCAGAAGAACTTAACATTCTGAGAATGCAGGCATCTATGCTTTCAAATAAGAGTTAACACCAACAATGAAATACTGCATTTTTTGATTAATGTATCTACAGATATCAGCGATTCCTACCCTTTTCAGAAAATTATTAAAGAAATTGATTCAACGTCCCTTTCTTCCCAGAGGTTTACTATCGAATTCCACTAAAAAAGTAAAACAAGCAAAAATGCCTCATTGATGTTAGTGACAATTGAAGGTCATAATAATCTCTGAAGGTCAATTTTTTGAACCACAGTTCAGTGCTTTTGCTATATGGCGGGGTGAGCTGAGTGTTTTGGTGCAGCCTGTTTCAATCAGGAGTTAACTTGTGAATAATCAAGAAATACTTCACAAACTTCTAAATTCCACTTTCCTAATCCAAAGGTGTGATAGGGTGCAGCCAACCATGGTGATTCGACTTGGAACAAGTTATTATCAGATAGAAAACATGATGGTTGGCCTGAAGGTGCTGGAATTTTAAAGTCACCTAATGTTTTACCACATACAATATGCACTTTTCCATTTGTCTGTTATTTTTTCAAACCGAATCATTTGTACTCTACAGTTGAGCCTCTCATGTCAGACACCTGAACTAGGAAAACACAAGAACAAATCTTCCCCAAATTTTGTATCATTCCCATATAATTTGCCGTGTATTAGAATTTCGCCACCTTCTCTTCTTCTTCTTCCCTCCCCCACCCCCACTGGAAACTACAGATATTCCCGAAAGAGAATAAAGCTGCGTTAAGCTGACTGCCTGGCCTTTCTGCCTCAGAGAATCCAGGGCCGATTTACGAACAATGAATCTAACGCGGTCTGGCAAAGAAATGGGATCACAAAATTAAAGATTTGTTAAAAAAAAAAAAAAAAAAAAAAGATTAGGAGTTAACACAGTGTTGATGTCGAGTTCTTCTATTTGCATATTAAAAGAGGGTTTGTTCTTTTGTTTTTCCTTAGAGACGCTGAGCTTTTTATGATCACTTACATTTGTGAAAAAGAACTCAGTGGGCTCAGAGGTCCTCCCAAGCCTTTTTAGTTTTTTCTTAGAGTTCAGATGGCATTTCTGCAATCAAACAGCCCCCCTGAATAAACTTGAAGAGTATTTTGGGTATTAACATGCAAATGAGAGAATCAAGCATAACTCTCTGCTGTGGTCATTCTTCCCGGACTGTTTTTCTTAAAAGCCTATCTGTGAGGGTCTAAAACATCCACAACGGAGGCTGATTGCCAAGACCGTGAGGTTATAAAGTTCTATGCAAATGTTTAGTACTAGACTGTAAAAATCACTGGCTTATCTTGTTTTTGGTACAGACTACTGGAAATAATCTGATAAAGAGTATCCAACGATACATAGATCAACCCTGAAGTAAGAAGAATTAGACCTTGTTACAAAAGAGGCTGCACATTACCATTACATGACTAGTCTTACATGCTTGAGAGAAGGAACTGATCATTGACTATCAATAAGACTTCCTGAGATGTATTTTAAAGCACAAGAACAAATCTTTCGGCAAGGATTAATCTTTCTGTTCATTAGTGAATTTGGCTTTTTTTTTTTTTTTTTTTTTTTTTAGAATGTCTAGGACTCTGTATGTATGGTGAGGCACTTTAAAAGGTGTATTTGACCACTTGACAAATTAGAAGGTATCAAAAACGAAGTTCACTTACAAGTTACTTGCTTTAATATGTAATTGAATTTACTGTGGATTTTAAAAAGCCCTTGTTTGTATTTTTTCCCATGACACGAATTCCAAGACATTTTAACTGATTGTTTTTTTCATGTTTCTGCAAGTGATAATACATAATCTCTACTCGCCTCTATTATTTCAGTTTCCAGTTTAGGGCACAGAGAGAGAGAGAAAATATCATATATTTCTCGTATTTGCCTAGCAGTAATAACCCCCATTCATTTCTAAACCAGAATTGCCCTTAAGGCTCTAATATCCTTAGGAGCTAAGAATAACACAGGGCAGAAAAAAAGAGGAAGAGGAGGAGTAAGAGAAAGGTGAAGAGGAAGAGGAAAAGAAGTAGCATCAGGTAAGAAGAAAGAGATGTTAAAGAAGAAAACTGATCTCTTTGTTGTGTTGATGTCTCTTTTTTTATTATTGTCATAATATTACTCCCAGAGCAGCACTTTTCTCATATTATTCCTCTGGCCATATTTCAGTGCACTCAGCACTCAGCACACCTGTCCCAGTCTATATATTCACACATTTCCCACTACAATTCCATATTAATACTTGGCTAGGGTAAGTCAGTATTCATTCTTTCTTACTTCCTTTTTCCTCTCCCCATTCGTTTGTTTGTTTTTTAAGTTATTTCCTTCCTGGAAGGCAGAATTAAAAGATGGAGGTAGAGAGTAACTCAAAGGTGAATAAGATTATTGCTATTGCCAAAGTTTACACATGTGTAGAAACTAAACTGTAAATACAGGGAGTCGGCTTTACGGAAAGGTAGACATTGATTAAGTTACAACAGAGATTCAGTGTGCTGAGGGATCAAAGGAAAGCCACAGCGTTCTCTCTCCCCAATTAACATATATAAATCATAGGGGAAACGCTCAAGATGGTGATGTTTAACATAAAACTAAAGTCATGCTCGTGCTCGACATCGAGAGAAGTGTTCTCCCTCAGTCCTGGTAGATGATGATTAATGTTCTGGTCCTTTTTTGGGGAAAAAAAAAATCATGTTACGACTTTAAATTCTGAGCAGTCTTATGAGAAGTGGCAGCTTTTTAGATATAGAGGGACAGTATAACTTATCACCTGCACTAGGACACTTCTGAGAGTAAAACAGAACACCTTGACACGTGGGACTGGAGCTGGCTGGTCACCCTAATTAGATGGCCAGAATAGACCAGTATCACTTTTATGTCTCTGAAAAGAGTTTATATCAACTGATTATATCAATCTGGAGAAAACAAAATAGCCAAATTTATACTGAAGATGAGGTGTTAAATGTGAAACACGAATTGTGTTAACTAAAATGCCAAAAGACATATTTAACCGAAATAGACTCAGTCCTACTGCTAGTAAAGCAGAAGAAAATGGAAAAAAAAAAAAATAACATGCTTATCATAAAGGAAAGTATAATTTCTTTCTAAGAAATCTTTTATACTGTATGAGAAAACTTATAAAATGCTAATTTACATTTACAGGCCATTTATTTTAATTAGGGTGGAAATGTATTCCCCAAGTACATTGGACTTCAGATCCAGACAACGAGCCACTTGTTATATTATGATAAAAGTATACTATACAAATAAACCTTCCTTTTTCATTGTATCACACTAATCGTCTGTATAGTGATGACTGCAAATTCCATGTAATAAAAAATGTAAATTGTTTTTTCAAAAAAATCACTTCACTGCCAAGGAAAACTTAAAGTAAATTGGTATTCAAGGTAAATGACTTCAAAGAGGTATTTATATTCAACTTCTCTCCCATATAATGGTATATTACTCATTAATCCTCATTTCAAGATTTTCCTAGAACAGGATCTAAATGAATTTTAATTTACAAAGGAAATGAAAGCAATCATAATATTATTGCCCTTCACAAGGCTGGAACATATATTTTCCCAGGAACTTAAAAAAAACATGATTAGATTTATGTTTCCTTTCCTTATTTAAAAAAAAATGTAAATGAAAGTTACTAGTAACTACTCAATAAATAAACCAGGCTCATATATGACTATGGATATATGGCACTTGCCAAAATTAACCAAATTATAATTACTGTTGCTTAATTCCTACCCTAAAACTATATCATTTCAATGACATGGTCTATGACCTTGGCAACAGAACATTTAAAACTACTTAGCTGATTAAAATATACAGGAAAGATTGAGAACTGGTGCACTACGTAGTTAAAAAAAACAAACAAACAAGACCTTCTATATCCTGCTCCATCTGACAATTTAGCTGAATAATCAAACACCAAGTTTTGGAACAAATATCAGCACTTGGATTTTGCCTACTGACTTAATTTTCTCTTTGTGCACTAAATCTGACATATTAGAGATCTGATCTTATATATTCTTGCCTCATTGTGTGGCATTTTTTTTCTCTTTTTCATCTTTTATCTTAACTATAATTTCAACCTATGGTGATGGATATTTAGATTTCTAATCTCAACTGCTGACATTCAGTTTGACATGCTAAATATTATCTGCAAACATGGATGCTTTAATTAACCAACCAATTTGCCTGTCATTGTTTTATATCTATCATCATCATTCTCAACTCTTTTCACTTTCCACTTCATGAAATTTCCATTAAAACTGTGGCCTTCAATCTATCTGGGGACCTACAGATAAAAACTGTAATAATGCTTTCAATAAAATTTTAAAAGCTTCATTTCTTTTGTTATTCCCAATCTTAATGGTTCCATATGAAAACCTAGAAATACTTTCATATCATAGATAAGCATTTCTATTGTGAAATTTTCTGAGAATCTACTAAATACCTATATTAAGAGTTTAAACCAAAATGATCAAATTTTTCAAAAATCAAGAATATTTTTTTCTTACCAATGCATTTTTGTTCCAAAATATCTCTGTCGTAATCAACCATTAACCTGGAAATTTTATATTTGCTACTAGTGTTTTCTCCTACTGCATCAATACAAGAAAAGCAATGGAGGCCAATATAAAAGCAGGTATTAAATGAGATTTCCTTGCGGGAGAAAAATGAATGAATGAGACAAGTCAAGGAGATTCATTATTTCTAATTTATTAGGCCATGACTTTAGAGATATTCATCTAGGCCACTTTACAATTAAAAAAAACAACAGAAATAACCTATTGCCCAGACTAACATTATTAGAGAAAGGGTATCTCCAACTACCATGCTGGAGTTTAACAGAATTAAATGCAGTACAAGTACAGCAAAGGGTATAAATTAAGTGGAGTGGGACTATGTATTTCTAAAACATAAGGCTACTAGCAAAATTATGAGCTTAATTTACTCACTTTCTTATTCATATATTTCACGGAACCAATGCATAAAATTAAAAAAAAATAAAGAAAAGACAGTTTTCTAGGTAATTTAGAGGGAGGAAATTAAAGTGTAATGGCAGCCACGTACATTTCTTTTTTAATGTATAAAGTTTTGTATTAAATTATATTACCATCTGCAACACAGAAATTCCCTTAAAACTTTACCTAACCCTGTAACAATTCCCTAAAAAACATTTTAATTTATCTTCAAAAGTTATTTTATCCTCTGAGTTTTAAAAAGAACATGAAATAGATTCCACTCCAGTCTGGCCTTCCTAAGTTTAGCCTTCTCTTCTATTAAATGATTAAAAATAATTTTAAATAACAAAGCTGCACCAAGTAATTCATCTTTTGAACATGTCAAGTTTCTTTAAAGCTAAATTGCTTTTAGTAATAGTCAGTTTCAATTACGAATTAACTTTGATTTGTTGCTGTTCTTGTCTGTGGCATTTGACTAGAATGAATAACTGCGGTCTATAAATTCTAGTCTCAAACCTACATCTGGCAATTCATTAGGAATCATCTTTGAGAGACTCAAGAAAACATCAAAAGAAACAAGAATAATTCCTCCATGCAAAGCATTCTTAATTTCAAAGACCCAGTTCAAAATCAAATAATCTTTCTCATATTTTAATTTTAACTAAGGTGATTAAAATAAAAATATATTCAAATTTTTGTCTTCTCAGGTCTGAAATAGGGCTTCATTCAAAAAATATTGAAGCTAAAGCTCCATGATTAATAAACATTTTAGTCACTTATACTTTACATCCTTTTGTTATAAAAACTGTCCCAGGGCGCCTGAGTGGCTCAGTCGTTAAGCTTCTGCTTTCTGCTCAAGTCCTGGGTTCGAGCCCCACATGGGGCTCCCTGCTCAGCAGGAAGACTGCTTCTCCCACTCCCCCACTTGTGTTCCATCTCTTACTGTGTCTCTCTCTGTCAAAATAATTTAAAAAAAAAAAAAAAGAAAGAAAAAAGAAAAAGAAAAATCCTGTCCCAAACTGACCTTTTCGGTTTCTCATTTGAAAAAAAGGCCAACTGTGGCTTAGCTAGCTGTCTGAGTTGGAATACAGGCAGTTGAATTCTAGGTGATACCTTTAGCTTTGAAATGGAAACTTCCCCAAAAAGTTTTTTTCAAAGCAGCTCATTCATAGGGTTATTTCTGTTCCTCTAGACTTACCTGTGTCCTTATCCTTGCAGTTTTAGAATCCCTTTAAGATCAACAAGCTAGTCCCTCTACCCCTTCCTACCACTCTTTCCCTCTTTGTCTCTCTCAAATAAATAAATAAAATCTTGAAAGCAAAAATCAACAAGCTAGGATACAGAAGTCAGTTAATGTGAATATGTGCAATAATCCATGCAAAAGTTGGCACGAGCCAACTGGACAGGTTGGTCTGGGCAATTGGACGAGCACTCTCACATATTGGTGACACAAAAGAAACAAAATTTAAGTCACCATCAGCAACTCCCACGTGCCCATAGTTCAACAAAAGTGCTTTTCTTGCTGACTGGGCTCCAGAGACTTTTAGGAAATTCTGCTTGAACTGTCACGTCTATTCTACTTCAGTAAGTTCTTTCCACAGTTAATTCTCAGCTTTGCATGTACATGTATCTGAATTCTGCAAACGTACACCCTAGCATATAATTCTGTGCCTCAACTTCATATTCCTTTCCCTTCTTATGCCCTTATTTCAAGTCATAGGTTATCAGAAATTATTGAGTATCTAGTTCCCCCAGTCATTTCTTCTCTTATATTATCTCTGAATGGCTTAGGTTCTCTTTCTATAGGTCCTAGAAACCAAGATCTCTTAGCTGAACCAGTAAGAACCATGAAAAGTGATCAATTTGCTATTTCAATTCCATAGATCTTTACATTTAGAACTTTCTCTGTTCCTACATTTGGGATGCTAAGCTATGATATATAAAATCAATGACGTGTATGCTGCTACCCTTCTATTTCATGGCCCCCAGCATTATCAGAGTGAGGCTTCAGCCCCACTTGTTAATCCTTTCAAAAGCTGCCTGTCATCACTCTCTCATTCTTCAGACAACTCACTAGATTGGAGTAAATGAGGGATAATTACCACTCCTTGTGTTTTTGTATCTTCGATATTTAGGAGTGCTTAGTCTATGCTAGATGAATGCACAAGTTTTCCAAAATTAATGTCTCTCTCTGAGTCTTAATTTTTTCTCTATGTAATATTGATCTCAGCAGAGAAAAAAAATTGAGATTTTTCAAATACAATTCCTAACATTAACTGCTACTACTTGATTCTGAAAATACCCTTGGTATTTTGATATTACCCTATTTATTTCTCATAGTATTTCTAATAAAACCGGTACTATTATTCACATCTTACACTTGGGGAAGATAATGATTAAATTTTTAAGTAGTTATTTCAAGTTCATAAAGCTAAAACAGGGCATAATGACATATGTCTGACATCATATATGAGTTTGATGATAGAGTTCTAAATCATTAACTTAATTAAAATTTCTCTACCTCCTGCACATTTTCTTACAAGTTATTTTTTTATGGCTTGAAAATTGTGCTTCAAGTTTAATATTTTTTTACTATCCTAATGTAAGTAAAAATGTGATTTTTACATATGGATTTTACAATCTTAACTATATATATTGTAGAGTGAAGATTTCTTTCCTTTTTATATAATTAACTGTTTCAATGCCTTTTTTTTTTTACTACCTCATGTTTCTTCACTGATATGCAAGGCCAAATCTCACTGCATTAAGTCTTTCATGCACACAGGAACCTGAAGGTTCTCCATTCTGCGTAATTTATTAATTTGTATATTCTAATATTAACACTAAACATTTTGATTATTACTCATTATAATATTTATTTATATGTGGTAGGATATGCTCCTTGATATTACTAGACCTCTTCAACATGTCTTGGCAATTAAATATTCAAAAAGTAATTATTACATTGAAACTTGTTCAGGTCATATGGGACATCTTCTAGCACTAGGGATGAGAAAGAATATTATTTTTTTCTAAATTTAGAAACTGCAAAAATCTCATGGATTTCAAGATTCAAATTAAACTCTAATCATCAAAGATTCAAGTTTAATTTATTCTTATTAAATCACAGAATTTTAGGTATGGAAAGACTTTTAAAGATCATCTAGTTGAACTCATTTCTTTTATTTGAGAAGACTGAGACCTGGAGAGGTAATTTGCAATTTGTGAAATACCACACAATGACTGGCAGAGTATGTACTAAAATTGCATCTATTAAGTGAGTAAAATAGAAAAGGTTCTATTCCTAATTCTCATAGTAGTTAAGCTAGCTTTGATTTTTCCTGATTTCTGAATTCATTAACCAAAAGTCAATGATAATTCAATCTATAATCATAAGATGACATTGGTTAGCTAATGAAAATAATTCAGAAATGGATCATTAAAATAGTTTAATATGCATTTGAATATTTGTATTTGAAGAGTTTAATATTAACTGAACATCATAAAAGGGAAAAAGGAATTCCCCTTCTAGTAAAGGAAGACTATCTATTTCTAGACCAATATTGTCAGTCAACAAGCAAAGCTAGATTTCAATAAATTTAAAAATATCAAGCATAAAAAATTAGGGAACAAAAAAAATGAGAGAACTAAAACAGTGTGAATGTGTGGATCCAGTACTATCAAGGAAAGGAAATGGAAGAAAGGTAAGCTAACATTTTGAGCCACACTTCTTGCAATCTATTGAGTCCAAAGGAGCAGCTGAATGACTTAAAAGCCAAACAGAAAGTGGCTTCTCAGAAATTTTAATTGGGGGTGCCTGGGTGGCTCAGTGGGTTAAAGCCTCTGCCTTCAGCTCAGGTCATGATCCCTCTCTGCCTGCCTCTCTGCCTACTTGTGATCTCTGTCTGTCAAATAAATAAATAAAATCTTTAAAGAAAAAAAAAAGAAATTTTAATTGGAACAGAATTTCTGACATTCTTAACAGACTAGGATATGAAATTTTCAAATTTATGGCCCTCTATGATAAAGAAATACTGGTAAACAGCCCAGGATTTCACATGCAATTCCAGAAGTGCTGTACTCCAACAGTAAGGATAAAATTGAATTAGACAACTCCTCTCAAAGACTGAAGCCCAGCTTCTTATCAGCTCAACCTCTGAGCAAATGAAAGCAACCTGTCTCTGCTTGGCCAGAGCAAAAGAAAATCCTCCCTAGAGGGAGATAACACTAAAATCACCTCTTCAAGTGTCCACATAAACTTTAAAGATTTTTGTTTGTCTGTTTGTTTTTTTAAGTAGGCTCCACACCCAGCACGGGACCCAAACTCTTGACCTTGAGATCAAGAGTTGGACCGTTAACCAACTGAGCCACTCAGGTGTCCCACAACTTTAGAAACTCAAATACAAAAGCCAAATGTACAAAAAGACAGACTGGAAAAGAGAGATAATAGAAATAGACCCACAGAAGATCCAGAGACATTATTAAATATAAATGTGATTGATGCTTCCAAGAATTAAAGAATAACATGGAGCATTTACCAAAGATATTTTTATTAAATCATAAAAAATGATCCTAAAACAAATTATAGTAACTGAAAATAAGTAACCAATCTATCATTTTAACAGGAAAGCAGTTATGATGTAACTAAATACAACAGAATTCAAGACAAATAAGAAGAGAAAGTACCTGTCAACAAATCCACAAAAAATTCAGCTTTATAGGTGAAAGAAAAATAGTCCGTGATGAAGGCATGGAGATACAAGGAAACAGTAGATAGGTGACTACTTCTAAGTGAATGTTGATTATATAATAAAAATAGCATCTTGTGGAATTTATAAATTCATAACACACATAGCACAAAGTATAAAAAGAGAGTTAAATGCAGAAAATGCAGTTTATGTTCTACCAGAAAGATAGAAAAAATTTCAGTGTGTTTACATATATTAGAGTATCAACAACTACAAATTTTTAAATTACATAATATATGAAAAGCAGAAAAATCTCTGATTATAGTGAGATATTTTGATATATCTCTGTAACTCCAAATAAAAATATTATATTATAAAATATATTATAGTTATATCATAATATATAAAAATATATAATAAAATCATATTCTATATTAATATATAAAATATATTAAAATATATTATAAATTATAAAATATAAAATTATACGGAAGTTAAATATTTAGCATGATTAACAAAAGGGAATAGAAAATCAGACTTACTTACCCTGAAAAAAAAAAAAGAAATGGGAGAGGAATTTATTTGAAATATATTCATAGTATTTTTGAACTCTGAGTGGTACTTGGAAATGAGGGTTATAGAGCCAGAAATTGATTTGGCCCTCCAAACTGTATGTAATAACACATGTAGTTTGAAGAGCTCTCTCCCCATGCTTGGCCTGAAACAGTAAAGGGCAAGCCCATGAGATTTTGCCTATCAGCAAGCATACAGTTATAGTAACAACTTCCACTCTTTGAAAGCACACTCTTCCCAGAAGCAGTTTTCTTGATACTTTCTTTAGTTGGCATTGGATGAGAGAGAAGTTCGTCTGCTCTTGTGCTTCCCTATAAGTAAGTGAAACAAAAGAGTACTATGCGAACTATTTTTAAATAAAAATTCACTACTTCAGCAGTCTCTAGATTTCTCTAGATTGTAATCGCTGATAGGCTAAGATTTGCAAGTCTGATTTTATATGCTGCTTTTTCAACACCAGCAGTGATGAATTTAATGACTCTCTTTGCACATTGGTGTATTTGTCACGTCTAAATTCCTTTAACCCTTAAAACAAATTTTTATACAATTAGAAAAGTTTAACAACCTTTTATATGCACATATATGTATATAAAAGAAGTATAATTTGGGAAGATTGAACTCATTTACTTTATCCTTAATAATGCCTAATTCCGAATCATTTCAAAATGTTTAGACAGGAGCCATCACTACCTAATTAAGATCATAGCAATCCTTTTTTACTACAAAGAATACTAATTTTGATAACTACTTCATGTCTCGAAAGCCAGATATGAAATAGAGGAAATAAAAATTCTACCTCTTCTGTACTGAAAAATAGGAGAAACGAATAAAAAAATGTGAGAGTTATGTTCCTCTTTAAGTACAAGAAACAAGAATAAGAGTTATTCTGTGTTAGGTATGGTAAAGTAGTTAACTTACCATCCTACAAATAACAACTATAAACACTTTAGCAAATACTAAACAAACTAACAAACACCTATTCAACTCCCTGCAAACATTCCAAAAAAGCTCTAGAAAAAACAAAAGCAGGCAAACTTTTGGAAGAGAGTTAAAACTTTGAAGAGAATAGAGCATTAGGTAAGATTTTTATAGCTTTAGCCTGAAGGGAATGTCAACATAGTACAGAGTGCTTGAATCTCTAATGGAAGACATAGCATCTTTCTGTCCTGAAGAAATAAAAGAAAGGAACTGAGTCAAACCACAGCTGCTGGAAAGAAAGGGGGACATCACTGAAAAGAGAGAGACAGGAAAGATAAACCCCAAATTTTATGAATTTTACACAAATTCTACCGACCTCCACGTCATGTATGTGTGAAGTATACTCCAACAGCTGGTGGCTAAGTCAAAAGAACTGAACTGAGGGACACCTGGGTAGCTCAGTGGGTTAAGTGTCTGCCTTTGGCTCCTAAAATGGAGCCCAGCATTAGGCTCCCTGCTCAGCAGGGGATCTGCTTCTCCCTCCCTCTCTATCCCTGCTGTGCTCTCTCTCTCTGGTTCACTCGCTCAAACTTAAAAAAAAAAAATCTTAAAAAAAAAAAAGAAAGAACTGAACTGAGATCTGGGTTGATGCACACTGCAGTTTTGACAAAATTAGTAATTTGGGTCTAAGTTAACTGTTTGCTGAAATACAATTAACAGAGACCAAAACTGAATAGACCCAGATGCTGAAAGTATAAAAAATGACTAGGAGATATCCCTTATACCTACATTGGAGGAGGTAAAGAAAAATATGCTCAGAATGAATGAAAAGATAGAAACATGGTAAATATATAGTTTAAAAATAGAAATTCTAGAAATGACAAATACAGAATCCAAAATAGAAATTGGCTGGAATAATAGTGCAATAAAGATAATGGAGGAGCCAGAAATTTGAATACAGATGAATAAAAATTATCCAGTTGGGGGAAAACAGGGGAAAAAATGGAAAAAATAAGAAGAGTTTCTAAGACTTGTGAGACAGCAATAAAAAATCTAACATATGCTAACAGAGGGTAATATTATTGAGGTAAAAATATTTGACAAAATGAAGGCCAAATACTAGTGAAATGCAAAAAAAAAAAAAAAGTACTGTTATACATTCAAGAAACTGTGAAATCAAACAGGATAAATACAAAAAAATTCACATCTAGGTACATCATAGTTAAACTACTGAGAAAACAAAGATAAAGAGAAAATCAATCTGGAAACGAACCAAAGAAAAAAATATTATATACATCACAATCTAGGTAGAAAGTTCAAAACAATACAAAACTACTACATGAATGTAATTAGAAAGGCCCTGGAATACACAAGTGAATCTACAAAATCCAAAGCAGTAAAAAGTTGAAAAATGAAATTTCTAAAAACTCTATTTACAATCGTGTTAAAAATAAACTCATAAACAAATTTTTAAAGATGTACATGTATTGTATGGAAACCCATAAAACACTGCTGTTACAAAGAAATTCAAAATGAATGGAAAAATATATTATGCACACGGATTGGAAAAGTGGGGATTATTAAGATGTTAATTTTACCTCAGTTGACCTATAGATTTGACTGTAACAACTACCAAAATTCTGTCAAGAATTTTTTAAGCAGAAATTGATAATCTATTCTGAAATTTACATGGAAAGTCACACAAATAAGAACCAAAACAACTAAAAAAAAAATCTGGGGACTCAGAATACTTGATCTTATTAACGACTCTTATGAGACATTAACTAAGAAAGTGATCGGTAGAAGGTCAGGCATATAAGTCAATTAAAAATAGTAGATTGTTTGGGCACCAGAGTGGCTCAGTTGATTAAGTGTCAACCTTAAGCTCTGGTCATGATCTCAGGGTCCTAGGATTGAGCCCTTTTTTGGGCTCCCTGCTCAGTGGGAAGTCTGCTTCTCCTTCTCCCTCTGCCCTTCCCTCTCCTCCCCCTGCTCATGCACACTCTTTCTCTCTCAATTAAATAAATAAATAAATCTTTAAAAAAAAAAATACATGAGACTTGAAGTCTTGTCCTGTATCTTATGGTATGGTTATGACATTTTACGGAAAAAAAAAAATTTGGAAAGTACATAGACTTAAAAATCAAAGAAACCCATTTTCCAATTTTATTTGGATAAGTTACTTTTTAAACTTTGTAAGCCTATAAATAAGAATCATTAAAAAAAAAAAAAAGGCAGAGAGGGGCACGTGGGTGGCTCAGTAGGTTAATTGTCTGCCTCTGGCTCAGGTCATGATCCCAGGGTCCTGGGATGTAGACCCATGCAGGGCTCCCTGCTCAGTGGGAAGCCTGCTTCTCCCTCTCCTTTTGTTGATCTCCCTGCTTGTGCTCTCGCATGCTCTCTCTCTCAAATCAATAAAGTAAAAATCTTAAAAAAAAAATAACCTTGTAAGCCTCAATATCCAAACCTATAAAACAGAGGTGGGTAGTACTACCAAATTGTAGGATAATTTTAAGTCAAACAGACCTCAGTTTGACTCCTTAAACTATTATTAGCCAGAGCAAATTCCTCCATCTTTTTCTTACTTCAAATTAAAAATGGTCATAACACTCAGCCATAAAATTGGTCTGAGGATTTATTGAGTTGGCAAATGAAAAACAACTAATAAAATGTCTGACACATTGCAAGTGCTCAATAAATTAATTTTCTTCTCCCTTTTTGGTAATATCTAGGGAACTAAAATATGATATGAAACAGGTGGCACGATGTTAGCATTGCAAAGAGATTTCTCTTAGTGTAGACAAATTTATTTTCATATTTTCAAAGAATAACAGCTAAGACTTCAATTTTTGAATCTCAAAATACTTCCCTAATTTACTTACAGGTTTGAAAAGCAGACTTCAAACAGACACATTCCCTAAGATCAAATATTTAAGTAAAGGTTATCTGAAATACCTAAACCTTTGAAAACATCTCAGAGGGGAACTCCATTTCTAGCAATAGGACAGAAAGATACCCTGAAGGGACTTCTTACTAGAATAATACTTGATCCTAGATAAATTACAATGAATACACTTTTATTGCACCATTGTAAGCAAAAGAAATGTCCAAGGACAAATAAAAATGAAAATAAACCAGTAAAGTCAAACTGACACTTGAAAACTAGAGCACACAGAAATTAGTTTGCATTCAGGAAAAGTGGCAATGTCAGATTGGAAATAGAAAGACTAAGCTGATAGTTTGATTGTCTGCTGGACAGAGAGAAGGTAGAGCATGAAATTATCCTAAGGCTCTATAAACATTCAGAATTAAAGAACGTTCAAATGGTATCTTCTTCTGGATTCTCAAAGAGAAATGCCAAGTCCTCTCAGGAAAAAGTTGACACAATTTGGTTCTTTAAAGATGCAATAGAAAAGCCCAACAAAGCCCAAAATTTAGCTCTAGTGAGGAGGAAAAACTTATGGCAACACTGACAAAAAGAGGGAAAGAGCACACAATGAAATAATACTGGAAACTGAAAGGAAGACAAACTAAAGACACAGCGAGGATTAAAAAGTTAACGAGAATATTATGAAAACCTCAATGTCAGGAAAGTTTAAAATATTATAATTAAATGAGCAAAAAACTTTGCAATAGATGAAATAGATAACTTAGTAAAACTAAATAAAAAATATTTAATGGAAAAAAAAGGTACAGCATAGGGAATATAGTTAATGGCTCTATAATAGCATTGTATGGTGGCAGATGGTAGCTATACTTGTGGTGGCTGTAGCATAATATATAAAAATGTAGAATCACTGTGTTATCATATACCTGAAACTAATTTAACATCATGTATCTATAGTCAAATGAAAAATAAAGTAAAAATCAAAATAAAAAAATAAACATTTTCTATAATCATAATTCAAATTGTGTCTGTGATTACAAATTTCTTACAAAGAAGAAAGCAGGTCCAGATGGTTTTACAGGTGAGATCAAACGGAAGTTTAAGTAATTTATAACTACAACTTTCAGCATGTTCTTAAACAGAACAGAATAAAGGGAGAGGGGGAGAGTTAGTAAGTCATGTATTACCTTGATATCAAAATCAAACAAAGACTTTGAGATGCAAAACTCTGAAACACAGTATTAGCAACAACATATAAAATTTTAGAGATAGACATTTGCACAGTATTTGTTCATCCAATCTATGAGCATGGAAAGTTTTTCCATTTCTTTGTGTTTTCAATTTCTTTCATGAGTACTTTATAGTTTTCTGAGTTCAGATTCTTTGCCTTTTTGGTTAGGTTTATTCCTAGGTATCTTATAGTTTTGGGTGCAATCGTAAATGGGATTGACTACTTAATTTTTCTTCTGTCTTGCTGTTGGTGTATAGAAATGCAACTGATTTCTGTGCATTGATTTTAAATCCTGACACTTTTGAATTCCTATATGAGTTCTAGCAGTTTTAGAGTGGAGTCTTTTGCGTTTTCCACATAAAGTATCATATCATCTGCAAAGAGTGAGAGTTTGACTTATTCTTTGCCAATTTGGGTGCTTTTTATTTCTTTTTGTTGTCTGGTTGCTGAGGCTAGGACTTCCAGTACTATGCTGAATAGCAATGGTGATAGTGGACATCCCTGCTGTGTTCCTGACCTTAGGGGAAAAGCTCTCATGTTTTCCTCATTGAGAATGATATTCACTGTGGGTTTTTCATAGATGGCTTTTATGATATTGAGGTATGTATCCTCTATCCCTACACTGTGAAGAGTTTTGATCAAGAAAGGATGCTGTACTTTGTCAAATGCTTTTTCAGCATCTATTGAGGGTATCATAAGGGTCTTGTTCTTTCTTTTATTAATGTATTGTATCACATTGATTGATTTGCGGATGTTGAACCAATGTTGAAGCCCAGGAATAAATCCCACTTGGTCGTGGTGAATAATCCTTTTAATGTACTATTGGCTCCTACTGGCTAGTATTCTGGTGAGAATTTTTGCATCCGTGTTCATCAGGGATATTGGTCTATAATTCTTTTTTGATGGGATCTTTGGTTTGGGGATCAAGGTAATGCTGGCCTCATAAATGACTTTGGAAGTTTTCCTTCCATTCTATTTTTTGAAACCATTTGAGGAGAATAGGTATTAATTCTTCTTTAAATGTTTGGTAGAATTGCCCTGGGAAGCCATCTGGCCCTGGGCTCTTATTTGTTGGGAGATTTTTGATGACTCCTTCAATCTCCTTCCTGGTTATGGGTCTGTTCAGGTTTTCTATTTCTTCCCCATTCAGTTTCAGTAGTTTTTAAGTCTCTAGGAATGCATCCATTTCTTCCAGATTCTCAAATTTGCTGGTTTATAGTTTCTCATAATATGTTCTTATAACTGTTTGTATTTCTTTGGTGTTGGTTGTGATCTCTCCTCTTTCATTCATGATTTTATTAATTTGGGTCCTTTCTCTTTTCTTTTTGATAAGCTTGGCCAGGAGTTTATCAATCTTATTAATTCTTTCAAAGAACCAGCTCCTATGTTTGTTGATCTATTCTACTGTTCTTTTGGTTTCTATTTCATCGATTTCTGCTCTAACTTGAGCAATCTATACATCAAATGCAATCTCTATCAAAATAACATCAACCTTTTTCAAAGAAATGGAACAAATAATCCTAAAATTTATATGGAACCAGAAAAGACCCCGAATAGCCAGAGGAATGTTGAAAAAGAAAACCAAAGTTGGAAGCCTCACAACTGCAGACTTCAAGTTCTATTACAAAGCAGTAATCATCAAGACAGTATGGTACTAGCACAAAAACAGACAAATAAATCAATGGAACAGGATAGAGAGCCCAGAAATGGAACGTCAACTCTATAGTCAACTATTCTTCAACAAAGCAGGAAGAATATCCAATGGAAAAAAGACAGTCTCTTCAACCAATGTTGGGAAAACTGGACAGCCACTTGCAAAAAAATGAAACTGGACCATTTCCTTACACCACACACAAAAATACATTCAAAATGGATGAATGACCTCAATGTGAGACAGGAATCCATCAAAACCCTTAAGGAGGACACAGGCATCAACCTCTTTGACCTCAGCTGCAGCAAATTCTTCCTAGAAGCATCACCAAAGACAAGGGAAGCAAGGGTAAAAATGAACTACTGGGACTTCATCACGATCAAACTTTTGCACAGCAAAGGAAACAGTCAATAAAACCAAAAGACAACTGACAGAATGGGAGAAGATATTTGCAAATGACATATCAGATAAAGGGCTAGTATCCAAAATCTATAAAGAACTTATCAAACACAACACCCAAAGCACAAATAATCCAATCAAGAAATGGGCAGAAGACATGAACAGACATTTCTATAAAGAAGACACCCAAATGGCCAACAGACACATGAAAAAGTGCTCAACATCACTTGGCTTCAGGGAAATACAAATCAAAACCACAGTGAGATACCACCTCACTCAGGTCAGAATGGCTAAAATTAACAAGTCAGAAAACTACAGGTGTTGGCAAGGATGCGGAGAAAGGGGAACCTTCCTATATTGTTGGTGGGAATGCAAGCTGGTGCAGCCACTCTTGAAAATAGTAGGGAGGTTCCTCAAAAAGCTCAAAATAGAGCTACCCTACGACCCAGCAATTGCCTGTTGGGTACTTACCCTAAAGATACAATGTAGCTATCTGAAGGGGCATGTGCACCTGAATGTTTATAGCAGTAATGTCCACAATAGCCAAACTATGGAAAAAGCCTAGATGTCCATCGACAGATGAATGGATAGAGAAGATGTGATACACACACATACACACATACACACACACACACACACACACACACACACACACACAACGGAATACTATGTAGCCATCAAAAAACTGAAATCTTGCCATTTGCAATGATGTAGATGGAACTAGAGGGTATTATGTTAAGCGGAAAAAGTCAATCAGAGAAAGTCAATTATCATATGCTCTCTCTGATATAAGGAATTTGAGAGGCAGGGTGGGAGGGGTCATGGCAGAAGGGAGGGAAAAATGAAACAAGATGGGATGACGGAGGGAGACAAACCATAAAAGACTCTAAATCTCAGGAAACAAACTGAGGGTTGCTGGAAGGGAAGGGGTGTGAGAGACATAGGGTGGCTGGGTGATGGACACTGGAGAGGGTATGTGGTATGGTGAGTGTTGTGAGTTGTGTAAGACTAATGACTCACAGACCTGTACCCCTGAAACGAATAATACATTATATGTTAATTTGAAAAAAAAAAGGAAAAAGGAAAATAAAATAAAATAAAATATTAGGGATATATCCCAGGAATGCAAAGTGGCTTCACATTATCAAGTTCATAAATTTAATTTATATCATTAAGAGGTTATGAAGGACATCTCTATTATCAATTCAATAGCATCAAAAAAAAACCCCACATGACAAAATTTGTGACCTAGTCAATGTATCATCTCCTAACAAATAAGGGATAGGAGGGAACTTTCTTAACTTCCTAATCTCTATCAAGACGTTCAGCAAATATAATTTCTTCTGTGAAATTGCCAGAGTTATTTCTTTAGATCTGCGGCAAGACAAAGAAGACTATTACAAGAGGCTCTGTGTAAAGATGCACTAAAGGTCTTAGCCCGTACAAGAAAAAAAGAACTTTGAAAGGAAAAAGACAAACTCTTATTATTCATATTCATATGGATATTTATATGATGGCCCCTAAAATTATTTATCATTATTACTTATTTAAAAATTTAACAAGATTGCAGATATTAGCATAAACAACAAACTGCAATTTTATTAGTAAAAATAGTTAAAAACATTTAAAAACAGTATTTAATAAGAATAAAAATATAAGGTAGCAAGGACAAAAGATAGTCAAGAAAAACTGAAGATAAAATGTGAAACATACTGAAATATGTTAAAAGATCTAAATAAATGAAATATTAAGCCCTTTCAAAGACAGGTATAGCCAATACCACAAAGATTATCTATTTAATCAATACACTTACAGCTAAATCAAGAAAAATTTTTAAAGGAAATTAACAATAATGATATTGAGACAACTGGATATCCAAATAGAACAAAAAATTAAAATGTAACCCATACATCAAGCATTCAGAAAAATTAATTAAATATGGATTATTTTAATATAAAAATAAAATATTTAGTCATTTCTAGAAATACAGGACAATATTTTTATATCTGGATGTTAGGGAAGGATTTATGTTATTAAAGATTAAATAAATATGAAATATAAATAAAAAGCATTAATTAAATTTAAGATTTATGTTCATCCATAAATACCATAAAGGAAGTTAAAAGGAAAGCCACACATTCATGGAAGACATTTTCCAAATTCTATAACTGAAGAATTTAAGGAATATATATAAATATGGGATTATGGGGAATGAGAGGAGAGCTGTAATGTAATTTGTAATGTTGAAGCTGCTGTGTTTATGCACAGGCTCACCAATCTGCATTTCATTACTAAGCTTTATAGCAAGACATATACATGTATTTCCGTGTGTATTACCCTCATTTTCATGTAGTTTATATATTTAAATATCTCGTATTGGTTGTTTCTTTATTTCACAGGAATCCCCTCTTACCTTATTCTAGGATTTAGTATTTCCAAAAATGCTATAGAATTTATAAAAAGCAAGTATAAAAATGGAAGCATGGAAGCAAAATATATAATGAAGTGGTAATAATTTTGAATTTCCAGAGAAATTTAAATTCAGAGTTGAAATTTATGCAAACTTTATTTCATCAATTTTTTAAAAATTCTCATTCACTTCATTTTTCATACTGATTTTGCATCTTGAGTTAAGATACTGAGTTTCTATTTACTCTTCAGTATGCCGTGTTCAGCTGATGTCCAATCCCGCTGATGTCTCTAGGCTAATAGATACAACATTTGGCACATGGTCATCAATACACACAAAGCACATTGCCAGCACCAGCAGCTTGCACAATCTGTGCTTGGAAATTTACATTGATCATAATTACTGCTCCACCTGTATTAAATAAAACTCTTCTAACCTTAGGAACAAAAGTGGCTCCCCAAAGTATCAGTAGTAGCACAGTAAGTACATGTAAAGAAACAGGAAACAACAAAGTACTCTTTAATATAGAATTCAGTGGAATCATTTCAACTTGTGGATTTTTTTTT
Source organism: Martes martes (assembly GCF_963455335.1). Lineage (NCBI taxonomy): Eukaryota > Metazoa > Chordata > Mammalia > Carnivora > Mustelidae > Martes > Martes martes. The sequence continues at coordinate 40,338,860 of NC_137892.1, forward strand.
TAAATATGGCAAATATGCCTATTAGCATTTTAGGGATTTTTGTGTGTTTATCAAAATTTTATAATCTCTACCTTAGGTGAGTCTGTAAAGAGATTATCTGTAATAAGTACCTAAATTATTTCTCAGATCCGTATTTGGTCAAGCAGAAAGCATTATTGAAGATCTCTTTTCATTTCCAAAGTCAAGGTGCTGCACATAACAGATATGAAACCTCCTAGTGTATCTCTGAGTAAGATCCTTAATTAGAGAAAGGAAATAAGTAGAAACTACCTGTTAAGTTTTTCCTGAGGAGAGATTCAAAGATAACTTGCCAGAAATTATAAGAAAGATTCAAATCATGGCAAACTTCTTATTGATTTAAATTTTTCAGTGCTAGTTGTGAAATGATATTTCTAAATATCAGTAGTCTCCTAGAGGGACCTCAGTGCACATTTTCTTACAAAAAAATTAACATCTTAGTAGGTTAATCTACTTTAAAAAATCAAAGTGTTAGAATTCATGATGACACAGTACCTTTCTTCTATCTTGCCTACATTTCCTGGCTTTGCAGGAGGCCATAGAAGGAGCTAATGTGAAGAATATAAGAATGCAACTAGAAAACATGGCAAAACAAAATAAAGTAATGAAATATAGTGAAAGTTATTAATAAAAACTCAGTTTGAAGATGTGATATCAGAAAATGATAAGCCAGTTTCAAGATTTTTAATTATTAGAACCTGAGCATCCTAGCCTTTGTTTATACAGCACTTCCTAGAGCTCTCCCCTCTGTCCTCCCTTACTCTCTATTCCTCATGACCTGCCTAAAATAAACTCATCACTGAAGTCACAGAAGTATCTCTGAACTCTGTGATCACTTGACTGACCACAATCCCCATCGACAATTCATCATAGTGTTAGTGATTGCCCTCCCTTTGGGTCCTACTGCACTCTATATTTACCACCACATACACCATCATTTATGCAACAATTTGAAATTACAAGGTAATGTCTGTTTCCCAAGTAAGTGTCAAGATTCCTTAAAATACTTAATAGCTTGCTCATTACGTTTTCTCTTGTGGTCATAATACCTGATAGATAATAGACACAGTTGATTATATTTCTCCAAAGTAATGCATAAAACTCAAAGTCTTTTCTAACTACCTGGCATTGAGGTTTATTGCTTAAAAGTAAATGGTAGATTTTGTTGATAGTCTTATAATGCTTTGGAGAGAGAGCAGACATTCTTCATTCTGAGTTATATCTCTAGAAAAAGTATTCAAAGTCAAATCGATTAAGACCTAAACACAGTGATATCATTGGGATCCGTGTTCATAACAAGTACCTTATTCCCAAACTTTTACAAAAATGAGCAGACACATCAAGCACTTAGATTAATTAAATAACTGTCATACAAAATATATTTAGTTTTATCAAGGTAGGGGAAGAGATTTAAAGGACAAATTTTCTTTGAAGAAAGTAACTTCCAGTGTCCAGCAGGAATTGCCAGGTCAGGGGGAGATAAAAATGCAGAAGTCATGAGGTTGGGCATTGCTATTCTTGTCTCTTTCCACATGACTATGATTTGGATCTTGGTCAATTTTTCTCAAAAATGAAACAACAAGCATCATTCAAATAATATTTTGATGATACAGAATCACCATTTTTCACATAAATATCTTCTTTAAAATTTATCCCTATTTACCAGAACAAATCATAATATGAGGTATTTTAACATGGAGGTTATGGAACTCCACAGAATTTCTTGCGGAAACATCAACAGGTAGCTTTGAGGGTAATTGTGTGGAAATTCACAGTCACTTGACTTTTTAAAATAAATTACCAATCTCTCCTAGATGATTTTTCTTTTGTTACTTCTTCAGAATTAGTTGGATGACATGTTATATTCTCACCGCCTACTGTGTCACAAAGAAAATGATGAAGTTAGGGTGCTGGTAGTGTGGATCGCCGTGAGTTGAGGTCTTTGTCTATTTGGTTTCAAAGCAAAAAATTTACGAACTAGAACACTAAAATGTTCTACAGGAAGGTCCTATAAATTTTTATATTCATAAGATTTTTTTACATAGCCACAATAATAAGAATAAAATATGCCATTGAAATTTGGGTCATAACATAACATTATTTTTTCTCATACAATGAGGTACAAAGCTTATAATTCCATTTACTGGCTTTCAGTTTCAAACTCCTACTGCTAAAAAGCAATCAAGCAAACAATGCAGGTAGCACTGGCATTATATACACTATTAGTCTTTCTTGGCAAAGGCACTTTACTTCCAATATAACAGGAAATACCACAAGAGCCACTAAGTTTGGTCAAGAATACAGTTTTTTGGGGTTTTTGTTGTTGTTGTTCAATGTGTGCTAAGTGTCCTGAATAGTTTTTCTTTTTCTTTTTTCTTTTTTTTTCTTTCTTTTTTTTTTTTTTGCAAAAGCAGTCTTTCTTTGTTCAGATGAAAGCACTGGAAATATAGTTACTATCAATGGTAAATTATCAATTAAAACTCTTTAGTCAGTCAGCCAAAAAGGAAAAACTTATTTATCATATTGTCACTTTATCATTGTTATCTTCAGGCTAGGCAATGTCTTTCATTCTGAAAGAACTCCAAATACTTCATACAATTTCCATGATATACAAACAACATCATGATACTGAGACATCTATTGTACAGAAAAGAAAAACAGTAACAGTTTAGTTTACTCTAATCAGGCTCAGAAGATTTGAATAGAGAAAATGATACTTGCCTCAAAGGAATTGTAAGGAATTTACTGAGGAAAATTGTAATTAACGATGATGAACTCAAGCCAATACCCTAAGTTATCCAGATGAAAAATGTTCTGAACTTCTCATTGCTTCAACAGTTATCCTGACTTTCCTTCCTTGTACACACCAGATATACACATTCCTAGTTATCTTTTCCAGTGTTAGACCTAAATTACACATGTAAACTTTGTAGTTGGCCATGAAGTTCTCATTTATGCAGAAACAACTTTGCAGTTATTTGTTACACAAACCTATTGAGAGCATACTAGCCTGCTGGCTTGTGTGAACATTTTGTTGAACAGCTGCTCTGGCTTTAAAATTTGGACTTTCCCAGCGCTGTCTGAAATACCAACAGAAAATGCGGAAGGTACGGGAAAGAATGCTTGCTTATATGCCATCATTTCTAACTTAAAATTTCTATTTCTTTCTAAATTAAGGGACTGGACACTAGAGTCAGAAAACAAAAACAAAAGATACCTAGAAAACATTTGGCTTCGTAACACTTAAAACTATACGAAAGGATGAGCATGCGTGTACACAGATATAAATGTATATATACATAGATAAATGTGTATATACACGCACATATATATATGTACATCAGTAGTAAATATTGGAAAAATAGTAGCAACTATAAGTAAGAAAGATTATAAATAATTTACATAAAATAATAAATGGCTACAAATTAGTAAGATCCTTCAGGGGGCTAAAACCGCGAAAAAATCCATACAAAGAGATGTTGTTGGATATTTTTTTTTGAATCATGAATAGCTGTATAACCTGAAAGTTTCCTAAATAGGGTTTATTTAAAGTAGTGCTTATTAAAAGGAACCAGTATATTGTACATCTATAAAATGGGAAATTAGCCGTTACAAGCAAACTTGCAGGTCTATTTCTATGGGTATAAAATTTTTCTAAAATGAATTATGGAGTGAATGAGTAAGTTACAAAGAAGAATGTTTAATATGATGCATATGATGGCATGAAAACACTGTGTGTGTGTGTGTGTGTGTGTGTGTGTGTGTGTGTGTGTGTTGAGAGAGAGAGAAAGAATATGTGGGTAAAGACACATTGTATTTAATTGGGGCTTAGAAGTAACAAAATAACCCTCACAAATCAATGGTTTATTGTAATATTTGTTTCTTGTTTGTGTGTCACTTGCTGTGGGCTGGTTGCTATAGCTCTGTATTACATTTCTGTTGCTGTGTAACAAATTACCACCTCTAGAATGTCCTAAACTAACACTCATTTATCATCTCAGTTCTGTGGGGTCAGGAGTCCAAGGGAACTCAACTAGGTTCTCTGCTTAGGGCCTTCCAAGGCCCAAGTCAAAGTCTTTGCCAGTTTGGTTTTTATTTACAAGTTCAAGGAAATAATCTATTTCCAACTTCATTCATGTTTTCATATAATTCAGTGGCTCAAAGTCATAGAGCTGAAGCCTCCTTTTTCTTGCAAGCTGTCAGCTTTTCTCTTGCAAAGTGGTAGGGTCCACTCACCTCCTGGAGGCATCCCTCAGGTTCTTGCTCTGTGACCTCCTCCCCCTCAACAACAGAGAATCTACCTCACACCAAATTTCTCTCATGTTTCAATATCTCAGATTTGCTCTTCTACTATGACAGAAAGAAATGTCTCTGCTGTGAAAGGACTCATATGATTAGGTTAGGCCTAGCTGGATAACCCCCCTGTTTCAAATCAACTGATTAGAAACCAATTATAACCTCAAAATCCCTTTTGCCTTGTACCAGAATATAATCATGGGAGCAACACCAGGGGATAAAAGTCATGGGGGCCCTCTTATAACTCCACATAGCTCAAGCTCTATCCCATTTTCTTCTCATTCAGGGATTAAGGAATTCCAGCGGAAGGAGCAGCCCCAATATGAAACATCCCTTGCTAATTGAAGAGAGAAAAGAATGAGAGAAGGTAAAACACACATTTCAACAGTTTTGGCGCAGACAAGGTGTACATCATGTCCCTTCACATGTGGGCCAGGGCAAGTCACATGAACCAAGACAAAGTCAATGAGCAAGGATGCGTACTTTACCACAGAATGGGCACAGGTAACATGGCAACTTGACCGATACAAGCAGGAGAGTAGGGTAATATTTGGGAATAGCAATTCAATCTACTATGCACAGGGAGAGAAACCTAGAAACATTCTTGCTAAAATGGTACAACATTTAGTCTTGAGTGGAATAAACGTGATTTTTAATTTTTTTAAATTAGGTCTTGCTATATTATTTATATTTCTCAAAAATTATGTGGCTTTTTTTAATTGAGAAAAGAAAAACATTTTGTTTAGAAAGAATAAAAAGTGTAAGTAAAAGAGTTAGGTATTTCTCAAGTATGCTTTACAGATGAGGAAAGTGAGTCCAGGGGAAGCTATGCCTTTTTCGTTAGTTATAAGACAAGCCATCTGACACATCAGAAAGAAATTCAAAATATATTATGCCTTGGGGATGACCTCCTTTTCCTTCAGTTGTGCTAAAACCTATCATTGTTGTGGAGCTCATTATCAATTAAGTCCCCACATTCATGACACTTCTTTAAAAACATGATTCTTCATAAATGTGTATTTTCACTAACTTCTTCCTGAATGCGGATTGATACAAGGCTAAAACTGAGGTAAGAGTGAGGGATTTTTCAAATGTGTTTTACAGATAAGGAAATCAAGTCCAAGGGAAGCTGTGCCCGTTTTGTTAGTTATAAGTAGCACTTATAAACCGCATTTTGTTTCTAAAATATTTTAAAATATATTTTTAAGAGTTTAATATTTAATTAATCGTACACAAGAATTATTATTATCGGGGTACCTGGGTGGCTCAGTGAGTTAAAGCCTCTGCCTTCTGCTCAGCTCATAATCCCAGGGTCCTGGGATCGAGCCCCACATCAGGCTCTTTGCTTGACAAGGAGTCTGCTTCCCCCCTCTCTCTCTCTGCCTGCCTCTCTCCCTATTTGTGATCTCTGTCTGTCAAATAAACAAATAAAATCTTAAAAAAAAAAAAGAATTATTATTATCTATGTTTATTTACAAAAGAAAATGTGGATCAGAGATTTTTAATGAAACTTCTATGACCAAAATTGGAAACCAGGCTTTTTAGATTATAGATTTTGTACCCTTCTGAAATACCAGAATACTTTTTATGTACAAATTAATAATAACATCCAATATTTATGGACATTTACTACATTCCAGACTAGGTTGACAGAGGGTTGTGTGTGTGTGTGTGTGTGTGCGCGTGCGTGTGCCGAGACAGAGACAGAGAAAGACTACTGTTAATAGCACAAAGGGATGTCTCCACCTACTTAAATTAAGCAGGCTTGGAGAAAACTAGGATGTGGACATTAAAGTTAGTAAGAAACCAAAATATCAGACATTCAGAGAGCCAGATTTTATATGAAATGCTTCAGAAAATGGAACGAGTCAGCTAGTCAGCAGTGACAAAATGTTAACACAACACAATGTGACACAATGTGTTAACACAACACATTGTTAACAACACAATGTTAACACAACACATTGATCCTGCCGGGATGCTCCACCTGGGCTTAACTTTCTCCTTGTCCCTTTATACCACACCAACAACTAATTTCAACATCTTTATAGCTTGGGAAAAATCAAGTGCCCAGTTTCCATCCCAAGGTCTCTTTCTAGAGACAATAGCTCTAATTGTGTTTACCATCTCTCTTAATACAATGTCTTTATTCAAAAAATATCTATATAGGGGCGCCTGGGTGGCTCAGTGGGTTAAAGCCTCTGCCTTCAGCTCAGGTCATGATCCCAGGGTCCTGGGATCGAGCCCCGCATCAGGCTCTCTGCTCAGCAGGGAGCCTGCTTCCCTTCCTCTCTCTCTGCCTGCCTCTCTGCCTACTTGTGATCTCTGTCTGTCAAATAAATAAATTAAATCTTAAAAAAAAAAAAATATCTATATAGGTGGCTCTGTGGTGCAATGGATAGCGCATTGGACTTCTAGTGACAAAAAATATCTGTGACATTCATACTGAATATATGGTGTTATTATCTCTTACCTCTGGTAACATTTAGCTTCTCCTCAGCCACCCTTAGAATCCTTTAAGAATGGATCCCCATACATTCTGTGTATGGGGATCCTAGGGCATTTTCTTCACCCATTTACTTCTAATGGTCAAAGGAAATATAAAAGATTCCATTTTGGAATGAATGAATGGCTGAATTTCATCTCTAAAAAAAGCATTTTCTGTACTCAAATATTTATTTTCACTTATATCAGAATAAAAAACAGAAAGCAAAACACTTAAAATATATAACAAAAATAACATTATTCTTGCATTTTTACTTCTTTGTTCTTTGGAGAGCAATTACTATATGATAGAAAGCCATGAGAGCATCTGGCTCCTTGGCAAGTCCCAAATACAACTGGCAACCCAGAGATACTGAACGGCTGGCAGATGGTTCAGATGCTATAGATGAGCTTTCTGTCTGAAGTCATCGACAACTGCCCCCATTCTTTATACTGAATGCATTCAAGTCTCAGTATATATATATAATATACTGAAAAAATGATATATATGTATATTCTATTACATATACATATATAATGCACACACATACACGTTTTTGCTTACTTCCTTCTAATAATGTAACTAATTTCATTTGCCTGTAATCTCCGTCACTGCCATATTTTAAAATATTTTTAAAGTATAGCCTCTTCCTGTGAATCTACATTTTATTGTAAACCCATAGCAATGGAGACCTACAGGCAAGCTTCCACTATTTGTATATAGACAATGATTAACGCCTTTTGTTTGCCTCCGAGTAAGATTTTGAATGTTTTAAGACAACACTTTCCAAAAAATGCTATGTTTCGTATTCCTCTAAAGACCATGGATTTGTTTTTTCTAATAAGTAATTTAGATTCCAAATCCCTGGACCAAGATGATTGTGACCTTCTTGCATGTATGCCGTGTGGAAATCACCACAGGAACAGACTGCTGAACCAAAGGCAAACAAACAGAGCTGGATTGTTGCCTCTTCATAAATCTGAACTTGCGGTCAGTGGGTAACTGCCAAGTCATAGGGAGTGCTCAGACAGCATGCGTGGCGAGCAGCTGAGATGAGAAGATGGTATACTCTAAATATTATTCAAAATTTAAATTCATGAGAATTAGTAATATTTAAAGATACTCCAAAATAAATCACCTTATATGAAAGCTATAATTTAAAAATATTTCACTGAAAATTTTGAAAAAAAGCATTTGTCTCATATTGCCATGGAGATTTTAAAATTCTGGTTTATAGTTATTTTTCACTAAGTGTATTGTTTTGTACCATTTCTTACCGATTTAATTCAGAAACCATTTCTGTAACATTAGGATTTTTTTTTCTATTTACTACCTCAGAAAGCATGATTTTGCAGTGGGATATGTATCTTCTCTTATTTCTGGCATCAGGACTGACCCACTAGAAGTGGCTCTGACTGCGTTAAAATCACAGTATAATTTACTTCTATTTTGAAAAAAGTCTCGAATAAAGGTTTTAATCTTATTAGATATACCAATCAACTATTTATTTTAAATGTAAGAGTTTCTATTTGGGGAAATAAAAGTAGAACTTGTTTATATAAATTCACTATTTGAATACATTTTATACCAAATTATCCAGTAGATTATAAATCTACTTCCTGAATGGAGACATCAAAAACCAGGTAGTCATCAGATTAGTTAGCTCAGTGATTCTCAGTCTTAGTGGAATGTCACATGCATGGTAATTGACTTAATTTTGAAGCATTTCATTCCATCACTGCTATGTGATTCATGTGATTGTGGATTTTGTTTTGTTTTATTCACTTTTGTTATGACCAGTACAGAGAACAGCAGCTGGCACATAGGTGTTCAGTAGACCCAAGTCTTTAAAGTCAAGGCTTATTAGATAAATGCAAAGTTGACAATCTTTTTATATATTTTCCAAGAAATTTTTAAAATGCAGAATAAGATTTTTTTTTAACTATGATGAGGAGTTATTATGTGCCATACCTGAAATTTTAAGGTAGAATTGAAAGTAGCCCGAGAACCGGGTAAAAGCCTGAGATAGAAACTGAGAACAAAGAAATAGTGTTGGCAACACTCAGATTAAAAGAAATGGGAAGAACAGTATCATATTAGCCCTAGCAATTTAGGGTTATAACTTTTCCCTTTTAAGAAATGATCTGATACTATAGTAAAAGAAACTTCCACTGGACATATTATGTCCAACACTAATCCAGTGTTGACCAAAGGGAGATATCATATGGGTGATATGTGAGATAATATGGATGACACTACCGGGACAGACTCTTGTGGCTTACTGTTTAATTTCAGATAGGGTCTGATAGCCCACACAAAGGAAGAGAAACCGTTATGGAACTGGTTTAATCTCTGTTCCACAAATTTATAAAGGTCTCTAAGTGATCTAGGAACCAAGAATTTCTTGCATTAACTTCTATGGTTATCTACAATGGACAGCTAATGGCAAAAATAACTGAATCTTCTGCTTTTTTAAACCAAAGAAAGACATGTTTTAAAGGTTGCATCAATCAAATTCTTCTCAGGAAAACAGAAACAAGATGAGGTATTTAAGCAGAGAGCTTAATTTAGAGAACTAGTTGAAGAGGTTATTGATTGCAAGACCAGAAAAAGCAAATAAGAACATTGCTGTAACATAGCAATCAAAAATTGTGGAAGCAGCTAAAACCTATGGGGTTAGAAAAACAAGGTTTAAGAAAAATCCAATATTAAAAACATGGAGTAAGAGCACCTTGGAGCTTATTTAGATCTCTAAGAAGAGACCCGTGACTGGTTACTTCTAGCACCCAGGAATTTAGAGAAGAATAACAACAAAGCTAGAGATTCAGGACCCTGGGAAGAAACTGCCAAAAAGCTGGTACAGATGGTTAAAGATTAAAACCAACTGCTGTGGTTTCCTGGGTGGCTCAGTCAGTTAAACCTTTATGTTTGTCTCCGGTCACCATCCCAGGGTCCTGGGATCGAGCCCCACATGAGGCTCCTTGCTCAGCAGGGAGCCTTCTTCTCCCCTGCCTGCCATTCCCCATGCTTGTGCTTGCTTTCTGTCTCTCTCTCACTCACTTTGTCAAATAAATAACTTAATCTGTTAAATAAATAAACTCTTTAAAAAGATAGAAATAAATTAAAAAATTAAACCAACTGCTTTATCTGAGGATGAAGTCCTGTTGATGAGCATGAAGTCAACTGGAAACAAGGAAACAGGAAGAAGTCAGTCTTTTCTTTCCACTTCTGAGTATGTGTCAATTCCTAGTATCCCTCATTGGAAGAACCTAATAAGAAGCCAGCTAATTCAAAGAAAATTAGATTATAGTGCCAGCAACAATACAACATCACAAAACAGAGTGCAGATGAATGAATTTGGTGTTTAAAGACAACAGCTTAATGACTGGCACGAAGCTGGAAACTTACACTTAGCATTTTCTTCTATTTATCTTGGGAACAATCCTAAAACAACAAGGAGAACAAGATAAGAAAACTAACCCCATTTTCAAAGAAATAACAACTATTACCGAATAGATGGACCCCCAAAGCAGTGATTTCAGTAGAGAAGGAAGAGTTTGCTTTTAGTTGAAGTTCTCAGAAATATCTGACAAAGGAAGGTGAAGGATTACCAAAACATTTATGTGCATCGTTGACAAATTCCCTAGAAATGAAAAAAATAGTCATGGAGGGGTTGAATGAGGAAATTACTAAGGCCACATTTACATTAGTCAAAATAACCAGGTGTCTAGAAGAGGAGTCTGAATGATGGGGTGAGACTTAAATCATGAATACTCCCTCACATCTGCTCTGTCTGTTGAGGGGAGTAGTAAATGCTTAACAAAACAAATAAACAAAAAACACATGTTCTCCCTGGGAATAAGAACATGGTCTTGCCCTTATAGATCAGATACAAATGGATCCCCCTGGAAAAAGTTTACCTTATTCACATGAGTAAGCAAAAAGGAATAAGCACAGGATATTTACCAAAAGTGGGGAAAGAAATCATAAGGGAAATACATGGAAAATAATTCTTCTATGAAAAACTAATTTCATGAAACAAGCAGAGCCTGCGATCATTTACATTAATATGAATATAAAATAAAATTTAAAGCAATATAACTTATAAAAAGACCTTCAAGCAGAGATATGGGACTCAGAAAGTTTAGGGAAAAAGGAAAGGCAAAAAATAAAACTGTTTCAGAAAGTAAAGTGTATTTAAAGGTCCTGAAAAAAAACAAAACAGACAACTGAAAATGAAATAAGGAATTTAGATGATAGGTGGTAGAAAAGAAGAAAGAGAGCAAAATTAAGTAGAAATACATTAGTTTAAAAGTATCAGGGAGAAAATGGCAGGTACTGAATATAGTCAAAATTCCAAAATACACATTATTGATTTTATCAAGGAATAAAATAATTAAACAGAAGTTAATAAATGTAATTCAAGAAAATATTTCCAGAAAGAAAAGATAATTTAGATTCACAGATCAAAAAGACATATTATGGCCTTAGTAAATTAGGCTCAGATAGTCAGTACTAGCAGACATGCTCACAAAATTACCTAATTTCAAAGAATTCTGCTTGTTTGGTTAAAAAGGCAAAAAAGTCAAGTTATATAAAGTGGAAAAAAGCTGGCTTATATTATTTAAGAGCAACATTCAATGACACAATATAGCGGAGGAATGCCATAAAATATCCAAAAAAGAAAACATATCTCAAGTATTTTGTGCCCAAACCATTTTCAGTTCTAACGCATCAATGAATATTTTTGAACATAGTAGAAATCAGGAATAATTGTTACTATGAACCTGTCTTAAAGAATTTAAATCATAATTTTTTAAGCTTCCAAATAATTTGAGATGACTATGAATGGTATTTTATTTAAAAGTTAAGGCTTAAAAATGTGAATAGTAAGTATAATTTCTAATACTTCTATACTTCTGTACTTCAAAGCAAAATTTGCATAGTTAGCTACGTTGGAAGGGGAAGTGGAAGAGAAACTATAAATTAGTAAACTGCTTATCTCTTGTAGATGAGGATTAAAAATATGTAGATAAATGAAATAAAGGAGCTTAAAATATATTTAATAATAAAATATATTTTTTAAGTAATATAATCATCTTAAATAGCATGAAGGGGGTGGAAGGAGAGGAAATGTGAGTGATATACATTTTCTTTTTTTTTTTAAGATTTTATTTATTTATTTGACAGACAGAGATCACAAGTAAGCAGAGAGGCAGAGAGAAAGGAAGGGAAGCAGGCTCTCTGCTGAGCAGAGAGCCCGATGCGGGGCTCGATCCCAGGACCCTGAGATCATGACCTGAGCCGAAGGCAGAGGCTTAACCCACTGAGCCATCCAGGTGCCCCCCAAAATAATATATTAAGTTTATGTATAGACAGGTATTCATGTCTATTCATTCATTCATTCATAGACAGGTATTCATGTCCATTCATTCATGGACACCATGGTTTTAATGCAATTACATCGAATTTTAAGATTTCCCATATATTTTGGATGTACAATTTTTTTAACGAAGTAATCCAATATTAGAGATTATGGAAATAAAATTCTGCAAAATTGAGTCTGATCTCAATTTAAGATTGATTTTTACAAGAAAATATATTTTGGAAAAAAAGTGCCATACCATATTTATAATCAGAGTACACTTTCTTAACCAATAAGCTATATTATCATTCATAACACAAAATCCCAATCTCAGTTTTGGTACATATCATGCCTATAAGAAATTCATTTTAAAATAAATAAATAAAATAATGGACTAAGTTTATGGGGTACATGTAAGCAAAAAAAAAATAAAATAAAATAAAATTCTAGAGGTCATGATCTTACTGAATTGAAGACAAGATTGAATCTAGAAAAAAGTTACATGAGATAAAGAATTATACATTGATGTGTTTATTTAAAAGCTGGATATTTAATTTTCAGGAATTGTGTTCACCAATTTTAAATGTAGCTACTATCAAATTGTATAAACTTAGGATTAAATACATTATATTCAAAACAAAGAAAAAGTGGTGGCACACCTGGGCTGCTTGGGCTGGAGCCCCTTCAGAGAGCGGGGGCAGCTTTATTACACGTGCTGCTGTGGCCCAGGGTGGCTCACCCTTTTAGGTTGTGAAGCATCCTGGTCCAGCCGGGGTTCGAGGCCTCAGCCTGGGGAGGGCACTGACCCTCCTTTCTCCAGCAGTGGGTCTGAGAAAGAGCCTGGGCTTAGGTGAAGATTCTGTTTGTGACATCACCTCCTCACTAATACATATTTGTAACTCCAAAATCAATACCCGTTGTGTGGTCTCAGACATACACACAGCAGCGAAAACTTTGGGTCCCCTGACATATACTTTCTCAGCTGATGTCCACTAAGGTAACACTCTGCCTTTTTTCAACTCATACTGTAAACATGTGTCCTTTTTGCAGTCTATTTAGGGCCATGCTTTTCACATTTTCTGCTTTTACTTGGTAATTTTGCTGTTTAGTCCCCAAGCATAGTGTTAAAGTACTATCTAGTGTTCCTAAACCCAAGAATGCTGTCATATACCTTATGGAGAAAATGAGTGCATTAGATAAACTTCATGCATGTATGAGTTTAAGTGCTGTTGGCTGTGAATTTGATGTTAATGAATCATTATATAAAATAAGATCTTCTGGAACAGAAACAGATGTATAACAAGGTTATGTACTAATCAACTGAAGAAATGTTGTGACCAGAGGCTTACAACAACCTAACCCTGTATTTCCCTTAAGAGTAATTGTTCAGGGGTGCCTGGGTGGCTCAGTGGGTTAAAGCCTCTGCCTTTGGCTCAGGTCATGATCTCAGGGTCCTGGGATTGAGCCCCACATCGGGCTCTCTGCTCCGTGGAGAGCCTGCTTCCTCCCCTCTCTCCCTGCCTGCCTCTCTTGCCTACTTGTAATCTGTCTGTCAAATAAATAAATAAAATCTTTAAAAAAAAAAAAAGAGTAATTGTTCAGTATTCACCAATACAGCAGTCATGGTGACTTATAGAACAAAACTTCTACAAATAACAAGAATCAACAGTGTATCAGTGGAGAATAGAGAGACCAGAAATATAGTAACTTTTTTTTTACAGTCAAATGATTTTTGACCAAAACTTTTTCAATGAAAAAGCTAAAGTGTTTTCAATAAATGGTTCTAGAACAATAGGATATCCCCTATTCAAATTATTTTATTTTTCAGCAACCTAAATGAACCTGGAGGCATTATACTAAGTGAAATAGGCTGTGAAATAAGCCAAACACAGGACAAATCCTATATAATACCACTGATATATGGAATCTAAAATAATCAAACTCAGAAGCAGAGAGCAGAATAGTGGATGCCAGAAGTTGGGGGAGTGGGGGAAACAGGGTGGTATTAGCCAAAGAGTAGAAAGTTTCAGTTATACAGGATGACAAGTAAGTAAGTCCTAGATTCATTGATATTTAATGGTATAGCACACATAATACTATACTATATACTTAAAAATTGGCTGAAGAGCAGCTCTTCTGTTACGTCATCGCAAAATAATAATAATGGTAACAGTAATAATAAAAAATAAGAAGGCAGGAGGAAACTTTTGGAGATGATGAGTATGTTTATGGCATAAATTTTGGTGATGGTTTCACAGATGTGTATTATCTCCAAATACACCAAGTTGTATACATTAATTATGTACAGCTTTTTGTACATTGAATTTTTTTTAAAACTATGTTTTCATGTGAATGTGGTTCTTGATGATTATATAATCTTTCTTGTTTATCAGTTTAATCAAAATATAGTAATATGGCTATATGTTTATACATATAGATGTACATATTCACACATATTTTATCTTAATTTCACACCATACACAAAAACCAATTTGGGATGGAGCCTACAACTAAATACAAAAACTAAAACTGTAAATCTTCTTGAATAGAACTTAGGAGAATATCTTCATGACCTTCACGAAACAAAGATTTTTTTTAGGTAGGATCCAATAAGCACTAACCATAAAAGAGGATAAAGAGGAAAATATACTGAAAATTAAAGTATTTTCTAAACACCCAATTCAGAAAATGAATTCAAAGATATAAAACACATTTGGAATATATACACAGTGCCAACATATAAGAACTCCTACAACTCAGGAAAGGATCAAGAAAAGAAAAGAAAAAGAGCAAGAGCAGCAAATTAAAGGTGGGTAAAAGATTTAAGCAATCACTAAACTACTAGACAGTTGTCTAGTAGTTTATAAACACATAACAGGCACTTTACATCATTAGTTATGGAAGAAATGCAAATTGTAACACAGTGCCATTTCAGACTTCCGGAATTGCTAAAATTAAGAAGACTGACAAAACAAAATTGTCGTGAGATTATAAAGCAGTTATATTTTTCATAATCTGTGTGAGAATGTGGAATTACACAACGACTTTGTATGTTTGTTTTGCTATTTCTTTGTAATTATACACTCTGACATAGTTATTCCTAGATATTGACCCAAAAGAAATGAAAACATCCATAATATTATTATACAAGAAAATCCATAGCATCTTAAACAATAGCAGCCCCTAATTAGAAATATCCCAAATTTCCATTAGCAAGGAAATGAATAAAGAAATTATTAATATATATACATTTATAAGTGTACCAGTATATGTTATGCATGTATATATGTATTATATGTACTATATATATATTACACACACTATTACTCAGCAGTAGAAAGGAGCAAACTGATTCCTGCAACATGGATGGATTACAAAAACTTTGTTTTTTTTTTGTTTTGTTTTGTTTTGTTTATAAAAACATACGTTAAATAAGGAGCCTGACCCAGACCATGGCATAACATACAGAGAAGTTGAATCGTTATGCTGTACACCTAAAAACGCATGTAACATTGTGTGTCAACTATATTTGAATTTAAAAAACAGGTTAAAAAAGAAGTCTGACTCAAAGGAGTACAGACTGTGATTTCACTCAGAAGAAGTTCAACAACAGACTAAATGAATTAATGGTGACAGAAATCTGATGGGCGGTTGTATTACGATGACTAGGAAAAGGATTAACTTCATTAACAAGATCTATGTCTGACGGATAGAAACCATCTATGACTGGATAAGTGTCTGAGTTACATGGGTATATACATTTGTCAAGTCTCACTGAATCCTATAATTAAGACCTATGCAAACCACTACATGTGGGCATATAATTTTTGCCCTGTTTATTGAAGCCATTTGAACTGCTGCTCTCTGTGACTTCAGACCGTCAGTGTTTCAAATCTATTTTCTACAGAGAAGCCAGAGTGAGATCTTTAATCACAAAACTTATCTGTTAAAACAAAACTATTTCCTACAACATGTTTTCTAATTTCTACATCTTCTCATCAGGGTTCTCTGATAATATGCCAATTTCTTCACATTCCAACCTTCCTAACAGTATACCATGTCTCCCACTTGTGTTTTAAGATGGAAAACTGCCTGTGGTACCTGCATTCTCTGTGATGCTTTCACATATCTTTGCTCATATGGTTTCTTAAACTTAGAACCCCTTCTTCATTTAGTATTTTGATGACCATTAAGACTCCTGCTCATGTTTTAAGTTTCAGCTCAGGAGTCAACTTGTCTCTGAATGAATTAGAGCGTCACAACTATCCTCCCAGGGTATGTGTCACCCAATTACTGTAAATTATAGAGAGAAAGAACATATCTTATTTTTATGTACAGAATTGCTACTGTGAATAGTCTCTTCTCATGATCAAAAAATGAATTAAACCCATTTCCTCTGATTGCCTAGATTCTTCCTGTCCAACACTCATATCATGTTATACAAAAAGGAAAGTCACTGAACTTACCATTGCTGCCTCCCCTTGCTTGTACAATACATTGTCAACTTTCTTCATTACATTTCTGATAGAATTCATCCACCCAGCAAAACAAAGAAGAAAGAAAAGAAAAGGAAAGGAAAAGAAAAGAAAAACAAAAAGAGAGAGGGAGGGAGGGAGGCAGGGAAGGAGGAAGGAAAGAAGGAAGGAAAGAAAAAAATATTACAATCTTTTATATAGAACAAACATTGGACTTCTTTTTCCTCTTCATCTGTGATTATTTTAGGGAACACTCATCCTCTGACCTTAAATATACACTGATTACTCCAAAATTCCATCTCTAGTCTGAGCTTTTTCATGAGCTCTAGACTCATTTGGAACTGACTCTTCAATACCTTAAGTAGTAGGTGTCTCAAATTTTGCACACTGAAAACAAAATCCTACTTTGTGAGCACTCCTGCAAGACCTGTGTCTCACACAGGATTCTCCATTTAATAAAGCACACCACCATTTACCCAGTTCCAGCAGCAAAATATAGGCGTCATGGTGAATCCCTCGCTTTGCTTGTACCCCACATGAAGTCCATCTTTAAGCCTTACTGCCTCCAGTTTCAAAATTAGAATCAAACATCTTATCACTAATCTACCATGACTTCCTTAGTCCAAGCTAGCTGCTCTCTTTAGTTGAGACCATAGCAATAGCCTGGTTCCTATACTTCCCCACTTGCCAACACCCGCCCAAAACCACACACATTTTCTTCTCTGGAGAGCAGGTGAAGTAACCTTTGTAAAACATAAACCATATTTTGCCTTTCCTGTGCTTAATACCATCCGGTGATCCATAAGGCCTTGTATG
Organism: Martes martes; assembly: GCF_963455335.1. NCBI lineage: Eukaryota > Metazoa > Chordata > Mammalia > Carnivora > Mustelidae > Martes > Martes martes. The sequence goes on from NC_137892.1 coordinate 40,356,315, forward strand.
ATCTGCTCTCTGCTTAGTTTTCTGGCTTACTTTTTTCCAACCCCTGACCCCACTCACTCCCCAGACACGCAGGTTTTATGACTGCACCTTAACTATGCCATTTTAAATTCCATTTGAACATTTTTGCATAGATCTTTCTCACTTTATTATAGTTTTTGTTGAAGTATCATCTTCTCAAAAAAATACTCTGTGTTATCTATCTGAAACATCTCCTCCCATGCTTAATTTTCTTTCCTTTTCACTTCTGTTTCTTGAGGGGCCGGGGGTGGGGGTCAGAGGGAGAAATGGAACCTTAAGCAGGCTCCATGCCCAGTGTGGACTTGATCTCACAACCTTGAAATAATGACCTGACTGGAGATCATCACCCGAGCCATAATCAAGTTAGACAGTTTACTGCCTGAGCCACCCAGGTGCCCTCCCCCAAGCTTAATTTTCTAAGCACTCTTATAAAATATAATATTGTATTATTTGCTTTAGGATGTATTTTACCCTCTCAATTCAGATTGTGGGCTCAAAGCCAGACACTTAGGCTCCTGTGCTTTCCTGGATATCCAGTGTTAGAGAGCATGGCCTTGTTTAGAAGAAGGTCAGTAACTGAACTTTATCATTATTTTGAACTCGTCTGACCCCCTCCCCCCCAGTAATGTCTATTACTTCAGAATGTTTTTGATTATACTACGTTATTTTTCTACTCTATCTAGACAATCACCGTGATAACTTTTACTGAATGCAATTACTTATTGTTAATAGTTAATAAAAAATAAATCATTAAAAGACAAACCCTATAAGAAACCCAATTTTTAAACAGTAATATAAGATCTCAAAGCATATTATAGTAACCCCAATATAAGGTAGTACTGTTTTCTACACAAATTAAAAAATAAAAATGCATTTTAAAAAATGTTAAAATTCTATCTAAAATGGAGGTTAAATAGATATTAAAAGCAAGAGTTCTGGAGATCGGAGCTCTACCATCTGCCTTCTTTAGATTCCCAATAACATTTTCTCCAAAATAAATGCTATTAATAGTTTAAGTATGCTTCTATATTCTTTTCTCATAAATGTTTTTCATATATGAAAACATTCATTTTTTTATACAAAGAGGGCATGTACAAGTAAAACATACTCTCTTCACTATTTATTTCTTTTTAAATATCCATATTTTTCCATTCTTCATCTCCAGAGTACTGATCCCCCTAACTCTTCAAAAAAAGTCAAAACATTTATGTAATATTTTATCTAATTTTAATAGGGTGTTACAGGTTATGTAAATGGTACATATTGATGGATATTTTTCAAGTTTCATCTTTTGCTAAAACATAGAATGCAGTAATGAGCACCTCTTCTTTTATTTTTATGCAGACACATTAGCATATGTATAGAATAAATTAGCAGAGTGTATGTACATTTCCAATGTGGATACATATTTTCATCAACACTTTTTGAATGATTTTCACATTGGATATTACTAAACTCATGACTGTTGTTTTGAATGGTGAAAACTGTTGTCGTGTTAGTTATATTTTAATTATGTATGTGTTTGAAGTGTTTTTATGTTTATGATCTACAACCTTTCACTATTCTGTGAACTGCATTTCCTTATCCATTTCACTACCGAATGTCGTGTTTTTACTGATTACTAAAAAAAGTGTATATTTGTTTGAAGTAGGTGACAGAAATGTGTTTTCCTACTGGGGCATCTGGGTGATTGAAAATTTTTTTCCCAGTCTGTTGAGTGCAGGACACTTGGTTTAGCCTCAGGTTGTGATCTCCTGCGTCATGAAATCGAGCCCCAAATCAGGCCCCAGGCTTAGTGGGAGTCTGCTTGAAGATTCTTTCCCTCTCCCTCTGCCTCTTCTGCCCTAAAATAAATAAATTTTTTAAAAAATTATGAGAATTATTCCTTACTAACAATATTTTAGTTACTTTGTTATTTTTTTCTTCTATAATTTCAAGGTTTGGCCTCTGTTTAGAAAACATTTCCCTCTTCCTAACGTATATAAAGGTAGATTTTCCTGTGTTTTTTAGATTTAGATTTAGATTTCCTTTATGGTTTCACTTTTAGCTTTTGAACTATTATTCATCTAGCATTTCATATTGTGTAAGGAATGAAGAGGGCATCTATCTCTATTTTTTGTTCGTATGTCTATCATGAACCAGAAGGCTGAACCTCATGTATTAAAACAACCCATTTCCTTCTCCTCTCCAATTTGAAGTGACATGATATTCACCTACCAGATCCATATAGGAATTTGGATTTATCTCATATCTCTCTGTTCCATTTAATTGATTTGCTATAAAATCATAAGGTGATTGGAAATGCTTTCAGGCTCAATTGCATACCTGATATGAGGTAATCCAAATCCCTATTAACTTTTCTTCCATAAAATTGCTTTTAGATTATTTTTACATGCTTATTCTTGATATAGTCTTTAGAACACACTTTGTCTAGTTTAAAAATTAAAAACCCTGTCAACATTTTTATTGTAATCACAATGTAGTTCCAAGTTAATTTAGGGACAGGCTGTAATTTCACAAAACCATCACTGTTGTCAAGTTTTAATTCATTATAATCAACAGAGTTAAACACTGCTCTGTAAATACACCTACAACTATAAGTTTAGTAGTTGCAACCACAAGACCCTGAAATGTAGCAAAACAAAGCATTTCAGTATGTGAATAAAAATCTCACGTAAATAAATAGGGGCGCCTGGGTGGCTCAGTGGGTTAAAGTCTCTGCCTTCAGCTCAGGTCATGATCCGAGGTTCTGGAATTGAGTCCCGCATCAGGCTCTCTGCTCAGCAGGGAGCCTGATTCCTCCTCTTTCTCTGCCTACTTGTGATCTCTGTCAAATAAATAAATAAAATCTTTAAAAAAAAAAACTCAGGTAAGTAAATATACCTGAACTTCACCTTATATAAGCACACTGTGGGTGTTATCCAAACTTTTTTTATATTCTCCAAGATATTTCTTCTCAAACTGATTAGTATCAACTTCTAGATATTGAAATATCAATGTAATTTAGGTCAATATTTGATTTAAGATTTACAACATCAGGCACGAGTGGACTCTTTTCCTTAATATTGCCACCTTCAGTCTTATAAGGATTCTTATTTCATGAATCATTTTCATATTCATTATCGTATTCGATTTTTAACATGTTCTTTTGATATTGTCGGAGCAGAGATCATTATTTCTACTTGTAGGCAAAATACAGAGGCTCGTAGATTTTAAATATCTTGCTCAGAGGCAAAAATTAACAGTAACTGAACTGGAATATTATTTCACTCTTTTGATTCCTGGTTCAATCTAACTATATCAGTATTAAATATTTTATAGTCTCGGGGCGCCTGGGTGGCTCAGTGGGTTAAGCCTCTGCCTTCAGCTCGGGTCATGATCCCGGAGTCCTGGGATCGAGCCCCGTGTCAGGCTCACTGCTCAGCAGGAAGCCTGCTTCCTCCTCTCTCTCTGCCTGCCTCTCTGCCTACTTGTAATCTCTATCAAATAAATAAAATTTAAAAATATTTTATAGTCTGCCCCTCAAAACAATTTTCATTACACTCAAATGTTCTCAGGGTGTGTGCTGTGTGTGTGTGTTTGTGACTGAGCTTGGTTTGGGAGATATCTGCTTGATGGTAAGAAAATATGAAAAATCCATATTAGTGAGGAAATATAACCTTGAAAAAGAGCACCAAAATTTGATTTTGTAGGGATATATCCCCAAACTTCATTTTTTCTCTTTAGTCAGGCAATATGAAGTCTAGAGGGGGTGTAAGGAGTTTCCTTCTACTTAAGCTTAAAAGTTGTAAGCACTATAAGAATAAAAGACTTCCCCATCCCGAAGGAAAGATGATAAGATAAATAAAGTGTGTCTGCCCAATAACAGAAATTGGGAAGGAGGAGAGACTGCTGCATCCTTACCCTGTGAATTTCACTACATTGTTCATGAATCCTGTGATTCCTCTTTTTAAAAAAATTCTCCATCCCTTGAAAATCTTTGCTGAACAGTTGACCTAAACTTGAGAACTCTGATTTGCCTTACGGAGGGAGAATTCTGGGAACACACTGGTAATCATCCTTTGGGAGGAATAAAGACAGTGCAAGTAATGATCCTTGAAATCTAGTGCAACAAATCACAGAAAATTGTCTCAGTGAGTTTATGAAGAAATGGAATGTTATTTAGAGCAGCTCTAGAGAAAGGATTACTTGACACCTCAAAAGCTGGGACTCACTTCCCCCTCCCTAATCAACTTTCTTTTTGATTTGAACTTTCTTGGCTATACAATCTTACTTTTCCCTATTCTCTGCTAATAATGTATGATTTTAGTGTGACATTGGCATCTTTTACTTTAGGGTTTCTACCATAAACAGCATTATTTTAAAAGGGTAAAGGAGAAGATAAATGGGAGGGAGTGTCTGGGCAAAAATTTTACCAGGGAAGGTTAAACTGAGAATGAAGACTTTATTTGAGAATACTGCAATAAGGGAAAGAGAATCGAACTCAGTCTGACCTCAACTCTACTGAAAGAAATAAAAAAAAAGACAGGACTGGGAAATTTGTAAGTTAGTGTGGGAGGAATCATAGACTACCCTATTTGCTAACTGGCATTACTCAAAGGATAAGTAAACTTTCTCCCATCCACATGATGGAAGGTAATTTTATAACCCGCAGAATAGTCAAGCCAGAGGGTGGCTCCCATCCCCCACAGAGAAATTGGGAAACCGGGGGCCTTGATAATTACCTTTCAAATGGATGGTTCTTGATACTTGAGGAAGACACTTCTGGGTTGTAACCCTCACAAGAAGAATTGAAAAATTTATATCTCAGAGGAAGAGAAAAAATTGACAATTACCAGTTTTCTAAAGCAAATGTTCTCTAAGAAAAGGGAAGTCAGAGGCTTCAAAGCATTAAGAAGCCTGTCTAAAATTTAGTCATTCAAAAGGCATAATCTATCATGGATGTAATCTATCTACATATGTTAGTTTTCTGATGATTTTTTTAAACATTGTTTCAGGGAAAAAGTAAAATTTCCTTACCTGGATTCATGAAACATATTTTGTGTACTATTATCTCCTTAATATAACACATGTCCAAGAATTATATTTATCTTCCTCTGGGATATCAGATTATATGCATTAACCCCTTTATAGGATGCTGGACTTTTTTGTGTCTAGGCTAAGGATGACAGCTTTGGAATCACATCAAAAAGCTTAGTGCAATCCAAACTAAGAAAGATTGTTGTTAGTTTAAGAACTTACCTATTTGGAAGGGATTATGATTTAGGTAGCCTTTCAGAGTAGCAGGTAACTTTCTCAAACGCAGTTTAAAGAAAAGGATATTCAACACCCACTGAGAAGGATGAAATTTCTTGAAATAAAGAACTAATACTGTTGGTTAAAAATATAAGGGCCAGAAGTGAAAGAGGTTGTGGAGTCTCCAAATAAGACACAGGAATAGAAAGGGATATATTCAACTTTGGGACCGCTGGTGTTAAATGGCCTAGAAGATATACATTCTAGAAAAAAAGATAAGGGAACTCAGTGACATCATCTGTATTTGTATTATGGGGATCCCAAAAGGTGAAGAGAGAGAAAAGAAGGCAGAAATTTTATTTGAAGAATAGTTTAAAACTTCTCAAATCTGGGGAAGGAAACAGACATGGAGATCCAGGAGGCACAGAGTCCCTAACAAAATAAACCCAAAGAGGTCCACACCAAGACACATAATGATTAAAATGGCAAAAAGTAGGGATAAAGAAAGAATTTTAAAAGTAGCAAGAGAAAAGAAAATAGTTACTTATAAGCAAACCCCATAAATCTATCAGATGATTTTCAGCTAAAACTTTGTAGGCTAGAAGAGAATGGCAGGATATGGTCACAGTGCTGAAAGGAAAAAACAAAAAAAAAACAAAAAACTGCAACCAAGAATACTCTCCCCAGCAAGACTATCATTCAGACTAGAAGAAGCTATAGTTTCCCAGACAAACAAAAATTACCAGTGGTCATCACCACAAAACTAGACTTAGAAGAAATGTTAAAGGGAATACTTTGAGTGGGAAAAAAAGACCATAGTCAGGAGAAAGAAAATTATGAAAGAAAAATATTTACAGGTAAATACAAGACAATAAAAGCACCAGATTAATCACTTATAAAACCAGTACTGAGGTTAAAACACAAAAGAATAAAAGCAAGTAGGTGTATAAAAATCAGTGAAGGCATTCCTAAAATAAGAGGATAAAAAGTTTAACATCATACACATAAAATGAGGGGGGTAAAAATCAATGCTTTTAGAATGGGTATAAACTTAAGTGACCATCAATTTAATACAGATTATTTGTATTTTTTAAAAAGATTTTATTTATTTATTTGACAGAAAGGGAAAAAGCACAAGTAGGCAGAGCGGCAGGCAGAGAGATAGGGAGAAGCAGGCTCTTCACTGAGCAGGGAGTGCGATGCGGGGCTCGATCCCAGGATCCTAGGATCATGACCTGACCCAAAGGCAGCTGCTTAATGACTGAGCCACCTAGACTCCCCTTAATACAGATTATTTGAATAGGATGTTATATATGAGCTTAATGGTAACCGTAAAAGACCTCTTCCATAATGATTTGGGGTCATAAACTGAATTTGAAACTACTGTATTTTCTTTAAGAGGGATTGCTAATCAAAATCAGAATAAATCAATCAATCACAGATCTTCATAAGAATTGTGGAATGCACTCTGGAGTGGATCACTTAGGAAAACATACTTAAGAATACTTACATGAAACCAGTAGATTCATTCTAATGTGGAAGAATTTTAAACTGGATTTAATTTTTTAAGTCCAGACATAGCTATATACTCATTTAAATTAAAAGATTAATGTCCCTGTATTGAAACAAACTCCAGAATAAAAAACAAAAAAAACTAGTAACATGAAAAATTCATGCATTCACTTATCAAAATTTATTTTTTATTTCATTTATTTTTTTTTAAAGATTTTATTTATTTATTTGAGAGAGAGAGAGAGAGAGAGAGCACAAGCAGGGGGAGCAGCAGAGGGTGAGGGAGAAGCAGGCTCCCCAGTGAGTAAGGAGCCCAATGGGGCGCTCAATCACAGGACCCTGGAACCATGACCTGAGCTGAAGGCAGACATTTAACTGACTGAACCATCCAGGTGCCCCATCAATAAATTTATCAAGTACTTACCAAGTATAGACCAGTAAGTAAAAATGTGTTGGACTTTATTACCTATTAAAGATTTTATAATTTCTGCTTTTATGAGTTCATACTCTGCTAAGAGAAATAGAAATATTTTCAAATTATAACATCATACAATTTATAATATAAAAAATTATCTTTGTTTAAATATAGAGATAATAAATAGTATTTATCTATACTTTTGGAAAAAAAAATTAATGCAAGACTCCTGCCAGAGAATAAAATGAATTTCATTTCTTATTACAGAGAAAGTAAAAAAATAATCTTTAAAAAACACAATGTATGTTAGTTTATATTAAATTATATTAATTATAATTTATATTTAAATAATGGATATAGCCATTTAATTGAAAAGCAAATATTTGATACAGCTAAAATTTAGTTATAGCATTTTGAAAAAAACAGTACCATTAAGCACTTAGAATATTTCTAACAAGGGCAATACATGCCCAACTCAAAATTACTAATCTAAGAATTTAAGTTTCAAAATGCAATCCAGGTTTCCACGTAACTATTTAGGCTGGTTTTTCAGCAGCAGGTGGAGATTTTAAAAGGAAGGATGCCCAGGTGACTCTGATTCAAAGAATTATCAGAACTTTATATCCTAAAACAAACCACTTACTTTTTTTTTTAGTTGCAGAACATGTTTTAAACAATTTCAATCATCCCATTTTTCTGAAAACTGATCAATTTTTTTCCATTCTGTGAATATGAGTGACTCTCAAATGAACATTCTTAGGATATTCAATGTCATTCGTTTCAACTCCACGTTTTCTTTTCCCTGGGCTAGATTTACATAAAGAGCTCAAAGGGCTGTCCATTAGAAACATATATTTTATAGAAAAAAGTATGTTTTACATACAAAAACTGAAAATGTCCACAAAAAACAATTTTTTAAAAATGTATATAATGTATTTCTCAGTGTGCTGCTCAAAGAAACAGTCATATAATAGTGATGATATTACAATTTGAAGGACATCTCAAATTACATCCATAAATTTCAATCTCAATAGAAGTATCAGGCCAAAGAGTGCTCAAAGTCAATTATGGCATAAAAAGTACCCTTGAAATCTGTATATAAAGAGGCTCCGTTTTCTAAAAGGATGAAGAAGGTAACAATTCAAAGGAAAAGCCTCCACCCATCTCAGGTAACATGTGCTAACTAGAGTAGTTTCAAGAAAAGAGAAAATAATGAGGTGGAAAGGAGGGTTCTACAGCCAGCAAAATAAACACAGCTTGGAAATAAAGGATAGCTGCAAATTTCAAAGGTGCCATTCTCTCAATACCGAGCTTAGTAGTGAGCTTAACATACATGTTAAGTGCTTTTAAAAATCAAAGTTTATACAAGGTCTTTCAGGGTTAGACAAAAATCTTTCATTATCAGTGAAAAGATCCCTGAAATACGTGCCAATGGCTCAAATCCGACCAAGATGAAAAAGAGAAATTAAAGAGCCATAGAGAAATCAGAATTTCAAGTAAATGTCAGAAAACTAAGCTGATCTTCCTGAATCAGGAGCATTTATTTAGGTTCCTAAGACCAGAAGTCTGGAGTCTGTAATCAGTTTTCTAAAACAGCTCTCAGACTCTTTTCTCTTGACTCTTTTTCCTTTCTCGAACTCTAATTTATCTTGCACACTATCTCTGGATTAATCTCCTGCAGGCCCTTTCATTCTATTAGTCTTCAAAAACTCTACACAACTCCCAATTCCTTCCTAAACAGATTTAACAGCTCCTGTTTTTGTTTTTTTTTTTCTTTTTCAGATTCCCTGCAATCTTTCTACCTCCCACTCAGACAAGACTATTTTCCACTAACCCCAACCATAGAACTTTCTCTAGAGTTGGTATCATCATTCATCTGCATCATGCACTCGACTATATCATCCAAGCATTGCTCAACTTGCTTCCTTCCTGAAATGCCATCCTCTCTTCTTCACCAGCTGAAATCCTTTCTACCCATTCCTTAAGCTTCAGCTTAAATCCTGATTTATTGACACTTTGCATGTTATTATTTACTTTGGCCTATTCTGATTAATCCCAGCTTTAAATTCTTATAGAGGTATTGTTTGTTCCACATAGTTTACAGTTTGGGTGTCTCTTATTTTCTATTTTTCATTAACTTGCAGGGGCACTGAGTCTTAAGACATCCATAAAACAGTAAGCTATTTGGAAGCTTGGATCACATCTTAGATTTTTATGTTATGGCATGGATTGTGAGTAGATAGATAGGAATTCTGCCTCATTTCATAAAAAGGGGATTCAAGGAGTCCTATTAAAATACATATTGTATGCTTTAAACTTACGAGTTAAGAAAAAAAAAAATGATGGCATGATGTCTAAATTCTCACTGCTAATGTAAGACAAATTTTTGAGCTAGTAAAGGTTTCTGCTAAGATGACCCATCTAACTTGTGGGATGTCTAGGAGTCTTAATCTGCTGTAGCCCTTTAACACTGAAAGAGCAGACTGGTACAAAGGTAATAAGCAAGGTTGAGAAGGTACATGTTTCCTATAGGTAAGAAACTGGATTAGCCCCAGAGTGTTAAAAAAAAAAATACATATTATATAAACATGAATGAAGGGGAGAGGAAGAGACAGATTTCCAGTTCTGTAATGAATATTTCAGGGGAATGAAAGGCACAAGGTAAGGAATCTCGTCAATGTTACTGAAACAACAATGTAATGGAAAAGATGGTAGCTTCACTTGGGATGAACATACTGTAAAATAGAAACTTGTCAAATTGCTAAATTGTACATCTGAAACTAATGTAACATTGTGTCAACTATACTCAAAGTAAAAAAAAAAAACTATATATATATATATATATATATATAGTATAATGAAAAACAAAATAAAGATAATTGAAGGAATTGAGTATAAAGGCAGGATATTAGTCTCCTAAGGCTATGATTAACAAAATACCACAAAGTGCGTGGCTTAGAACACAGTCCTGGAGACCAAAATCTGAAGTCAAGATGTCAGCAAGCCCATGCTCCCTCTAAGTATAAAATTCTTCCATGCGTCTTCCTAGTTCCTGGTGGCAGCTGTCAGTTCTTGGCATTCCTTGGCTTACAGCTGCATCACTCCAATCTCCACCTGTGTTGAACACGGCATCCTCCCTATGTATCTGTGTCTACACTTGGTCATCCCTCTTTTTATAAAAGCACTAATAATATTGGATTATGGACCCACTCCACTCTTGTAGGACTTCATCTTAATGATACCAGCAACAACACAATTTCCAAATAAGGTCACACTCTGGGGTACTGAAGCTTAGAGCTTCAACGTATTTTTGGAAGACACAAATCAACCTATGGGAGGCAATAAAAACAAACATGCCAATTAACTCTGAATTTAATGGATATAATACAGCTGAGAAGTTCAGCCTGGATGCAAGAAATAGGGAACACATTTACTTCTAAAAATAATGAGGGTACATGATCAACCACTTGATTCAGAGTGTGTAAGATTTATACCAACAAATTATAAAGGAAAACAGAAATTCTGCATGGATCCCAAGGGAAATTTATCCTAAGAGAGCTGTGGTGGTGGTGATTTAGAAACCACTATTATCAATAAAACTGACATGGTATAACATGATTTTTAAAATAAGAGCTTAATTAGATTTGCTTTTTAAAATTTTTACATTTCAGTAAAATTAATCATGGGCAGGATGGGAATAATAATTTGAGGAAATATGACAGCATCAGTGTATGCAGTTTTTGATGCTATACTTTAATCAAGGCATACATATTCTTTGATTCTAGAATATCTATCACAAATTAGAACATCAAATTCAATGTGTATCAGATCAAAAAATATTATTGTCCATATTAAAACTTTTCTTAATTTTAACCTTGGAGTTCTTTAGTATTTGATCTGAAATACTTCTTTTGTTACATTATTTTTAGAAGATATTATATATTGTATGTGAATTCCAGGAATTTCCTCTGTAATCTAAATTTGCATATCCTACTCTACTTGAAAACACCCCTGAGATGTATCACCAAAATCTAATGTTGAAAATATCCTTAAGGTAACTCTTTCATCTGCCAATATTCTTATTTCCCACTATTTTGTTCTTCCATACATTTCCTGAAGTTTTCTTGACCTGCTTCATATGGGATAAGGAACAAGAGGCCAGCTATCCAATAAACAGTATTTTCCAGGCTCCCATACTAATTAGACTTAGTTTAGATAGATTTCTAATTTTTCCTGACTTCTGCTTTCTATTAACATCTTAGCTATCAGTTACATACTTTCTTCTTAAATGTCATATAGTGTTTTCCCTTCCTAGCTGCTTTGAATATTACCATTTGATCTTTAATTATCAGCATTTGATTATAATACATTAGGTATGTTTCACCTTGTTTTTATCCTGTTTAATTAGCTGACAATATCTTCCAAATGATATGGGAAATTATCAGCCATTATTTTTTCAAGTATTATTTCTATCCCAACTCTCTGCCTTCTCTTGCTGGGACTTTTTTTTTTTTTTTCTTTTTATGTCCACATGTACTTTATACTTAGTTTTACTTTGTTGCATTCACCTTCTTTATTTTTTTGTTTCAGTTTACATATCATTTCTAATAATGTATTTCTGACTTCAATATATATAGCCTATCCTATGCTCTGCTTTTAATCATATCCATGAGATCCACTTTATTGTTTTTTAAGATTTTATTTGAGAGAGGTAGTGCATGCCAGAGTATTGGAGGGGCTCAGTAGCTGAGAGGAGCAGAGGGAAAAGGGGAAGCAGATTGGTCTCAGGGCTCAATCCCAGGACCCACAGATCATGACCTGGGCCAAAGGCAGATGCTTAACCGACGGAGCCACCCAGGCGTCCTTACTTGATTCTTCTTTGTATAAGTATATAAACACTCTATCAATACTCCCATCCATTCACTCACATTATTTTTCCTTCTCTCTCTTTTCTATAACATATGAGCCAAGAATATGTTAAAGTTCTTGCTAATTGCAATATTTGTATCATCTCTGGGGCTGTTTTTATAATATTGTATTTTTTTTTAAAGAATTATTTATTTATTTGACAGACAGAGACCACAAGTAGGCAGAGAGGCAGGCAGAGAGAGAGGGGGAAGCAGGCTCCCCGCTGAGCAGAGAGCCCGATGCGGGGCTCAATCCCAGGACCCTGAGACCATGACCTGAGCCAACCAAGGCAGAGGCTTTAACACACTGAGCCACCCAGGCGCCCCTATAATATTGTATTTCTTTACTGCTTGTCTTGTTGCCGGTTACTCATATGGTTAGTAATTTTATATATCCTATATTGGAGGTAATACACAATAAAGATCTGGATTACCTTGCCTTCTAATTCTCCTAAACATATCTTTTACTCCTAGAGTATGTATCTTAATTCTAAGATTTTGTTCTTATTTTTAGAGTAGGGCTTTCTGTATTCTTAACTCAAAGTTCTGGGTGCTCACCATGGTATCTCTAACTGAACTTGGCCTGACAGTTTTATAGAACTAGATATCTACTCAAATCTCTCCTGACTCCCTGTGGTTGCTCTCTGCTAGATATCCTGGAGTTTTACTGCTTGGATGCATAGCTAAACAGCAAGCCAAAGACACAAATAATTTTATGTATGTTATTGTGGCTCCTTTTCTGCCATGCCTTTCTTTTTAAATCTTTGTCCCTGAAACTCAAACCACCATAGCAGCAATGAAGCATAATTTTTTCCCCCACACAATGATACTACTACCTTCTTTTGAATTCTGTTTACCTGCAGTGTGATTTGGGAACTCCTAGGTAATTCGGTAAGAAAAGAAAAAAGAAAAGGTATATAGATTGGGATGGAAGAAATAAACTTTATTTACAGGTGACATGGAAATCTATGGAGAAAATGTGAAAGAATCAACAAAAAAGTTCCTGAAACTAATAAATGATCATAGCAAAGTTGCAGGATACAGTATAATAAACAAAAGTCAATCCATATTTTCTGCTTAATATTGCTAGGAACCTAAAATGCTCTAAAAATAATCCATTTAAAAGAAATATGTTATTAGTGGAGTAGCAATGTATTTAAGTTTTCTTGACTCTCCTAACAAAACAGACATAATAATGAATGCATTAAAGCACTGGATATGTAAGTAAATAAAATAGAACATTTAAAGCATTTTAAACCAAAGTAGTCAAGTGCTATCTTTACAAACCACAAAATTCCATTGTGCTGTATCAAACTACCAACAAGCACCCGTGTATATAATTAACCATGTGAGACGATGTAGAAGGCAGTGATTTCTGATAGCCCTGATGCTGGTAAATTGCCAAAACAACTCACTCAGAAAGCAAGAGGAGACTCTGGAATAGAAATCAGGTGTAGCGATCTGAGGAAAGCATCAGGAGAGGAGGTTTTCTGTTTCCTTTGTAATGGTGAGTTTAGGGGGCTTCAGGAATGTTAGTGTTAAGTTTGTTTGGTTGTTGTGAAAGGTTGAAACCAACCAACTGAAGAAGCTTTCTTCAAGGAAAAACCAATGCTAAAGAGGAACTGTTGGGGATAGAATACAAATTAAGCAGGAGAAAGATACTATGAGGAAAAAAGAGAAAGTTGAGGCAGGCAGTGTGGAAGAGAAAGAGAGAAAGAAAGGAAACACTCTGTTAACATTAAAAAAGAAAAGAAAGGGGACAGTTCTCACAGTACTTGAAGTAGCTGTTTGATGCTTCACAGTAGAGAAAAGCATGAAGCCATGGAGCTCCAAAAGTTACCTTGGTATATTCCCATATTTGGAAGATAATTTTTAAAATTCAAGAATACTCATTTCATATAAACATTCATAACATGACCGAATGGTGGTTGAATTCCATACCAATTCACTGCAGGTTGAAAAAAATATATATGAGAATAAACATTCTTTTAGACAATGAGGACATGCCAAAAGAACATGACCTACCAAAAAAGATTTAAAAATTGAAGCTTAGTATTTCAAAATAAGCCAAATAAAATTAAAACATGAAAACATGAGAACTAGAAAAAATGAGAAAAATAAAATTATGAAAATACGAGAGCTTGAAAACAGATCTGAGTTCCAGGATGATTTAGGAATAAATTTAAAATAATTTTAGGAATAAAGACAAAATTAATAGACAATGAAAATGAAGAGGTGAGGAGGGGCAAGATGGCAGAGACATAGGAGACCCTGTTTCAACCAGTCCTCTAAAGTGAGCAAATTATCTACCAGAACACTCTGAACATCATGAAACCAGCCTGAGATGTAGGATTATACACTTCCAGATCTCTATGGGGGCAGAAGATGCCAGTGGAGAGGTAAAGCAGAGTGGGAATAGGACTGATATCAGAGGATAAACAGAAGGGGGAAGGAGCCACCAGAAGCAACCCATTGGAAAGTAATACCCCAATACAAAAGTGCCCTGTGACTGGGGACTTGGAGTCTGGTTAAAAGCCCTCAAAAAGAGCAAAAGATCTTAAGGGGCAACTGGTGGAATCGGGCAGTCACGGGCACAGGCCTAAGCCCACGATCCCAGGATGGCCACTGCCGGTGACCACCCCTGCCAGCGAGAATGCCTCAGTGGAGCCTCCAGTTCCTGGTCCCAGAGCCGCCAGGGTTGTGCAGTTTGCACCACCTCTCAGCCGGGGCACACTCCTGCCCCTGCATGAGGGAGGCTGGTGAGCGCTCTCTAGAAACACAGCCTTTAGCATTCTGTGCTCACTGTGCAACCTGGGTCTGAACCATGCTCCCCACCCGCGCCTGACTGTGTTCTGTGCGGGCACTAGCCGGTGGTCTCTAGGACCTGCCTAGAGTCTAAACACTCCCAGCCCAGACTTGAAGGAACCACCCCAGACAGCAGTGCTGGCAAATGCAGTCACTGGAAGAGGCTCCCTGGACCAATATCTCTGATGGTTTTAGTAGCACTGGAGTGCAGAGATAAGTGGGTGCTTCAGAAGACCCCTGAGACAGCGCCTGGGGTTGTGCTCTGCCTGTGGGAGCTTGCACAGCTCAGCAGAACTTACAGAGTGGGGAGTCTGTGTGCTCTGGACCCCCCAGAGGAGAGCAGACTCAGGCTTCTCTCTGAGAGGGAGGTCTGGGTGCAGTTTGTTTTCCACTAAACCTCTGTAAGCCCCCAAAAGCTGCCAAAGAACAAAAACCTCCAGAGAACAAAAGCCTGAAAAACTGGTTTCTACAGAGCCCAGCCCCTTCACAGGGGGCAGGAGGGCTCAATCCAAGAGACTGAAAACAATGAAGCAGGCCCCTCCCCCAGAAACCCAGCTGAAAGAACAAGCAGACAACTACCACAGCGTCCCCATAAAACTGTAAAACCCCAATATGAGGGGAAAACAAGATATTAAGCTCCCAGTATTGCCCTAAAATCTGTGTATTTCATAGATACAACTTTAATTTTTAATTCATTCTCACTATTGTTCTTTTTAATTTTTTGACCTATTTACCATACAACTAGAGGTTTAATACAACATACTCCATAATAACCTTTTAACCTGAACTTTTTTCATACATATACCTATTTTTCTTTTTCTTATCTATTTTTTTAATATACATATAGATACAAGCTTCAAGATAATCCTCTTTCCCTAATCAGTACTATCCCTATATATAAATCAGTCTTAATCTCCCTTTATCTCTGGAAAGTTGAGTCCTTTAACAAAGATATCAAGATATACCCAGAAAATAACCTTCCTCGCCCACATCGAGGATTTATAACCAACCTCCCATCTTTTTCTTCTGTCAGTGTTTCTGTATATTTGTTTTTGTTCTGGTATTATATAAATCTTATCCTTGGAGTCCATTTTGGCTAGGTTCTTTTTTTTTTTCTTGTCATTTACTTTTCTCGGTCTTTTTGTTTGTCCATTTTTGTTTGTATACCTTGTAAATCTTACCCTTGGGGACCATTCAGGCTGGGTCTTCTCTTTTTCTTTGTCTCTCTCTCTCTCTCTCTCTTTTAGTCTTTTTTCTTTCTTTTTGATGGTGACTTCAGGTTGCTCAGAAGCGTTCCAGAATGCATCTTGCCGGGATTACGGTTGATATATTCAGGTACACATCCCCTCAACCACCTCTCACAAAAATGACTAGGAGGAGGAATTTCCCAACAGGGGAAAAATTTGGAGACTGTGCTCTCTTCATCAGAACTATTGGATATGGACATAAACAGTATGTCAGGAAGGGAATTCATGGTAATGATAATCCTGGCAATGGTTAGGTTGGAGAAAACCAATAGTGACAACAAGGAATCTCTAAGGACTGAAGGGAAAGCTGCCCAGGGAAGAAGTTAAAAATGCTATCAGTGAGATGCAATCTAATCTAAATACTCTAACAGCTAGGGTAACCAGAGGCAGAAGATAGAATTAGTGATCTAGAGGACAAACTGATAGAGAAAATGGACCAGGAAGAGGCCTGGAACAAACAGCTTAGAAGCCACGAAAACAGAATAAGGGAAATAAATGATGCCATGAAACATTCCAACATCAAAATTATTGGGATCTCTGAGGGAGAGGAGAAAGAAAGAAGACTAGAAGATATAGTTGAACAAATTCTCCATGAAAATTTTCCCAATCTGGAAATTGGAACCAGAGTTCGTGTCCTAGGGATAGAAAGATCACCCCCAAGATCAACGAATCTAGAAAGACCTTGATTTTGAGACACTTGATTGTGAGACGGATGAATCATAAGTTTAAACAAGAGCTCTTGAGAGCAGCTAGGGAGAAGAGATTCCCTACCTACAGAGGAAGGTCCATCAGAATAACATCATACCAGTCCACAAAAACCTGGAAAACCAGAAAGGGCTGGCAAGACATATTCAGGGGCACTAAATGAGAAGAACATGCAGCCAAGAATACTTTATCCAGCAAGGCTGACATTCAAAATGGATGGAGAGATAAAGAGCTTCCAAGACTGGCAAAGTTTAAAAGAGTATGTGACCACCAAGCTGGCACTACAAGAAATATGAAGGGAGGTTCTGTAAAGGAAGAAAGAACCCAAGAGTATCATAGAACAGAATATTACAGAGACAATTTATAGAAACTAGGACTTCACAGTCAACATGATGTCAATAAAAACGTATCTTTCAATAATCACTCTCAACGTGAACGGTCTAAACACTCCCATAAAACTGCACAGGGCTGCAAATTGGATAGAATGACAGGACCCATCCATATGTTGTCTACAAGAGACACAACTGGAACCTAAGGATACATCCAGACTGAAAGTAAAGGGATGAAGAAGCATCTTTCATGCCAATGGGCCTCAAAAGAAAGCTGGGGTAGCGATACTCATATCAGATAAATTAGATTTTAAACTAAAGACTCTAGTCAGAGATAAAGAAGGACACTACATCATTCTTAAAGGGTCTATCCACCAAGAAAATCTAACAATTGTAGATATTTATGCCCCCAATATGGGAGCAGCCAACTACATAAGACAACTATTAATCAAGATAAAGAGTCATATTGATATGAATACATTAATAGTAGGGGATCTTAACATGCCACTCTCAGTAACAGACAGATCATCCAAGCAGAAAATCTATAAAGAAACAAGAGCATTGAATGACACATTGGACCACATGGACCTAATAGATATATACAGAATATTCCACCCTAAACAACAGAATACCCATTCTTCTTGAGTGTGCATGGAACATTCTCCAGAATAGACCACATACTAGGTCACAAATCAGGGCTCAACTGATACCAAAAGACTGAGATGATTTCCTGCATATTCTCAGACCACAATGCTTTGAAACTGGAACTCAACCACAAGAAAAAGTTTGGAAGGAATTCAAACACTTGGAAGCTAAAGACCACCTTGCTTAAGCATGTGTGGTTACACCAGGAAATCAAAGAGTAACTTCAGCAATTCATGGAAACCAATGAGAATGAAGATACTTTGGTCCAAAACCTATGGGATACAGAAAGGGTGGTCCAAAGGAGGAAATACATAGCCATCCAAACTTCCCTCAAAAAAACTGAAAAATACACCTTAAAGAACTGCAGAATCAACAAGAAATTAAGCCAACCCCGCACACAAGAAAGGAATAATCAAGATTAGACCAGAAATCAATGAGATAGAAACTAGAGATACAGTAGAATACATCAATGAAACTAGAAGCTGGTACTTTGGAAGAATAAGATCAATAAACCATTGGCCAAACTAATCTAAAAGAAAAGAAAGAGGACCCAAATTAATAAAATTATGAATGAAAAGGGAGAGATCACGACTAACACCAAGGAAATAGAAATAATCATCAGAAATTATTCTCAACAGTTATATGCCAATAAGTTAAGCTACCTAGATGAAATGGATGCATTCCTGGAAACCTATAAACTTCCAAAACTAAATTAGGAAGAAACTGGCAACCTGAATAGACAAATATCTAGTAACAAGATTGAAGCAGTGATTAAAAGCCTCCCAAAAAAACAAGAGCCAGGACCTGAAGGATACTCTGGGAATTCTACCAAACATTCAAAGAAAAAATAATACCTCTTCTCCTGAAACTGTTTCAAAAAATAGACACAGAAGGAAAAGCTCCAGACTCTTTTTACGAAGCCAGCATTACCCTGATCCCCAAACCAGGCAAAGACCCCATCCAAAAGGAGAATTTCAGACCAGTATCCCTGATGAATATGGATGCCAAGATTCTCAAAAAGATTCTATTTAATAGGGCCCAACAATACATTAAAAAGATTATCCACCATGACTAGGTGGGATTTATTCATGACATGCAAGGTTGGTTCAATATTTGCAAATCATTCAGTGTGATAGAACAAATCAATAAGAGAAGAAAGAAGAACCACACAGTCCTCCCAATTGATGCAGAAAAAGCATTTGACAAGATACAGTATCCCTTCCTGATTAAAACTATTCAAAGTATAGGGATAGAGGGAACATTCCTCAACTTCATAAAATCTATCTATGAAAAACTCACAGCAAATATTGTCCTCAATGGCGAAAAGCTGACAGCTTTCCCTTTGAGATCAAGAACACGATAAGGATGTCCACTCTCACCACTGCTGTTCAACATAGTACTAGAAGTCCTAGCAACAGCAATCAGACAACAGAAAGAAACAAAAGGTATTCAAATTGGCAAAGAAGAAGTCAAATTCTCTCTCTTTGCAGATGACATGATACTTTATATGGAAAACCCAAAGGACTCCACCCCAAACTACTAGAACTCATACAGCAATTCAGTAATGTGGCAGGATACAAAATCAATGCACAGAAATCAGATGCTTTCTTATACAATAACAATGAAAATATAGAAAGGGAAATGAGAGAATCAATTCCATTTACTATAGCACCAGAATCATAAGATACCAGGGAATAAACCCAACCAAAGGGATAAATGATCAGTACTTGAGGAACTACAGAACAGTTACAAAAGATATTGAAGAAGACACAAAAAGATGGAAGAGCATTCCATGCTCATGGATCGGAAGAATAAACATTGTTAAAATGTCTACACTGCCTAGAGCCATCTGTACTTTCAATGCCATCCTGATCAAAATTCCACCAGCATTTTTCAAAGAGCTGGAACAAACAATCCTAAAATTTGTATGGAAAGAGAAGAGACCCTGAATTGCTAAGGAAATGTTGAAGAAGAAAAACAAAATAGGGGGCACCACGTTGCCTGATTTCAAGCTTTACTATTAAGCTGTGATCACCAAGACAGCATGGTACTGGCACAAAACAGACACATAGACCAGTGGAACAGAGTAGAGAGCCTAGATATGGACCCACAACTCTACGGTCAACTAATCTTCTGCAAAACAAGAAAAAATATACAGTGGGAAAAAAACAGTCTCTTCAATAAATGGTGCTGGGAAAACTGGACAGCTATGTGTAGAAGAATGAAACTCAACCATTCTCTTACACCATACACAAAGATAAACTCGAAATGTATAAAAGACCTCAACGCTGAGGCAGGAATCTATCAAAATCCTAGAGGAGAACATAGGCAGGAACCTCTTTGACATCGGCCACAGCAACTTCTTTCAAGATATGTCTCCAGAGGCAAAGGAAACAAAAGCAAAAATGAACTTTTGGGACTTCATCAAGATCAAAAGCTTCTGCACAGCAAAGGAAACAGTCAACAAAACAAAGAGGCCACCCACGGCATGGGAGAAGATATTCACAAATGACACTACAGACAAAGGGCTGACATCCAAGATCTATACAGAACTCCTCAAACTCAACACACACAAAACAGATAAACACGTCAACAAATGGGCAGAAGACATGAGCAGACACTTCTCCAATGAAGACATACAACTGGTTAACAGACACATGAAAAAATGTTCATCATCATCAGCCATCAGGGAGATTCAAATCAAAACCACATTGAGATACCAGCTTACACCAGTGAGAATGGCCAAAATCAACAAGACAGTAAACAACAAGTGTTGGAGAGGATGTGGAGAAAGGGGAACCCTCTTACACTGTTGGTGGGAATGCAAGTTGGTGCAGCCGCTTTGGAAAACAGTGTGGAGATTCCTTAAGAAATTTTAAACAGGGCTTCCCTATGACCCTGCAATGGCACTACTGGGTATTTACCCTCAAAGACACAGATGTAGTGAAAAGAAGGGCCATCTGTACCCCAATGTTCATAGCAGCAATGGCCACGGTCGCCAAACTGTGGAAAGAGCCAAGATGCCCTTCAACAGACGAATGAATAAAGAAGATATGGTCCATATACACAATGGAGTATTATGCCTCCATCAGAAAGGATGAATACCCAACTTCTGTATCAACATGGACGGGACTGGAAGAGATTATGCTGAGTGAAGTAAGTCAAGCAGAGAGAGTCAAGTATCATATGGTTTCACTTACTTGTGGAGCATAAGGAATAACATGGAGGACCTGGGGAGATGGAGAGGAGAAGTGAGTTGGGGGCCATTGGAGGGGAAGACAAACCATGAGAGACTGTGGACTCTGAGAAACAAACTGAGTGTTTTGGATGGGAGGGGGGGTGGGAGGTTGGGCGAGCCTGGTGGTGGGTGTAATGGAGGGCACGTATTGCATGGAGCACTGGGCGTGGTGCATAAACAATGAATTCTGGAACACTGAAGATTAAATTAAATTAAATTTTTAAAAAAGAATGAAAAGGTATCACACATGATACAGTAAAAGACATAGACAATGAAAAATAGAATAGTAAATTTTAAAATCAAGCAAAAATTAATAGACATAAAATGAGGAAGTAATAGCAAAAGGTACAGAAATTATACATATATACACATACACACACATACATACATACATACAGTCCAAGTGAAAACAAAAGGAAAAGCAAAGAATACATATTAAAAACTATAATTTAATATAACTTCCCTGAAATAAAGAATTATACCTTAATATTTAAAGAGAATATCATTTCTCAAAAAAAAATTTTTTTTAAGACTTTAGTTGCTTATTTGAGAAAGAAAGCGCAAGACAGTGCGACAGGATGAGCAGAGGGAAAGGACAGATGGAGAAGCAGACTCCCCATTGAGCAGGGAGCCTGAGCTCAATCCTAGGACCCTGAAATCAGAACCTGAGCATTAGGCAGACATTTAACTGATGAAGCCACCCAGGTCCCCGCTCAGAGAAAAGTTTTACAAACAACCCATATCAATACATACTTGGATAAAATTATTTCATCTAAACTCCAAATGCTTTCACAAGTGACTTGCTTTAAATAACTTTAACGATAATCCAAGTACTACTAAATATTTGAAAAATAAACACAGGGAAAAATAAACCTTCTAAATTCTTGTTATAAGGTGAGTATATTATTGATTATAAAACCTGATAAAAATGCTCCCAAAAAGAATATTAATAAAAATCTTTGACTTATAAATTTAATATTATTGCAATTTAGAAATGGACCTTTTTTCTTGAGATAAAAAATTGTAAGGTCTATATGAAAGGATAAATAGAGAAAATACAGAAACCATGAAAAGGATATTTTAATCCCTTCTAGATGAAGTGTATTTTATGACCTCTATATGCAAGAGAACAAGATATTCGAAAATGAATGGACTAAGAAAATCTGAGAATAGAAATATTTGCAAATAAGAACTTAGTATATTAGAAACATAGCATTAGGAATTGGTGAGAATAATATTCCCTATAATTAGTAGTGTTGGAATAATGGCATAACCACACAAAGACAAAATTATCTCCAGAATAAATATGTCAGTATTAGAAGAAATTAATTCACCTTTAAACTTGATAATTACTCTTAATTATGACTCCCAAAATATAATCAATAGTAATTTTAGTTATGTTACTTGTCTAAAAAATAGCACAAACATTATAACCAATAAATAACAAATGACAAAACAATGAAACACATTTGCAATGAAAAATGTTTAAGTGCCATCAGATTTATTCATTAATAGGATTTTAAGATAGGGTAATTTGGAATATAGACCAAGTCAGATATTCAGGTATATTCCAAAGATAAAAAGAAATGCAAGTTTTTCTCAGCATTATGCATACACTAAAATAATAATGATAAGGAGAAGACTAGCACAGACCCTGTGACACACTAACATGTAAATTCATGAGACATTCCATATTTTTCTATACACTTTAACGTGGTAAAAATGGTAATTTTGTTATGTATATTGACCATAAAAAAATAAAACTGATAAATACAAAAGAATAGAAAAGATCTTAATTAAAATAATGTAGACATTAAAAAAGTGCAGATATATTAAATGTTTTCATAATCTTAATTTTCATAAAAATACTGTATTGATATCATTCTAAGTTTGTATTGATGCTTAAAAA
Organism: Martes martes; assembly: GCF_963455335.1. Classification (NCBI taxonomy): domain Eukaryota; kingdom Metazoa; phylum Chordata; class Mammalia; order Carnivora; family Mustelidae; genus Martes; species Martes martes. The sequence continues at coordinate 40,379,280 of NC_137892.1, forward strand.
ATGAGAAATATCTAGCTGTTAGCTCAATCTCAGTAAGAACAAGAAAAATGAAAACTAGACATAATGTACCTCTTGATGTGGTACGATAGAAGCTACAATTCCCCGTGAAGTATTATTATAAAAAAAGATAGGACAAATCTGATCAGCCTTCTAAATGTAACCACTCTTTTTTTTTTTTTTTTTAAGATTATCCGTTTATTTGATAGACAGAGAACACAAGTAGGCAGAGAGGCAGGCAGAGAGAGAGGAGGAAGCAGGCTCTCTGCTGAGCACAGAGCCCGATGTGGGGCTCGATCCCAGGACCCTGGGATCATGACCTGAGCCGAAGGCAGAGGCTTTAACCCACTGAGCCACCCAGGCACCCCTAAGTGTAACCACTCTTTATAGCAAAAGGTATGCAGACCACCTTAACTGATACAAAAGGAGACAATGAGCAAAATTCAAAATGTGCAGTTATATAGGATCAATACCTTTGGTTTCTTTATCAAATAAATTGAAAGAAAAAAAATGGATGGGAAGCTTATAAATCAAAAGCAATTTAAATTGTATCAATGAAATGCACTGAATATCTTTTGTTTCCTGATTCAAACAAACTGGTAAGCTAAAAATACTATGAAATATTGAAAGAAATGTTAATACTGTGTTTTTCACATTAAAGATTTGTATTTAATTACTTTAGAAAAGATAAAAATATTGGAATTATGACTTTTAAAGTGTCTTTTATAGATACATATTAAAGTGTCTTTATAGATACTGCATCCTTGGATGTGCTAAAGTGCTATCTAAGATATTCTGAAAAAAAATAAGGTGGGATGTTGATAGAGAATTAGTATAGACTTAGAGAAAAATATACTGACTATTCTGAAACTGGATATTAGATCCATAGAGGTTCATTATGTCACTTTTTCCTTTTATATATTTACACTCTTCCAAATTTTTTTTAGGTACTACCCACATTAAAATCACAAACAAAATAATAATGAATGAGGAAAAATCATCATCTCAAGTTATTTAAAAGCTATCTGTGAGAAGAAACAATAAAAAAGAATCTAAGCTTAAACATGCTTTATCTTTTAAAAAATCTATTTATACTGTTTCAACTCATTGACCAATATGCTCATACTTTTTTTAAATTTTAAGTATATATGACTGGACATATAGAAAATTGGTAACCAAAAAATGTTGGTCAAATCCTTTTGTGAGAAAGTAAGCATTTCTTGGCTTTTTAAAATTTATTTTTAACATCAACTAATCTTAAGGATTAGGCATTAAATGCCAGTTACTTTTTAAAGTACATTTGCTATTTACTCTCCACTAGGGAGAAATGTGACCTCATTCCATGTTCTGAATAACACAACAGTGCCCTAGTGATTAGTGCATCAGGTCAGATGGGAGAAAAACACGTAGCTCTGCACTTTTAACAACCTGCTCAGCCTTAGACTGGTTACCAAGGGATTTAAAGGCAAATCATGAAAAAATAAAGAGTCAATTGATTAAGCATGGTGGGCAATAAATAAATTCCATATTTATATTACTGGCAAAGGGGTAACAGTTTCCTGACAATGTATATCTTTTACACTCTATTCAGATAGAATAAACATCTAAACGTTTAATTTCATTTTAAGCTTACAGTTTTGTAACTGGGGGACTATTGTCATTTTAACTGACCACCCATGTCAAGCTGTGAAATGCTCCCATCACTGTGGAAAACTCCCTTATACCCCTCAGTAGTCAATTCTCATCCCCATCTTGCTAAGCAATCACTGATCTTCCAGAAAGCAAATTGTGATTTTGCCTTTTCTAGAATTTCATATAAATTTCATACAAAGCCATAAAACATGTAGTCTTTAGTGAGCCACTTCTTTCCTATGACACCTGACTACGCAAGACTGGAACACTTTGCTGCATCATTCCAGAGTGTCTTTTTGATATAGTAGAGATAGCACTGAAAAAATAGGATTGAAGGCCTTAATCTTATCTCTTCCACTGCAATCTGTGAACTAAGATACACATTTTAACTTCTCTCGTCTGGCAACAGTAGGAAGATCTGTCCTCCTCAAGGCTACTGTGTGGAGCTAACTGGAGAGAACAGATAAAGTGCTTTCTAAAGTGCAACACATAACACAGACCAATTCAGAAGAAAAAGATATCAGAAAAAAGATAAATGATAGTTTAAAAAATACTTTATTAAACATGAATAAATGTATATTAAAATATAAATTTTAAATATACTTTTTCACTGTGAAAATGAGACTAAGATGAAGACTGAATATGTTGTATGAAATTGGAATAAAATAGAAAAAACCCCAAAACTAGAATTACAAAAAAGAACAATGTTCTATCAAAGCCTAATAAAACCCATCTTATAAAAACAAAAATCAAATAGCATGCCTGAGAAATATACTTCGTTCTTTCAATTTTCATCACCATCAAGAATTTATTCTACATAGGACACAACACATCTGACAAAGTTATAGTTATGTAACAGAGCGTATAATCCTTGTCTTCAAGTTTCCTCTACTTTCCCTATCAACATGGAAAAGGGGTAAATAAAATGGCTTTTAAATACAATTTAAGGGGGCACCTGGGTGGCTCAGTGGATTAAGCCTTCGCCTTCCGGTCAGGTTATGATCTCAGGGTCCTGGGATCGAGCCCCGCATTGAGCTCCCTGCTCAGCAGGGAGCCTGCTTCCCTCCACCACCGCCCCACCCCCCACCGCCTGCTGCTCTGCCTACTTGTGATCTCTCTCTCTCTCTGTTACATAAATAAATAAAAGCTTTAAAAAAATTTTTAAAATTCCAAAAATAAATACAATTTAAGGACAAGGAAAGAACACTCATCCAGCAAAATAAAATCATAAAGATTATGTGAAGGTTGACATTATTTTTTTTTTTTTTACCTGCTGTCAAGAAAGAAGTCAAGACATCTACTGTCCCTACATCCACATCACTGTGATGGATCTCCTTTTCTGATCCAACTCTGAATCTTGAAGTTTCCCTCTGCTTTTCTGTACCCAAGGGGAAAGGTCGCACTGTAACTGCAGTGTTACAGGCTTGAAAACTTCTGACACAAAGAGGAAACTGAGAAAATCAAGGAGGTATAAAAGACTATGACACTTGGGAAGGGGTAAAGAATGGGTTATATGAGAAGGTAGCTCATCTGGGTAGGTGAAATTTTGCCAGTTAAAGGAAAATGCAAGTGGAACGCCTGAAAGATCTAGTCTGTGTGGAAACTTTAGGAAGGCTGAAGACAGAACACTTGACTTTTTGCCTTTTTGTCTTTGTAAGTTAGATAAATCATACAGATCTGAAGTAAAGTACTAACAGGAATTTTTCAAGCATCTATAGGCTTTTATCCAGTAAAGAAAAGGGAGAATCTTCAATCCTTGACTATAAAATGTCAGATCTCAATCAGATGTGTGAGGTATTTTCATTCATGATGGCCGCAGGCTAAAAAGGTTGATCTATTAATCTGGCTAATTAAAAAATAAGATTAATGTCCCCTTGTTTTGGTCACTCTATTTAGGAAAAGAAGACAAATATAAGCAACTTAAATAAATCTCAAATCACTGTTTAGTACAGCGAGTATAGAAGTGTGTAGCATACTGAAAAATAGTTTTATTAGTAATGATGAAGAAAGAGTAATCCTTTAAGGCTGAAACACTGGAAAATTTCAAGAAGATATTAATATATATGACAGCAGAGTTGGATGTTTAAATTAAGAAACTAAAAACAAATAAAAACTCAGAAAAATTACATAATGTGCTCAAATTTAGTAGTAGGATATCACAGAATCAAAACCAAATTTTCTGATTCTATATGATTATGTAACTTGTTATAAAAATTATAGTCCCTAAAATAATGGAGACTTATTTGCTCAACAGTATCTATTGCTTGCCTGTGGTATGCTAAATTCTGTTCTAGCCAATAAAGATAAAGTTGTAAGGGAAGCAAAGTAGTGAACAAAAATAAAGTCCCTTCTTTTATGGAGCTTGTATACTAAAGTGAGATTGCAAGACAGAAAATAAATAAATATATGGCTTATTTTCATAAATGCTATGGAAAAAAATAAAAAGGGTAAGCAGATAAAACAAGAAAGAATTATAATTTTAATAAGGGTGTCTAGGGAGCATCCTTCTGGGGAGGTAACATTTAAGGGTTAATCTAAATGAGATTTTTCAGGTAGAGGAATCTGGGATTACAAAGACTCTAAGGTGGGAATATGTGAAGCATGACGTATGACTGGTAGAGACGTCAGTGCAGCTGGAGTAGAATGAGCCAGAAAAAGTCACAAGATTTGTTGAGGTCTATACATTTTATCCCTGCATTGTTCAAGGGTCAACTATGTAATGAAAGATACATTGAATTAATGAATGATTAAAGGAATGACTGTATCAGTTAGCTATTCCTGCATAACAAACCACTCTAAAACTTACTGATATAAGCCAATAAACTAATGACAGATTGAAAAGAAAGGTTAAAAAATACAAATGACCAAAACTCACTCCAGAAGAAATAGAGTACAATTAGTCTTATATCTATTAAGAAATTATATTCATAATTGAAACTTTCCAAAATGGAAAACTAATGATTCACATGGTTTTATTAATGAATTCTATAAAATATTAATGGAAGAAATACCAATGCTTTAAAAAGCCATAACAAAACATAAAAAAAATTAAAAACCTGTCCAGAAAATAGAAGAGGGCATACTTCCCAAATCTTTTAATGAGAACAGCATTGCAGTGATACCAAAACAATGATATTGTTAGAAAAGAAGATTACAGACCAAAATTCCTCATGAACATGGATGAAAAATCCTTCATAAATATTGGCAAACCAAGTCCATCACTGAGAAGTATGACATTGTATAATGAGCAAGTGAGATCTATCCTGTGAATGTGAGGATATTTCCACATGAGATTAGCATTTAAATCAGTTGACTGAGTAAAGCAGATTGGCCCGTGATGTGGGTGGGCATCTTTCAATCCACTGAGGGACTATAGAGAACAAAAAGGTGCATGGAGGGAAAACTTTATGATGAAATGCTGAACTAGAATATGAATCTTCTGCCCTGTGACTGGGAATTACAGCATTAGCCTCCTGATTCTCAGGCTTTCAGACTCATAGTGAACTGCACAACCAGCTTTCCTGGGTTTCCAGTTTATAGACAGCACACTGTGGGACTTCTCAGCTTCCATACTTGTGTTAGTCAATCAGCCAATTCCTTATGGTAAATTAATCTGTATCTAATTGTTATCTATCTCTATATCTCTATCTCCTAACTGGTCCTATATCTCTATCTCTGACGAAGCCTGACTACTATAGTAATTCATTTATAGCAATATTTTAAAAGAGGGAAAAAAAATCTATTTAATAGATACCTGAAAAATATTTGACAAAATTCAGGGCACCTGGGTGGCTCAGTGGGTTAAGCCACTGTCTTCGGCTCAGGTCATGATTTCAGGGTCCTGGGATTGAGTCCCACATCAGGCTCTCTGCTCAGCGGGGAGCCTGCCTCCCTCTCTCTCTCTGTCTGTCTGCCTCTCTGCCTATTTGTGATCTCTGTCAAATAAATAAAATCTTTAAAAAAAAAATATTTGACAAAATCCAATATCCACTTATGACAAAATTTCTCTACAACCTATGAATAAAAGCCAAATTTTTAACATTACAAAAGATATCTGTTAATAACTAGAGTTAATATCATATCTTATTATTAAAGACCAAATAGTTTCACTCTATGATTAGGACCAAAACAAGAATTTCTACTCATACCATTCCTATTCTATAACACGCATTCCAGTGCAATAAGACAAGGAAAAGAAATACAAGGCATATGGATTGGAAAGTAAGAAATAAAACTGTCTTAGAGGTCATGATTGTCTATGTAGACAGTATTAAAGGATATATTAAAATAAATGAGTTGTCAGCATCAGGGAAATACAAATCAAAACCACAATGAGATACCACCTCACACCAGTCAGAACAGCTAAAATTAACAAGTCAGGAAATGACAGACGCTGGCAAGGATGCAGAGAAAGGGGAACCCTCCTACACTGTTGGTGGGAATGCAAGCTGGTGCAACCACTCTGGAAAACAGTGTGGAGATTCCTCAAAAAGCTCAAAATAGAGCTACCCTATGACCCAGCAATTGCACTACTGGGTATAGCAGCAATGTCCAAAATAGCCAAACTATGGAAAGAACCTAGATATCCATCAACAGATGAATGGATAAAGAAGTTGTGGTATATGTACACAATGGAATACTATGCTGCCATCAAAAGAAATGAAATCATGACATTTGCGATGACCTGGATGGAACTAGAGGGTTTTATGCTTAGCGAAATAAGTCAATCAGAGAAAGACAACTATCATATGATTTCCCTGATATGAGGAAGTGGAGATGCAACGTGGGGGATTTGGGGGTAGGAAAAGAATAAATGAAAGAATATGTGATCAGGAGGGAGACAAACCATAAGAGACTCTTAACCTCACAAAACAAACTGAGGGTTGCTGGAGGGAGGGGGGTCGGGAGAGGGTGGTGTGGTTATGGACATTGGGGAGGGTATGTGCTATGGTGAGTGCTGTGAAATGTGTAAACCTGGAGATTCACAGACCTGTACCCCTGGGAATAAAAATACATTATATGCTTATTAAAAATTTAAAAATTAATTAAAAATGGAAAAAAAAAGAAAATTAACTCAAAACACCTTAAAATAAATATGTCTTTTCAGAAATCTCTCAAAAAATAAAATAAATAGAAAAATTTAAAAAAATAAAAAATAAAAAAATAAATGAGTTGTACTCGAGGAACTACAGAACACTTATGAAAGAAATTGAAGAAGACACAAAAAGATGGAAGAGCATTCCACATTCATGGATCAGAAGAATAAACATTGTTAAAATGTCTATACTGCCTACAGCAATCTATACTTTCAATGCCATCCTGATCAAAATTCCACCAGCATTTTTCAAAGAGCTGGAACAAACAATCCTAAAATTTGTATGGAAAGAGAAGAGACCCTGAATTGCTAAGGAAATGTTGAAGAAGAAAAACAAAATAGGGGGCACCACATTGCCTGATTTCAAGCTTTACTATTAAGCTGTGATCACCAAGACAGCATGGTACTGGCACAAAACAGACACATAGACCAGTGGAACAGAGTAGAGAGCCTAGATATGGACCCACAACTCTACAGTCAACTAATCTTCTACAAAGCAGGAAAAAATACACAGTGGAAAAAAGTCTCTTCAGTAAATGGTGCAGGGAGAACTGGACAGCTATATGTAGAAGAATGAAACTTGACCATTCTCTTATACCATACACAAAGATAAACTCGAAATGTATAAAAGACCTCAACGCTGAGGCAGGAATCTATCAAAATCCTAGAGGAAAACATAGGCAGGAACTTCTTCGACATCGGCCATAGCAACTTCTTTCAAGATATGTCTCCAGAGGCAAAGGAAACAAAAGCAAAAATGAACTTTTGGGACTTCATCAAGATCAAAAGCTTCTGCACAGCAAAGGAAACAGTCAACAAAACAAAGAGGCCACCCATGGCATGGGAGAAGATATTCACAAATGACACTACAGACAAAGAGCTGACATCCAAGATCTATACAGAATTCCTCAAACTCAACACACACAAAACAGATAAACACGTCAACAAATGGGCAGAAGACATGAGCAGACACTTCTCCAATGAAGACATACAACTGGCTAACAGACACATGAAAAAATGTTCATCATCATCAGCCATCAGGGAGATTCAAATCAAAACCACATTGAGATACCAGCTTACACCAGTGAGAATGGCCAAAATCAACAAGACAGTAAACAACAAGTGTTGGAGAGGATGTGGAGAAAGGGGAACCCTCTTACACTGTTGGTGGGAATGCAAGTTGGTGCAGCCGCTTTGGAAAACAGTGTGGAGATTCCTTAAGAAATTTTAAACAGGGCTTCCCTATGACCCTGCAATGGCACTACTGGGTATTTACCCTCAAAGACACAGATGTAGTGAAAAGAAGGGCCATCTGTACCCCAATGTTCATAGCAGCAATGGCCACGGTCGCCAAACTGTGGAAAGAGCCAAGATGCCCTTCAACAGACGAATGAATAAAGAAGATATGGTCCATATACACAATGGAGTATTATGCCTCCATCAGAAAGGATGAATACCCAACTTCTGTATCAACATGGACGGGACTGGAAGAGATTATGCTGAGTGAAGTAAGTCAAGCAGAGAGAGTCAAGTATCATATGGTTTCACTTACTTGTGGAGCATAAGGAATAACATGGAGGACCTGGGGAGATGGAGAGGAGAAGTGAGTTGGGGGCCATTGGAGGGGAAGACAAACCATGAGAGACTGTGGACTCTGAGAAACAAACTGAGTGTTTTGGATGGGAGGGGGGGTGGGAGGTTGGGTGAGCCTGGTGGTGGGTGTAATGGTGGGCACGTATTGCATGGAGCACTGGGCGTGGTGCATAAACAATGAATTCTGGAACACTGAAAAGAAATAAAATAAAATAAAATGAAAAAAATAAAATAAAATAGATGAGTTTAGCTGGTTCGAGAGGAAAAATAAAAGCCAGCATACTAAAATCGTTCGTCTTTAAACAAATCAGCAGTAAACAATTAGACAATTAATTTTAAAAAGATATCATTTAGGGGTGCCTGGGTGGCTCAGTGGGTTAAAGCCTCTGCCTTCGGCTCAGGTCGTGATCCCAGGGTCCTGGGATAGAGCCCTGCATCAGGCTCTCTGCTCAGCAGGGAGCCTGCTTCCTCCTCTCTCTCTACCTGCCTCTCTGCCTACTTGTGATCTCTGTCTGTCAAATAAATAAATAAAATCTTAAAAAAAAAGATATCATTTATAATACAAGTAAAAATATAATAAACTTCAAAATAATGGGCATACTTTGTATAATAAAAAATACCACACTGTTTATAAATATCAAAGAAGATCTAAGTAAATGAAAAGATAGCTCATGTTCATTAATTGGAAAACTGAAAATTATCAAGATGTAAATTCTTCTCAAATTGATCACAGATTGAGCACAATCTCAGAGAAATCCTGTAAGCCTACTTTTAATCTACAAACTGATTCTAAACTTTATATGGAAAAGCAAGAAATCAAAAAATTGCCAAAACTATTTTGAAAAATGAAACAAAGTTGGAAGACTCACACTACCAGATTTTAAGATTTTCTATAAAGCTGTAGGTCTAATATAGCGTGGTATTAGTAAATTGATAATTACAAATTAATAGAACAGAATGAGATGTACAGAAATAGACCTGTATACGTATAAGGAAATCATTTTGACAAAGTTTTCACTGTTATTCAATAGAGAAATACCTTATAGAGAAACAATTCCTTGTGAATTATTTTCCTTGTGCAAGGAAAATAATGTAAATATTAAAGTAAAAGCTAAAGTTGAAAACTTCTATCTAGAAGAAAACAGGAGTAGATCTCTGATATTGAAACAGAAAGTCATTTTTTAAATGGAACATATTTAAACCTCTGCTGTTTGCAAAACAGCATTTTAAAAGAAAAAGCAAGCAACAGTCTCAGAGAGAAATAATTGCAAAACACATTTAACAAAGTACTGGTAATCAGAATACACAAAGAAATCTGAAAAATTATTTATAAGGAAAGAAATAACATAATAAGGATGGTAAAATATATGAAAAGATAATTCACTACCAAAGAGATCTGGATTAAAATAAGCACATATGAAAATGCTATCATCAGTCATTAGGCAAATGCAAATTAAAACCACAGTGAGATACTACCACATATCTAATCAAATATCAAAAAAAAAAAAAAGAATGAAATATGTAATGAAATACCTGACAAAAACAAGTGCTGGTTATTGGGCAAAGCAATCAGAACTCTAAAAAAAAATAATATACTAGATGCAAAAGAAATTAAGATATAAGTATATACAAATGCCTGGAAGGAGTTATAGTCCTTTTATTCATAATCACCAGATCCTGAGAATAACCTAAAAAGTCATCAACTGCTTAGTGGACAAACAAATCATTCATTCTATATCCATGCAACACTCAGCATAAAAACGGAATGTGCTATTAATCATACTGTGATATCAGTGAGTCCCAAAAGGAGTATCCTAAGTCAACTTAGGAACAGACTCAAAATGCTTATGACTCCATTTATAAGACATTTTAGGAAAGGCCAAACTATGGGGACAGAAACGACATCAACATTCACCAGGGGCTAAAGTAGTTGTGATGGTGGGTTGTTTGATTACAAATGGATGATAAAAATACTTTATATTCTTTGGGATGACAGAAATAGTATATATATCATCATTATGGTGGTAGTTATATGATTATATAAGTTAGTAGAAATGCATTTACCTACACATCTAAAAGAGGTGAGGTTTTTATTTGTTTTTTTGCCATTATACCTCAATAAAGCTGAAAAATTACATAATTGCTTTTAGGCAATAATGATTAATTATTGCTCCTAGGGTGCCTGGGTGGCTCAGTCATTAAGCGCCTGCCTTCAGCTCAGGTCATGATCCCAGGGTCCTAGGATTGAGCCTCACATCAGGCTCCCAGCTCAGCAGGGAGCCAGCTTCTCCCTCTCCCTGTGCCTGCTGCTCTGCCCACTTGTGCACTCTCTCTCTCTGACAAATAAATAAATAATATCGTAAAAAAAAAAATATTGCTCCTATTCCTATATATTATCTGGACATATTGTTTGAGTTTACTGGATTAGGGTGATACTGGCTGGAGTATCTAATATGTCTGAGGTCAGCATAGTGGAGAAGGCAGGGCTGACTGGTCTGATGAACTTACTTAGGATGGCTCTTTATGTATTTTCTCTCTTGCATGTGTATGTCTCACATGACATTCTCAGAATTTCCAGAGAGAGTGGAAATGTCTTGAATATCTTGAGGTTTAGAGTTGGATCTGGTACACCATCAGTCCTGCTCCATTTTGGGGTCCACACATAAATCTGAAGGTTGAGTACAAATTTAAGAGGTAGTGATACCCTCCGCCCCTATTAGAAACTGAATAGCTTTTACAGTCTATCACAATAAGTGAATGAATAGGTCATCAACCTAAGTTGTATCACTTAAAACTTTTAATGTTTCCTGTAATTTTCTTCATATAAGAATATTTTTTAAAATCCCACAATCTTGACAAGCTATAATTAAATGCTACATAATAAACCCTAGAACTTGGGTTATGTAATTTATGTAATAAATTTTATGTAATAAATTTTACTGAGAACCAATAACTAACTTATACAATTTAGTCCAAATTAAAAGCATTTTAGACAAATAAGACTTTCGTACAAAATGCATTCATTTTTAAAGGAAAGAAGACTGAAAAATCATACAATATAATAACTGATTTTTTAATATATTTTTTAAATAACTTCTTTATTTATCTGAGGGGGGTGCATGCACACAAGGGGGGAGGAGATTGTGGGCATGCACAGGAGTAGGGGAGGGGCAGAGGGAGAAGCAGACTCCCCGATGAGTAGGGAGCCTGATGTGGCACTCCATGCGAGCACCCTCGGATCATGACCTCAGCCAAAGGCAGAAACTTAATGACTGAGCCACCCAGGTCCTCCGATAACTGAATCTTAATAAAAGTAAAGATTTTTATGAAAGACAGTGAACCCAGAGTATATAGAGTAGCATTTATATTAAGTAAAAAAAATTATAAAAAGTCATTTTATAGTCTGCCACATATAATTTGGGTGACTGTGTAAAAATCCAAAAATAATTAAATAATTACTTTTTAATTGGACAGCATGTATGAGACAGGATAAAATCACATGTTCTATAGTGCTTACCAGAAGCAAAAGATATTCTAAATAACTTACATAATTATGTAATTTTAATCTTTATAATATTGCTTGTGGTATGTACAATTCCTCTTTTACATATAAGAAAATGGAGGCTCAGGTAACAACTGCTATGAAACAGTCAGGATTTGACCTCAGGCAATCTGTGCCAGATAAAAATTTATTTTAGCAAAGTCTGAGGCAAAGCTTTATTTGGAATTATGGTCTCAGGAAGCAAAATTTTGCAGTGTTGGGAAATGGGGCACTAAGGCACTGTGAAACTGAAGAGGAGGAAAGCCAGTAGAGTGAATTATTGGGTAAGCTACCCGTATTGGTGGCTCATTTTGAAAGGGCAATACATTCAGATCTGCCTGCCCATAGGACAAAGAAGAATAATAAGGGAGCAGAAGGCTAGCTTGAAAACAAAGCATAAGCTGATACCCTGCAACCTTTCCCTACCCCCCACTCTTGGGTGGGGTGGGACGGGTGTGACATACTTCCAGGAATCTCCCAACCGTCTTAATGTTAATAACTTGCTAGAGGGGAAAACAACCTTAACTCTACAATGGCAAGACCTCTGGTATCTTATAGGTATCTTGCCGGTCAGTCCTCTTTAGCATATGAAAGTTCTTTCCAAACCTCTCTTTTCCTTACTTCTATCTCCCCTGTATTAAATCACCATTCCTCAAGCACCACCACCACCACCACCCCACCGCGCACCCCCTCCCTTGTAGCAGCTCTTTCTGCCCATGGGTCCTATCCCGTGCTTTAATGAATGACTACTTTGCACCAAAGACATCTCAAGAGTTCTTTTTGTTCGCCAGTACCAGACCTCACCTATATTCCCAAACCACATCTAGAAAACATTTTATGCACTGTCTCTCTGTCCTCATTGGTCAAGAATGGTTCCAAAGGTGTTAAAGCCCCCTGAAGTTTGGCTGGCTCACAAATGAGTCCCAGTAATTTCCCAAAGACCTCACAAATTGCAGAGGTACAAGAAATAGGCCCTAGAAAAGACAAAGTAAGATTGCATTTAAGCAAAACTGAAGTCTTTGCTCACTTAGTTGATTTTACAGTGGTTGAAGTAGATAGGGCCCAGAGGTGGGGCATAGGCAGAAACAAGTGTCTATATTGTCTTTAAATTTAGAATATAAAAAGATGATCTAAAATGATAGTTATCCTGCCAATATATTCCCACAAGATTCATTTAAAAAAAAAAAAAGCTATGATAAAGAAAATGTGTGTTGAATGCATAAATCATATTGATTATTAAATGCAAGTAAAGGTACATAGTTATTTTCTCAGTCTTTTCTGAATCTCCTATTCAATATGCAAATGATTAGGAGCTAAAATTAATCATGTAATATATTACCTTCCTTATGAGAACTATAAATCAAAGGGAAGTGACTCTTTCTTATCAGAAAGAAATGAAAAAAAAAGCATGTATTACCTTGAAGCTAAGTGGTTTCACTCCAGAAATATAGTAGGCCATATCTTATCTCCAGCTAGAGATAAGAAGTATTTAATATCCAAAGGCTTATTATTGTTTATTAGTTTCCAAAATGCAAATTGATAAAGGCCATCATTAAATAAAAGAAAATTGACTTCTTCCTCTTCTCCTATATAGGAGGACCGTTAGTGGACAAGGTATAGAGACTACTGAGACCCACATACGCGGTAACTCCCTCACTCAGTATACAGAGATATGTATTTGATGTAGTAGAAATATACTCTGTCAAAGAAAAGAAGCCAGACGTCATGTCCTGTAGTTTGCACTAAGATGTTCTGAGGAACAGACCTGAATGGACCTTAACAATAGTTACGGTTTACAATCTTCTTTAGTAACTCAAGCTGGTTTCACAGTAGATTAGAAGTGCCTTCAACCACAAGGGACATAAAAATTTCCCTGGATGCAAACAGTCTGCTTTAGAGAAGGCAGGATTCTTGTAACTGTGATTTAATTTACTTTTAAGCCAATCTAGTGAATTCTTAGGAGAATGAGAATACAATATCGTATTTTTTTTTTCCTAGTTAAAATGAATCTATAGAAGATCCATGATTCAAAAATGGTATCTTTCTGCTTGATTAAAATATTGCCTGGAAAATAACTGATGGAAGAAGTTGAAAAATATCAAAAAGACAGTCAAACTACTCAGGAAAAACACTTTTGTTTTAAAAAGGACAACTAACAATACAAGAGGATGGCTTCATTAAACACATCAATAACAAGCTAAAGGCCCAGCTGTGGTCCTCATACTGTGTGCCAAAAGGCATTCAGAGGTAACAAATGACATTATGTTTTTAATATTAGTGTAATCTGGATTTAGTACTAGCTACACTGATTTGAAAAAGCATTCAGCATACATTCCACATACCTTTCTCTTCCCCCCAATTATTTTTCTATATTGTTATTTTAGGAAGGATATATTCTGGCTGAATATTAGATTTCAACAATAAACTATTCTTTGCATTTTTTCAAATTTCACATTGAGAAACTTACAACAAAAGAAAAAAAAAAAAAGAAGGCCTAAGAAGTTTGCTATTTTGTCTTCAAATTAAGCTTCAGTTAGAACCATTGCTCCAAGTGTATGTCATTAACAATAAATGGAATTGATAATAAGGCCCTGTTGTGTAATGCGACTTCTGCTTAGGGTTTATTAGCTTTTCAATAGTTTTGTTTTCTATTTGGATGCAATTTTGAAATTTTCTGCTTTAGATAGCACAATTTTAGTAATACATAGTGAGTTTAAATTTTTAAATGCAAATTACATATCTTTACATAATAAAGGAATTCATGGAAATGCCATAATTTTATGGCTGCTTAAAACGCTTAAAAAGATATAATATTTTTAAAACATTTTAATGGAAAGTCTTTACCTTTAAAAAGTAGAGAGAATAGTAAAATATACCCCCATGTAGTTAACACCCAGGATCAAAAATGACCAATTTTTAGTCAATCTTTTTAAATTAATACTCCACCAACTTTTATATTATATTGAAACAAAACCCATAAATCATATTATCTGTATATATTATAGTCCATAATGTAATTTAAATGTCATCTTTTTCAAGGCTTTTTAAAATCCTAACAGAATTCATGGACTTTTTCAGAAATATATTTTGCATATACATACATACAAATATATGTATATAGGACATATCTATAATTTAATGACTAGGAGAGGGCCCAAGATGGTGACGCAGAAAGACTATGAACTCACCTCTTCCACAAACACACCGAATGGATGCCTCCATATAGAGCAATTCCTGCTGAAGAAGAACTGAGGACTTACTGAATAACATCTGCACCCTAAAGGGTAGAGGAACCACGTGGGAACAGCAAGAGATGAAGACAGGGTAACCACGGGAACCCCAGCTCCAGACAGTGTGAACTGCAGTGGGGAGAAATACTACTGAGGGACTAAGAGCAGATTTGTCTGCCATGGAGCATTAGGAAAAAAAAAAAAAAATCAACTGCATTTTAAAAGGGCAACTAGAATTTAAAGGGACCAGCCCTTGAGTGTCCTACTGTAGGAGTCCTTCAAAATGCTTTCCATGGTCAAAGGGGCTGGTGAGCCCTATTGTTTATGTTCCCCCTAGGACACCTGGGATAATTTCTGGTATATAGTAAAAGATTAAAATATTTTTAAATACAGCAATTTCAAAATCATAAACAAGTATAACAACATATTACTAATGTAACATATTGAACTACCTACATAATAAAAGAAAATTGTATTTGATTAATTATCTAAGAGTATTCACAAATATAAGTTACTTTGACAAAGAAGAGAGATAACATTTTCATATTACAACTTCTGCTCAAGATGTCAGATTAAACCCACACGACAAGACTTTCTTTTTAATTCTAACACAAATACCACATTAAATATATTGGACATGGACATACCATTTAAGGTTTAGGAACCTATTTTAGGAATGAACTTAAGGCAGTCAGGTCTGTTCTTGATGAAGCGCTTTAACAGATTTTGTCTGTTTACATGTCAGAGAGCCTGACAAAAGCAAAACCCTGACATAAACTGTCCTATCAAAAATAGGAACAAAACTTTGTCCCTACGGCATAGACACAGACTGGGCACAGCCAAAAGTAAGTTATTAGTCCCAAATCTGGACTGGAAAAAAAAGAAAAAAAAATATTATTATTATTATTATTATTATTATTTTAAGTAATACAGATATTAGAAAACCAGGCATTATGCACATAAAAGTATTGGAACCCTGATAAAATTAACCCTTTAAACTCAAACTGAGAAACTAATATAAAATTGGTCTTTAATCAGTCCACATGACCCTGGCTAAAACAAACTCATACATCCTATAAAGACATCTGCTTAACCTAAGACACAGTTATAACAGATTTTCAAAGAAAAAAACCCCTACCAATTTGACATCCACAGACAAAATCTATAAAACACATGAGAATCTACTACCATGAGACAATACAAACAAGAGAATTGCTAAAAATTTAAAGATGATGATACTTTATGATTTAAACTTCTAAAGAAAAAGATCTATAAAGTAACAAGGAGACTTTAAAGGAAATGCTAAAAATAAAACAGAAACAGCAAACTTGGAAGATGTGGTCTTTAAAGAAAACACTAGATAGCCTAGAAGGATGACCAGACTGATTTACCACAGTGGAAGATAAAGTTACAAAAAAATAAATTAGAACCTGTCATGGGGGAAAAACAGTGGGTGATAATTCAGACATTTAAAAAATTAGTTTTACAGAGACTTGAGACCATCACTTCCACTGTGGTGGAGTAACTGGGCCTCCTACAATAAAGAATGAGAAAATAGATGCTTGCTTCAGCAGCACATATACTAAAATTGGAATGATAACAGGGAAGATTAGCATGGCTTCCGTGCAAGGATGACACTCAAACTCGTGAGGCATGCTGTATTTAAAAAAAAAAAAAAAAAAAAGAATGAGAAAATAGGACGAAATATATGAAAATAGGCAGCACAGGACTGTGACTCCTAAGAGAAGGAAGATAACTGGAGTCTTAATATCAGTCCAGTTTCCTTCAGGAGGCACCTTCCATATTGTGAAGCAGGAAGAGCTAATGGTAACAGACAATAGTAGCCTGCCTGTGTTCAGTCAAACACACACAAAAAGGGGGCTGGAATGTTAGGGGCAAAGTACAAGATAGGAGCTAGCTAAACACAAGAGTTCCATAAATTTTCATAACGCTTTCTTCGAATGTGTTGTTAAACATAAAGCACAGGATGGCTTGAATGAAACTCCTGAGGGCTAGGTAGAGAACCAGTACTGGGTTGCATGGGTAGAGAGTGGTACTGAGTAATTCCTAAATGATCACATGTTGGGATGAGAGATGTTTAAATTCTGATCATCCAGAGTACGAGGAAATAAATACCTGGGGCATTCAAGAGAGACCTCTAAAGGTTTACAAATTAATTTACAAATAAATAAACTACTGGCCAAAACAAACTTTGATGGTCTTTAAAGGATAAAATAGAAAAAGAAAAAATAAAACTTACAATACCCAATACCCAACACAAAAATTATTAAGTACACAAAGAAGTAGGAAAATGTGACCCCTAACCCAGAGAATAATCGGTCAATAAAAACTGATGCAGATGACAGAAATGATGGGAGAATAACACAAGATATTAAAATAGCTATAAACATGCTCAAAGACCTAAAGAAAAACACAAGCATTATGAGGGGAATAGAGTATATATAAAAGAATCAAAGCTTGTAGAAATAAAACCCAAAATATCTGAAATAAAAATTTGACTGCTTAGGGGTTCTTGTTATCTACATCTGCATAGAAAATCACCCAAACTTAGTGGTTTAAAATTACCCCAAATATTTTCTTATCTCTTAGTTTCTGTGCATCAAGAATTCAGAAAGGGCTCAATTAGTGGTTCTGTCAAGATAACTCATGAGGTCATGTCCAGATAGTGGTTGGTGCTAAAATAGTAGCAGGTAGGGTGGAGGTATGCAAAAGCCGCTGAGGAAAGGCTGATATCTCACTCTCTTTGTGTAGTCCTAGGGTCTTTCAAAGTAGCTACTCTGCCTGACCTAAACTGGGTGTTCGTATAACATAGAAGCCTTTTGAAACATCAGATGGTTTAGTAAGCAGCTTAGGATTCCAGCATAACTGTTCCAGGCTGCAGAGCAAAAGTTACACCGCTATTATTACCTAGTGTAAGCAGACACATATAGTCATTTCCATCATCACCTCCAGTCTTCCCAGACTCAAGAGTAGGGATATAAGATATAAACCCCACCAACTGAAGGGAAGACTTTCAAAGTCACCACGTAAGAAGAGATATATTTATGACCATCCTTAAAATATAATCTACCAATCTCCTCACAATGACATCATCTTACATGAAAATATAGTCACATAACCTATCCTAAGACTCCTAACTCTTTTCTCATTACAGAATCAGTTTGAGGCTTGAGGTCTCCATAGCTAAGTCATGTCTTAGTTCAGATGAGCACCCTCAGATGCAACTCCTTGGATATAATTCCTTAACTATCATTCCTCTCATTCTGAAGACCTGTAAACTAAAGAGACAAGACATGTGTCTTCTACCACCACCTCCAACATACAGTGGTGAGGAGACAGGAATAGGAAAACCACCATAATACTCTCCACATATACACGGAAGGGGAAAAGGACACATAGGAAATATTTGCCCACAGCAATTCTGAAATCCAGCTGGACATATGTACCAACTCCTTCATACGTTATTCTCCATGACTCTTGGTTCTGCATTTTTAGCTATTTGTTTTGCCTCCAAATTATTATTTTCTGTAGTGTTTCAAACTGTGTTGCTTTCTTCCTATAGTAATTTGAAGATCTAAGGCCTTCTTTCCACTTTTCACTTTCTCTGGCACTTTCAATCAAGTTGGTCTAATCCTTTTTAAAACTTTGTGGATGTCTTGTGTTTTGATTTACAATCCATTCTATTGAAAGTGGGGCATGTACAAGTATATTCAATTATGCTTATCTCTACTTTGTGCTCTCTGAAAGTCTGCTGTAGGACAACCCACACTTAGAGTCTTAAAAGTACCTATTGTGTAACACATACATAAAGCACTTTTTAGATCCTTTGTCTATTTGAGAAGTGTTTATAAAACACTATTTTAAATCTTCATGAGGACTTGGTAAAGGGTCTTACAGACATAACCTGGACTTCAAGATTTCCCCTAAAGCATTTATTAATGTGAAAATATTTTGTATTTTTATTGTTGTCACTGGTATTTCTATTTCTTTGTTTTGCTAGCTGTAGATATAGGGATTGAGAAATAGTTTTATTTTCAACAGAAGATAATGGCTCTTTTTTACTTAAAAGTTTATTCTTCAGTTCTTCTCTTTCCTCTTGAATTTTATTTTATGGAGTAAGAAGAAGCTATGTGGAATCTTTGATATTCTTCCTAGAAGTTTCCTTAACCAAATTAAGTTTCATGCATTTTCTAATTTATACATTTACTGCAGTGGACAGTGCTGTCAAATTTCTGTGACTATATACTTCCATCAATTCCAATATTTACCTTGTATTCTTTTAAACCTTCCCTGAAAATCTTCAGGTTCATTAGGTATCCACTGACACTCTTCTTGAGATCCTTTATTATTTTGAGTCTCTCACAGCCTTCTTCTTGTCCCCAGAACCTATGCCAAAAATTTTAGATATTTGTTAAGATAGCATTGCACTTCCAGGCACAACTTTTCTCATTCTGCTTAGCTATTATGTATAACAAGCCATCTCAAACTCAGTCACTTCAAACAATGATATTTTATTATCTTTCACAATTTCTCTGAATCAAGAATTCAGAAAGATCTTGGCTAGACATTTTCTGGCTCAGTCATTTATTTGGTTGCAATAAGATGGTGTATGAAACAAAACAGTATGGAGGAATTGAAGTAGCCAAGGGAATGGCTGGTCATCACAGACTGTACCTTCTTGTGGTCCTAAGGCCGCATTCTTGGGCTCTCTTAGTTCTGTTCAGTATTATACTATAACATGGAAATAAAAGAAATACAAGTCCTTTGTAGAGTGAATGGTATTTATTTGCAAACAACATAATTATATAGGAAATTCAATGAATCTACAAAAAAAAAAACCCATAAGAATTCAGTTTTGGGAAATTATATTATTGAGATGTCAGTTCTCCTCAAACTTATATATAGATTTAATGCAATCTATCAAAATTCTAGGAGGCATGTTTTAGAGATTGATGAGCTACTGCTAAAATTTAAATGGAAAAAGTAAAAAAAATATGTAATAGCTTAAACAAATTTGACAAAGATCAATTAGGAGTTCTTATATCACCTGATTTCAAAAGCTTAGTTATAAAATCATGACAATGTGATATAATGTGGAAAAACAGAAGACATAGTCAAAAAGTAGACACAAATAATCAATTAATTTTCAACACACCTCAAAATAACTTATGGGTATAATATAGTCTTTCAACAATGGTACGGTAACAAATGGATGCCTCTACTAAAACAAAAAACAAAAAACAAACAAAAATTTTAGTCTTACCTCATATGGTACACTGAACTGAAATGGATCATATATGCCACTCTGAAAGTATAAAATTTCTTGGAAAAAAGCATAGGAGAAAATATCCACAAATAGGCCAAGATTTCTTTGATAGGGAAACAAAGTACACTAACTGTAATAGCAAGCAAAACCAACAACATGGAATATAGAAATAATATTAATAAATCAAAAGAAGAACAAATTTAATCCAACAATATATAAAACGGACAAAGGATTATGTCTAAGAGGGATTTATCCCAAGAATGAAAGTTTGGCTTAATGTTCAATATCTATCAATTAATTCTCCATATTAATAAGATAAAGCAGCACAAATCAAATCTCAAATAATACAGGGGAAAAACAAGATTTACAGCATTCAACACCCATTGATTAAAAAAAAAATCAGGAAACTGGAATACAAGAAAACGTTCTCATAATGAAAGCGGGAATATAAAACAGTATTTAATGATGAACGACTGAACGCTTCCCTGTCAAGATTTGGAATAAGTTAATACGGACTGGAAATGACCTCAAACTCACTGGAAATGCAGCCCTGATCGAGGCTATTTTGCCTGATTTAGCTTCTTGCTTGGAGAAGACTAATGTGCATTTGGATACCAGGTAGTCACTGCTCTGGTGAGTGTAATCTTTTCTAATCCAATCAGAAAACCAAAATAGTATGCATTCAAATGGAATGACAAAACAAACATTTGTTAGCTTTGCCCAGAGCTACGTTAATTCTCACACTCTCTGTCATAATATAATATAAAAAGTTCTGGGCCATCTAGATGTACCAGAGGACAGCATATTGTTCCATTACATCTGTCAGGCCATGTTCATGCTAATTGGATAGGCTAGAAAGAAGAGGAAAATATATACACATAAAACATGAAGAATAATTCTCATAGCAGCTGTATTCATAACAGTTAAAAACTGTGAACCCAAATTTATATCTATACCAAAATAGATAAAAAATATAAATATTCAATGTAATAAGTCTTAGCAATAAAAAGGAATAAACTACTGATACACACAACATGAATGAATCTCAAAAAACCTAATGCTAATTGAAAGAAGTCAGACTGAAAAGAGTACATAGTGTATTAT
This sequence comes from Martes martes, assembly GCF_963455335.1. Classification (NCBI taxonomy): domain Eukaryota; kingdom Metazoa; phylum Chordata; class Mammalia; order Carnivora; family Mustelidae; genus Martes; species Martes martes. The sequence goes on from NC_137892.1 coordinate 40,400,759, forward strand.
CCAGTTTATATGAGTTTCTACAACAAGCAAAGCTACTTGATGGTAAATGAAACCAGAACTGTGGTTGCCTAGGGATGGGGAGTATAAATTGCCTGGGAAGTGACATAAGGAATCTTGCTCATGAAAATGCTCTACAATCACACAGATGTTCGGGATATATTAGTGTATGGACTTGGGAAAACTCATGAAACTTTACATTTAACATATGTACCTTTCACTTTATGCAAATTACACATACCTCATTAAAAAGTGTGATCACTAAGTGTTATTTTCTAGACTAAGATGTCAAGTGCAGTATAACTATAAATTTCTGAAGAGTGAGGTAGGAATTGTACAATAACTGATTTTTCCTCCTTCACAGAGCATATTAGAATACTGACTTTTTAAAATAAACTTTTTAAAGAGGAATAATTCCTTTGAAGATAAATACTGTATAAAAACAACTTGCCTTAACAAGATTGAAATATTTCCATTGTTCGAGTACAATTAAGCAATTATCTTGCCAAAATGCAAATTTTCATAACTCCTTTTCAATGTCCCTGGAGGCCCCCCTTCACTTTAAATATCTAATTGAGGTAGTAAAGAAGACAATAGTTTTCAATGTGTTTTGCAGAGGCACTCTACTAAAATTCACAAGCACTCACAATCAATATGCTTCAAGGCTAATTTATGATTTCTCATCAATAGTTTATATACAAACAATGCAGTTCCTCCTCTTTAATTTAAAATAAATTTAAGCTAAATATTGTGAGCAAGCAAAAACCACCATTAATTATAGCTTTTTCCAAAGCTCTACATTTTTCATGGAATATTGAGGAATTCCAAAGAATGTCTTTATTCTTTTGGTATCTGTTCATCCTTAGAAAGTTTACTTCTCTTCCTTCTATTAGGCTGCCATTTTGACAAACTTTTCTCATTTACTCCCTTCTACTCAGAGCTGCAGTCATATTTTTCTCTTAATTAACTGGGTACTTGGGAAAATAAGCAAATGTTTGTATTGTAAAGGAAATACTGTTTTGAAATCATCCACTGTAGTGGAAGCTGCAAGTTATTTAACATCTAACAAATGTTCAAATACAAACAGAATGAAGAACAGATTTCAGAATGGTATTTCCATCATTCTCCCTCAAATCATTTACCCTCTCTGTCAGCACTGACTACATCTTTCTGAATGGCATATGATAGACACTTTAGATACTTTGCGAGACTGTCAAAATATTTAAGAAGAATATTTAGCTAATCCATTATTCTTAGTAAAATAGACAGCACATTGTCCATATGAAAGTTTAATGGATTTTTTGAAAAACTTTCACCATCAGAATAATAAAACAACAACAACAACAACCACAACAACAACAACAACAAAACTGTACTCTGTTTACCAAAAGAAGCTAGTTAAAAATCTGGACAATTTCTTTTAAAAATAGCTCAGGGTAGACAATTTCATTATTTTATTCTCAGTAACGTTGCTTTTCAAGTGAAGATGTATGTCAACTTGGTGAAACAAAGCAAGATATGTAATTTAAGAGCCAGAAAAAATTCTAGCTCAGCCACTGTGTGGAGTTTCACCTACATGTCCACAGGAAACTTGAAAAGTTAAGTCTGCATTTCTGTGTAGTTAAAATAGCTTGTTTAATTGAGTAATTTAGTCCTTTGGATTATTCTGCATTATCTAAAAAGAGGAAATTTGGCATTATTATGACAATATCTTTAGCTAAAATTACATAGAAAACATATATATGGATCTAACTTCTTAAACTTACAGATTATTGGGTAGAAGATATATAAAATATTTAGAAAGAACACAGTCTGTATTCACAGTGATTTCACAAATGTTAGTTTGTCTACTGCAGTGAAACCTCTATGCAGAAAGGTATATAAACTCATGAGTTGCATATCAGCTACTCAACATTAATTTGATTAAATGACTATAATGGAGAACTAACAGAAAAAATATAGTGTTAATGGTAGCCATAAAAATGACTGGTTTACAATTCTGTGGAATTGATGAGTATGCTCTCTATGTAAAGTGGAAGAGAGGGCATGAGCCCAAATAGCATACATAACTAGGAGACAAGAGCTCTGCCAAGTGCATACAATCTTTCAGGAAGATATTTCTTGTTTATCCACTCACAAGGTAAGCAAATCTTGAGTTAAGCATGCACACTGTGGTAGGACTATGCAGTAGCACTGATTAAGAATCCCATTGTAATTTGTTTAAGAAAATAACAATTTCAAACTCAAGATGAATATAAAATAGAGCAAGACAAAATATGATAGTAAAATAGAAAAGGCATAATTAAATGAGGCTGAGGGGAATGAAAAGGAATTCATAGAAATGTTAGTGATATTTCTACTATTGATGGAAATATAAATGGATGGAAAAACCCATTTCAATATGTTATTACTAACAGGATACATAAATTAGATCTAAAGATGACATGGCCATAAAGATTATAGATTATAGATTATAAATTATTAGATCATTAGGTCAACCAATTGATCAACTGATAAAAAGCATTTACTATGCAGATATATGCTTCTTTCTCTGGAAGGTATACAGAGTAATGTTATAAAAGCAATCTAGCAGTAATCACCAAGCTGAAGAAGACAGTACAAAAAACATGTTTGAAAAATATATTGATAGTAGTATTAAAAAAATTAACATTTAGAACTGAAATCCATTCTGCTCAGCTACTAATCATGCTACAGAATGATAAAGTAGTATACACATTATTTGGCAGATGACTTAAACTCAGTCAAAACCGAAATATCTATATCTATTTGTGAATAAATTAAATCACATCATCTCTGAATTTTCTTTTTGATCAAAAAAATTGGCATACAGTCAACACATTTAGACATGAAAGAAAGACATGGTTCTTTGAAGAGAAAAGGAGTAATGGAGAAGGCGATGCCTGCCCATTTATTGAGGGCAAAATTAGTGCTGTCTGTATACTGATGCTTTATATTGTTGAAATAATTGAAATAACTAGCACTGTGTAAATTTAGTAAAGAAAATAGCCATTTGGTGCAATCTTTTGGCAATTCTGTCTATGAGAAAGGAGCCACACTGGTTAGCATTGGAAAAGAACAATAGAGAGCCCTTTTTACTATGGAAAAAAATGCAAATTGGTTGAGCTAGATTGAACATTCCAGAAAGATAAGAAATATGCTATTTTTGCTGAACTAGAGACTACAAAGTATAGAAACAATGAGAAGAGGTGAGTAAATAGAGGTGAAAACACAAAAGAGCAATCTCTAATGGAGATAAAAGTAAGATATCATAAGCTTTTGTGAAGTTGCACTCTAAAATTTTAAGTCCAACATTTGGAACAACATTTACAGACACAACGTATGTCTTGGGATGTATCTAGTCTGCTTGATATTCACCCGAAACTGGTAGGAGACCAGGCCAATTCCAAGTTTAAGTTTTGAATATTTTTCTCTTTTAATAAGTAAAAAAGGACCACTAGAGAAGAGTAGAGCAATTTTAAAAGTTTCTCTGCAAAGTTCATATGTAATTATTTAATTTATTCCACCATCACCACTTACTGTGGATTTAACTACCTTATGTTAATATTGTATTTACATATTACAATCTTAAAACAGGTTGCCTCCCTGCTTCTCTCCCAAATAGTGAAGATAAGAATCAATAAATTTTTTTTTTCAGGGAAGAACATCTTCTTTTGAGACCAACAGATATGTGCATATTTGATTACAATAAAGTGGCCTCTGGGAAAAAACATGAAGGAACTAAGAATAGATTGTTTTTCATAATATAGAATTAGGAATTGGAGAATAAATGCAGTGCAAAATAACAAAGGAGGAGGACTAGCAATATGGTGGAGACTGGTATCCAAGTACAAAACTTGCCAAATTCCCTCATAATCATAGGATCAAAGAATAATTATTTAAGGAATATTTACCACTCATTTTACATTGTTTTGGTGACATGCTTACTTTCTCCTGCTCTTTGAATTACTCTGAATGACTCTATACATAAAAGTGCTATAGTATCTTAGACTAAGAAAGGAACAGCAGAGATAAAGGACATACTGGGAAATGGACGTTCAACTGAAAGAGAATAACAGAGCCACAGATGATTAAACACAAGGGCAAAGAATGCTATTCCTCTGAAAATGGATTGAGTGTGTATTAATTTTCTACTCCTGTATAACAACTTACCAAATTCAACAATTTAAAAAAGACAAATGCATTCTTTTACAGTTTCTCTGTGTCAACAATCTGGCCCAACATGGTTGCTCTGCCTGTGGTCTCACAAGGCTAAAATCAGTGTGTCATCCGGAGCTACTATCTCATTTGAGGGTTGGTCTTTTTCAAAGCTCATTCAGGTCATTGGCAAAGTTCAGCTCCTTGAGGTTGTAGAACTAACGTCACTCATTTCTTGCTGACTATTCACTGGGGGGACATTCTCAACTTCTAAAGCCTGCCTCTTACTACTTTGAATCTTTGAATTCCTCATCTGAACTCTCTACCCAGATTTAAATGGCTCATGTAATTAACTAAGTCAGGCAACCCAGGAAATCTCCCTTACTGAATGTCAGCAGTGCCATAAAACATAAGCTAATCACTAGTGTGAAATCTCATCATATCCAGGGGTCTGGCCAATATTAAAGAGGATGGGAGGGGCACTTGGGGGCCCATTAAGTCCATTTGGCTCAGGTGAATATCTTAGGATCTTGGGATGGAAACCCTTGTCAGTCTCCCAGCTCAGCAGGGAGTCTGCTTGTCCCTCTCTGCCTCCCCATGCCCCTATGTGCTCTCTCTTTTTCAAAAAATAAATAAAATCTTAAAAAAAATAAAAAAGATGGGATTATACTGGACATGTACAAAGGGGAGTGAAATTTAGGGGACATCTTAGAATTCTCCTACTGCAGGTATTCAACTCCACATTCTGCTTCAATCTTATCTATCTACACAATCCCCAAGAAGTTGCAAGATGGGATTTTCCAGACACTGAGAACTCTTTTATATAGAAACAAAGACATTTATTCAATTTTTCAACTACAGCATTCCCATAATGGTTCAGATTTTTTGGCTCTTCTATCTTTAATGAATTTGTGAATGACTCAAATTTGAGATTCATTTTCAAAGAAAATATTTTATATGCATCATAGATTTAAGAACACAGAATTTTGAAAGAAAATTGTATTTTACTTTTACTATAATTCTAGGTTTCCTTAGATAACACAAGTCTGAAAGAATAAGTATCTTCAATTTTCTATGAAGTCCATGAACAAACTTATGAAAAAGAATCACAGTTGTGAAAGCACCCCAGTCCTAGAAGATAAACTCAAGAGCAGGAGTCAGTGAACTATTTTGTGTGAAGGGCCCATTGTAAATACTTTAGGTTTGGAGGGTCAAGAAGCAAAATCAAGTATGGTAAATAAGGACTTATATAAAAAGAAAGTGAAGTTTCCACACATTTTGATAAAATATTGATAAAATTCAGTATTTTGTTGTAACTACTAAAATTTAAATTTCACATAATTTTTACATTCCTCAATAATTTTTTGCTTTTTCCCCACATTTTAAAAAATAAAATCCATCTGTAGCACATTGGCTATACAGAAACAGATAGTGGGCTGAATTTAGCTTGTGAGCCACACTTCTCAAGAGTTCTTATGGAAGTCGCCCTTGATCTTATTAATAGCTAAATCTTCATTTATTTTATTTTTTTTTTACTCTCCTAAGAAATCTCCGTGTGTGTACACACACACACACACACACACACACTTTAGACTAATTTTATTTTTTTGTTTCTATTAACCTTTGAACTCATAAATTCTCCTACTTATTTCCAAAGTCATGACCCCACAGAATTTCATATAACTAGAAATAGACAAAAGAAATCTCTCTGTATATGGATAAACTACATTCTAAAACGATTTTTCTTTCGTTCCTTTAAGACTCAGTTCTATCATCTTTTACAATTAAATTTGTTATAATATGTGACATTAACAATGGCATCTAAAATTTATAGTCTTCTTTGTGTCTTCTACAATGAATGTATAAAAATTTTTTAATGAGAACAATTGTGGGATTTTTTGTTTGTTTGTTTGTTTGTTTTGTCAGATAGAGAGCACACACAGAAGTAGAGGAAGGGGCAGGTAGAGGGAGAAGCAGGAGCAAGGAGCTGAGCCAGGAGCCCAACGTGGGACTCCATCCTAGGACCCTGGGATCACAACCTGAGCTGAAGGCAGACGCCCAACAAAATGAGCCACTCAGGCATCCCCAAAACAATTGCGTTTTGTTGTTTTTTTCTTACTACTAGTTCTTGGGTTTTTAACTGAAATGTTCCAGGGTTTACAGAGACAGAAAATAGACAGCTGAAACTGGTACACTGTGCATTTGAGATTAGAAGAGAGAATACGTGTTAAAGTAGTTCTTGATAGCCTAGTTAACCCATAACACTTCAATCATTTTTTGTGCTCTGAAAATATTTGCACAAGATTATCTATTCACAAATTGTTGCCTGTTGGACAAAAAGGGTATTTTTAAAGTTCGGATTCAGAAACAATTTCAAGAGATTAAATTATGGTCTATTCACTTTGAAACCATGAGTAATTAAATACCTTTCTTGGAAAGTTAACATCAATGTTTAATGGAAACTTTTAATATTAAAAACAGATTAAAACCAGATTTTTATTTTTCATATCTTACAAAGCAATGTTTATGATTAATTTTTTGACAAAGTGGTACTTCATGAATACTTTTAAATAGCGTTTTATAGGATTCCAACAAGGTTCTTGAGAAAATGGTTTAACCTTTAGGCCCTAGAAATGTTTTCTTGCTTGAAATGCCTTACCATCCTTTCATTTGCCAGGGGAGAATTCAGCAATTTTTTTTTTTTTTTTTTTTGGTAAGTTTCAGCTGAGTATAACAAAGAGATTACTGAAAGATGAGGAAAAATAAAGCAAAATTCAGCTGTTACCACCTCAACCTTGGGGAAGAACTGAAGGACCTCCAAGAGACTGAATCCCAAGAATGAGACAGCTCATGAACATCCTTGAATTTGACAAATCTAAAGAAGCCCCTCTCCTAAAAGTAGTATTGAAAGAGGAAATGGGGAACTGGGGAGGTAACAAGCTAACATCGAAGAAGAACAAAATGATCAATTCTGGCACTTAGAGAAATCTTCTTTTTGGGGTATAAATACATAAAATCTCTTCTAAGTTGAAAAAAACTATTAAGGGTCTTATGTAGTAACTTGTGTCTTACAGAGTTGTCATAAAAGGAAAGAACAGAACAGAGGTTGGGTTGGAAATCAAAGTAATACAGTGCCTTATTTGTATTATTTCAAAACAATAACTCTAAGGTAAATGGCTTCATTTAAATATTACTAGTTACTTGGAATATCTTGACTGAATGGGCTTTCAAGGGCTTAACTGGTTCCAGAAATGGTGGATAAAATGTTAGGCTATAGGAAAACAATCTCACTCTCAGGCCCAAACCAAGTAACTGAGTAACTGAGTACTGGGAGGAATAATAGACATAACCCTTCCTGTATATAAAGAATTTTAAAAAATCCCAAAACCTTTGTCTTGATGAGTCCCTTCAGTTAAAAAGTTCATTTATTCTTGGGGCCAGTGTGTGGTATAGTCAGTTAAGCAATTGACTCATGGTTTCCAATCAGGTTGTGATCTTAAGGTCCTGAGATCAAGCCCTGCATTATGTGGGGCAGGAGGAGAGGGCTGTCAGCACAGAGTCTACTAAAGTTTCTCTTTCTCTCCTTGTGCCCCTCCCCATGTTCTCTCTCTCTAAAATAAATACATACATCTTTAAAAAAAAAAAAAAAGTTCTTTTTCAAGTTTGAAAAACAGCCACAGTACTAAAAATATAGGCTGAAGCGATGACTCCATGAGACGTTGTAATTTCAATTTTTTATAAAATCACTTGTATATTTAAAATAATTTATTATTAAAAGTGTTTTGATTATTAAACATGATTTGAAAACCCCTTATTTAGTTTTATAGTGAACCAGTGAGACTTAAAAATTACTTGTATTTGCAAGGGATGTAAAATGAATACTTGAGTAGTTTAAAAATATTACATAGAAAGCTAGAAGCCAAAAATAAAAGTGCAACAGCACTAAAAAAATCTAATAAAAATGTCCACTAAGCTTCTCCATGTCCATGATAGTTTATATTATAGTGATTTTTTTTCTTAATGCTTGAAACATGTAGGTTACCATCAACTTATGGTTCATTTAAAACTGTATTCTGCATTTATATAAATAATATACATGTTCATATCCCCATTTCTAATTGAAGACTAAAGTATTTAATCTTACCATTTCATTTATTTTACTGTAGCAAGCTCTTAAGCTTCCTAATTGTTCTTATCTATAGTATCATCTCGTATGCTGAACAGAAATACTAGAGATCTTCATATTATAGCCTGAGTGCTAAATCCACTTGTGCTTTGTTTTTGTAAATAAAGTTTTATTGGAACACAGTCATAATTTTTTTTTTTTTTTAACCATTGTCTATGATGCTTTTCCTCTAGCATGGCAGAGTTGCATAGCTATTACAGGGACTACATGGCCCACAAAGATCTAAAGTATGTAATATCTGGCCCTTTATGAAGTTTGCTGATTTTTTACTGTTTCTAATCATCATCAAAGCTATTTCTAAATAAATTTCCCCAATGGTTTAAATGTTGATAACTGGAAAACAAATAAAAAGCAAAAAAGCACTTAAAGAAAACGTTTTGTTTTTTTCATGTGACGTTCAAAGATTTCTTAACCAAAAAGAACATTCTGTAGCACCTTCATAATATTAACAAACTGCTGTCTTAGGTACAATAAGCAGCTGATTTATTGAAAGTGACTTGTGTAGTCAATATCTGGAATGCAACAGCTAGTTTCATCTTGTCCAATTTTTACATTACTCTTCATTTTCCCTGAGAACTACATAGCTGAGACACTTTCAGTGAGGCACTTCCTGTAAAATGATCAGTTGTATCTGTCACCAGGAAGAAATGCATTTTCTGTGCTTTACTACAGCCATCTGCATCCTTCATTTTCTTTTAATTCAGTCACTGGAGCCCTAATGATCGCAGCCATTTCAGGAGATGCCATCAATTATAGCAAGGAGCTCATTCAGAAGTGAAAGATGAGTTCTATTCTCTGTTACTTAGAGGTCAGTGATCATTCCCCAACCTCTTCCCAGTGAACAAATAGTACAGTAACTTTCACAGGCTCCCTTCATTTTTCTCAAGTCTGCTGCTTTACGACTTTTTGTAGACCTTGGTTATAATAACTTCATATGTTTGATGCTGGCAGCCTTAAGACAAGCCTGACCCAATCTTTTTCTTGTGTCCATCATGATAAATTCAATCATATATAATTCTGACTCCCAGGAGAAATGTTTAAAAGAGGAGGTATTATTAAGATGGCATTTTTAAAAAATTCTAAAACAAATACAATTGGTAAAATTTATATCAAACGGATTCTAAAATAGTGATCACTTTGCATCTGCAAACTTTCTGTTGTTTTCTCTAAATATAACCACATTGAAAGATGCACTATAGATTATACATTTATGTAAGAATTAGCACAATATTTGATATATGACCTTTACATGTACTCTGTAGAGCAATTTTAATAATTAGAAATACAAATCAATTTTCAATAATCAGTTTGATAGCAAAAGGAAGTATAGTTAATATACCCACATAAAAACTTGCACAGAAATGTTTATGTCAACTTTATATATAATCACTAAAAAGTAGAAGCAACCAAGATATCTAACAATAGGTAAATGGAAAAATTGTGATACATCCATGCAAAGAATGTTATTCAAAAATTTTTTAAAGTGAGTAATTAAGCCATGAAAACACATAGAAGAATCTTAAATGTATGTTGCTAAGTGAGAATCAGTCAGAAGAGGCTACATAATGTATCATTCCAATTGCATGACATTCTTGGAAAGGCAATGCTACAGAGATGGTAAAATAATCAGTAGTTGCTAAAGGATCGAAAGGAGGCATAGATAATTGAATAGGGATAGATGAGTGAACAGGTGAAGCACAGGGGATTTTTTGGGTGGTGAAATTATTCTGTGTGACACTGCTTTGGTGAACATTTTTATTTCTAATAGAGAAAAGGTAATCTTTTCAATATGCAGAGCTGGAATATAGCCACATGCAAAAAAATGAATCTAGACACAGACCTTACATCCTTCGCAAAAATTAACTCAAAATGGATCATAGGCATACAAGTAAAACACAGAACTATGAAACTCTTATAAGATGACCTGGCATATATTGCCTGGAGCACTGGGTGTGGTGCATAAACGATGAATTTTGGAACACTGAAAAAAAATTAAATTAAATTAAATTAAAAAAGAAAAAAATATGACATGTGAGAAAACATAGATGACCTTGGGTTTGAAAACGACTTTTTAGGTAAAACACCAAAAGCACTGTGTATGAAAGAAATAATAGATGAGCTAGACTTCATTAAAATTAAAAACTGCTGCTCTGTCAAAAACAATGCCAATGATGAGTGATACATGTCATTACACATGCGTTCAAACATATAGAATGCACAACATTCAAAGTGAAACCATGTAAACTTCGGACTTTGGGTGATTATTGAGTGCCAATGTAAGTTCATCAGTTGGAACAAATGTTCCTCTCTGGTGGGGGAAGTTGATAATGTGGGAGGCTATGTACATGTTACTGATTGGAGGGGTTATAGGGGAAATCTCTGTATCTTCCCCTCAACTTTGTTATGAACCTTAAATTGTTTAAAAAAAAAAAGACCTTAAAAAACGGCACAACAGCACCTCACTCATTATTATATAAGATTTTCCTTCTAGAATTATATACTTATTAGACTGGGTTTCATTTCATCTGAGAGACATTGACTGAGACTTCAATTAAATGTTGGCATCCAATGGCAAAACATTATTCTATATTATATTAAAAAATAAAGATGAAATACTAAATTTGGAAGTAGCTGCACATTTCTTTTAGAAAGAGAATCTGGATGCTTGCAAAGGCACAAAGATAAGTTTTCTAAAATATAGATGAAAAAAATTAAGGTAAAGCCTTGTAAAATCAACCACAGTGCTGAGTATATCACAATATATTGTTAAATCAGTTAAATTATTGACTTGGTAATAGCCAAAAACTTTAAGATTCCTATGGAATTAAAGCATCCACAAGTTAATAAACACATGTTTTCATTTGATTTGGTGACATATAGAAATAAGGTAATTATTTTATTAATTTAATTGTCTTGATTCTTTTTTCTTTTCTTTCTTTCTTTCTTCCTTTTTTTTTTTTTTTTTTTTTTTTAAGATTTTACCTGTCAGAGAGAGAGAGAGAACACAAGCAGGGTGAGAGGTGCCTGGGAGAAGCAGGCTTCCCGCAGAGCAAGGAGTCCAGTGCAGCTTGATCCCAGGACTCCGGGATCATGACCTGAGCCAAAGACAGACACTTAACCAACTGAGCCACAGAGGGACCCCTTATCTTGATTTGTTTTTAACAAATCTCTTCATGTTCTTCTTCTATCCCTTTCAGTGATTTAAAAATTAATACTAGCTTTAAATAAATAAATCAAAATCCATCTCTAAAATATACCTGCGGTCTACATAAATTCTCACTGATAAATCAATAGAATAATTTTGGAAAATCAAACACCATACCCTCACAACAGAATAGCAGAACTTCATTAGCATTAAATCCCCCCAAATTATAGAAAGCCTGTCTTTCTAAAAAATAAGGACCTCCAATCATACTTTTAACTTAAAAAGTTAGTAATATCATCCTTTCTTAGCTTTGGCTATAAATAGCATAAAAATGGCTTACATTTTAGAAGAAAAAAATATAACCCTTTGGCTATATCAATTTGTTCTCCCTGAATTTTTTTGCATTTACTGTTGGGATAATTTTTCACAATTCCTTAAATTAATAATTTATTTGATATCACTGGTTAATAATTTATTATAAAATTTCCTACATTCTATAGGAATATATAGGGATAATAAGAACTGTGAAAATAGTGACTGTGTTTTAGGATTAGGTTAAAAAAAAAGGAAAAAACTTTATTTTTAGTTCAGACAATGAGTCCCCAGATATTCAGCTATTTCCAGAGTGATTGCTGGTAAAGAAATAAATTGGGTTAGAACTCCAGCTGACTAAGTACTATATTCAGCACTTCCACAATACAGGCTACATTCATAATAAATGATTTTAATTTAAATGTGATTTCTAACAAGAATAATCTTACCATTCTGACTTTATATATGTTAGTTCCTTAGGCTAATAATTACTTCTAAGAATTAAAAACTTTCAACCTGCTGGCATAAACTTTATTTCTAGCACAACACAAGATGGAATATTTAAATCTAGCAAAGTCGGAGGCATGTATAAGATTATCACTTTTTTTCTCAATTTTCTTCCCCACTTCCCCCTCTCTCTAGTTTTGAATGGTTAGTATGAAGGTTAGGAAACAAAGTTAGGTATTTGGGGGTATACATTTATGTTCTCATTAACTCTTTCAAAAATACTTACTGTCAACTAGAAGCTAAGAAATATAAAGGTGTCTAACTGCTGCATCTTGCCCTCAGAGAGATGATAGTCCAAAGGCTAGATAATGATACTTATAAGGCTTACATGAGACATAAAACATCTAAGCCCCCCAAATTATGTATTCATTAAAAGGGTGATTCAGGGGGCACCTGGGTGGCTCAGTGGGTTAAGCCTCCGCCTTTGGCTTAGGTCATGATCTCAGGGTCCTGGGATTGAGCCCCACATCAGGCTCTCTGCTCAGCAGGGAGCCTGCTTCCCCCTCTCTCTCTGCCTGCCTCTCTGCCTACTTGTGATCTCTCTCTCTCTCTCTGTCAAATAAATAAATAAAATCTTAAAAAAAAAAAAGGGGTGATTCAGAAGAGTACAACTTTTCATCTAGCTGATGGGATTAGAGAAGGCTACAATGAATCTATGATGCTTAAATATGTTTTTCTGAGGTTTGTTAAGTCAATTAAGCAAATAAGCCATTGGACTGAGGCTGTGGCAGCCTATGGAAACAAACCAAAATCCATGCCCATAAATGCTTCAAGGTTACAAAATCGAAACCTAAGGACAGTCAATCACAACCAACTAGGCTTTAAGCTGTAGTCAATCCTAACCAACATCCTAACCACTTCTGGTTTGAAACTTCATGATTCAAATTAATTTTTGCTCAAATAAACCCTTAAAATTGCAAATGCCTCAGTTAATCTTTTAACAGCTTAAATAAGATTTACAGAAAATTCTGGGGAACCAGAAGGAAATTCTAGAGATAATGTCCTCTCAGAACCATGTATGGCAGCTACGTTAGGGTTACAAATGGTTAATAGTTAAGAATTCAATTTGGACTACATAAAAAACCATGAATCAAGGTAGGAAAGTAGCTCATAGTCTTTTTTAGCTAAATGCTGGTGGTATCATCAAAACAAAACAAATTTTAACAGAAAAATATAGAGGGGTTTTCCTAATTCCTTCTTGTAGATTTTGTTGTTATTTTCTTGCCTCCTTGAATGATTCCATAAACTATTATTTCAAATCCTTGGAAACACAAGATTATTACAGAAGCTAATCAGTGTATTGTTTCCTTAATGAGAAGAGAATCAAAAAGTATTTGATGGCAAAAATTGTTTTATATTATAACTGCAAATATACTTCCTGTTGAATCTATAATTATTTACAAATTAAAAAAAAATTAAATCCCCATAGATAAATACACTCAAGTACTAGCATCTTAGCCTACATATTTCTAAATAAGAGATCTATGGATTCTAATGCTCCACCATCAGTAAATGGCTATAAAGAACATTATGCCATTTGGGGGCATCATTAGAATCCTCTGTAGTTTGTTTCCTGGCCATGCTGCTTTCATGTATTTTATATATTTATTCATTTGTTTCTGTAGAGGAGGTGTTTACAGACAGTAATCTGGATGGGAAAGTAGGCTACAGAACTCCCCCTGAGGATGTATTTTCAAAGCAACCTTGGATTTTATGTCTACAGTATGTTTATTGTGGGTATTGGAGGTAGCTGATGGAGTTCATTAGGGAATTAAAGCCCACTCAAATTACTACTTGAGGCCACCATTGTTCATTCATTCACTGCATATGTCCTTAATGCTAACTGGGACCCAGGGACTATGATAGCCCTGACAAAAGAGAGAGATAAAGGCTATGACTTCAAGGGGACTTGGAATATGTGGGGAAAAGAGAAAATTCAACAAGAAATTACACTTTTAAATGAAAATAGATGGTATAGGATGACGGAATGAAAAATACAGCATTGGTATGTAAATACAGAAATATTTTACATGTGCCAGACCCTAGAGAATTGTGTACTACTGCATAATACTATCATGTGTTTTTCCAACTAAATCAAAATTACGAATCTCTAGAGTTGCAAAGTTACTTGAAGTCCAGAAGAATCATTGGGTAGTGTGTATGAGAGAATTTTATATCATCTTAAGGTTTAATAATCTGTGAACTTTCAGCTAGAAATTGCTTACAGTTCCAGAGTACGTACCAAAGACTGGCAATCATAACTGGATCCAGGAAAACACTTCTTCATTATCTTTACTATATACAGGAAAACACATTGCAATGGTTGCCAATATAAATGATGATACTAAAGTGTGTCAAATTGTAAAATAATCTTATCATGAGAGTTAATTAGATCATAGCAATACATCTGTGTATAAGGAGTATTGACAAGATAGCTGTACCTTTGTATGGCACTGTAATATGTATTAAGTTTTTTTACACGTGTACTGCATAATTAATTTTCATAAAGTTTTATGACATAAGCAAGACAGGAAGGATGAAGAGTAGTTCACATGGTAAATTAGATGGTTTTATTTCTTTTTTTTTTTTTCTTTTTTCATCTTTCTATTTTTGCCCAAGTTTTTTATGGCTACTGAGTAGCCATCATAGTGCATCCCTGCCCCACAGAGTGCATCCCCTGACCCAAACTGATAACACTATTTATCAGTTGAATTGGTATAATGAGATTATAAGCTTAAAACGAAGGGTGACATTGAACAGAACACTCATTGTAGGAGTTGGCCGAGGGGGCTGCTATTACATATTTGGTGTTTAAACAGGACAATAAGTGTCTGGGATACAGATGAAGAACTGGCAGAACAAGGGATCAATCGCTTCTTTGAAGTTCTTGCACTAAAGCACAGGCATACACCTGTTTTCAGATTTGAAGGGAAGAGCAATCCTCACTGGAAAAAGGAGCTATTTAAAGAGGCTGGAGAACCCAGGCGCTAAGAAGCAGGAGGTGGGTGTTGTAATTCAAATTACATGCTAATTCTCATTGATCAGCCTATTTAAATGGTAATGAGGCATAGATAGTGCTTCTGGCCCAAGTGCTTGAAACTGTGCAGAGGATATCCGTCAGCAAGAAAAAAATACTGCTGCTTGCTTGAAAAGCTGTGGTTGCTTCAGGGGCGTGTGATTGTAAAAGGGAATTACCTTCCAGTCCTCTGACCTGTGGGGAAGGAGATCCTATCAAGAATTTTCAGGACCGCGGGTACACCCAACTGCTACCATTCTTCTCCTGTCACCTTTAGCTTTCTGGGGCTATATTCTCCTGTAATGAGAAAGAAGAGCAGATAGAACTATAATTGCCACTTGTGTGGTGAAGATGGATGACCAACATCACACATCATCCTTAGCTGAGCACAGAGGAAGTCTGATTGCTTTTCATGTTCTGCAAAATCTTAATTATACCATGTGGATATAAAGTATTGATTCAGGCAACAGAGCAAAATTAAAATGCAATTGTTTAGAGAATGAAATGCTGTTGAATAAAGGAGGTTATGGTTCAATTGGGAAGGAAAAGATGTAAATACACTTAATAAATGGTAGCAAGTGATGCTTACCTTACAAAAACATAAAGAGTGCTTAGGTACATCAGAGGAGGGAGTAATGCTTTAGGCTGGAGGACCAGGGAGCACTTTATCGAAGCAGCATTCAAAACAGGTGTTGAAAACTGTGTAGAATTTGGGAGCTGAGAAACAGTGAGGTGAAGAGGAGTGGCGGGCGTTTCATGTACAACATAGTCAGAATCAGTTGAGGGAAGAATCTCAGAAACTGTTGCTCCAAAGAATAAATACTGCCGACTACCCAGTGTGCCCCCGAAATGCTTGGGAGAGAAATCTAAAAAATTATTTCTCGTCCGATAGCTGTTCATTTAACTTTAGAGTTAATGATGAATGCCAAGATGGCAAAATACATGCCTATGTGTGTGTGCGTGCACGTACAAATTTTTAAATAAATTTTGCTTATATTTCAGAATTTTGTTATTGTTTGTATTCATTTTACATCATTCATTAGCACTCATGTTTCGTTCTCAGGGAAGAACTAAGTTTTTAGTTTTTTTTTTTTTTCTTTTTTTATTTCCTTTAATGTTCACTATCAGTTAGTGTAGTAAGCATTTTACCTACAATTTAACACATGTAAAGCCCAGGAAGTAATTATATTAAACAATTTTTTTTCCAAACCTGAGAAAAGGCCAATATCATATTATTAATCACCTTTGAAAAATATATATATCTGAGTGATTTTCTGGAAGATAATTTGGGGCCAACTTATTGTTACATGTGATGGAGAGAAACTTCTGAAAGGATAGGTTATAACCTGGACAGCTATCACACTTGTACCCAGCCTATAATCTCAAACCAGTGAAAGCAACCAGATATTTCAACCAGTCTAATTACTACCCTAATAATCTTTAGCAAGGTCTTCCCTTCCTGTACCTATGTTAACAACTTAGTCTAGTTACTTTTTCCCCCTATAAAATGTTCCATCAAATGTAAATATTTGAAATGGCATTCTCAGAAGCACATTTCCCTAGGAAACGGATAAAACTTTGGACACATATTCTGTCTAAGAAGTTGCTTTAATACATTCAAAGAAATAGAAGAAAGAAAAATCCATGTATGTCTTTATTGTGGTTAATTTTTTTTTAAAGATTTTATTTATTCATTTGACAGACAGAGATCACAAGTAGGCAGAGAAGCAGGCAGAGAGAGAGGGGGGAAGCAGGCTCCCTGCTGAGCAGAGAGCCGGATGCGGGGCTCGATCCCAGGACCCTGAGATCATGACCTGAGCCGAAGGCAGAGGCTTTAACCCACTGAGCCACCCAGGTGCCCCTATTGTGGTTAATTTTTTCACAAAAATTAAAAAAAAAGATATTTTCACTAAGCACGGTGCAATCCCCTATTAGTCTTTTGGCTATTAATGTCAATCTTTATAATTTCTGTTTCATTATAACTATTCCAAAGTCTCCTCAATTCCAATAAAGAAAGAAATACCCTTTCCGTGGAATGTAGCGATGAGGCTACATTCTATTCTATTATCTCACCTACTCATTCTACTCTATTACCTCAGCTGCTGGCTATCTGCCTCAGCTCTTTTTAATGTGCGTCAGTTCAGCCCCTCTTGCTTCTTCCAATTTTCCTGTTTGACAATAACCTGGGGTCTTCACAATAATGGAGTACCCAGGAGCTGATTAACAAATAGGAACTCTTCCTCCTTGAATACTTATGTGATATATAGTTCTCTCATATTTGTCTGCTTAGATCCTTCTGGTCCTTTGCCAAGAGGTACATAGTTAAAGTATAACTTTTAAAAGAGTAATATTGCAATTGTCAGGTGAATCTAAAATAAACAGGTGTCTAAGGTTTTATTAAACTCATTAATAAGAAAACAACAAGTAAATGATTAAAAGAATTCAAAGAACATTTGAGAAACTGGGTATTTATGGGCAATTTAATAAAGGGAGGTTAACATATAATTGTTGGGTTATATACAAAATTGCTTAATATCCTACCTTTGGAGTTGTCTTTCCTACCAAAAGAAATTATTTGTATCTCTTCCAGACAAAAATCTACACGTTAAACTCTAGTCCTACCCAGTTGAAAAATAGCCCAGTCGATATAAAATAAACCAAAGGTTCAGTCTCAGAACCAGACCGAAAGAACACCCAGTAATATATTCTGCCTATTTCCAAGTTTCAGACAATATTTCCAACACAGTTCTTCCTATTCACAAACATTTCCTATTCTTCGCATCCTTCTGCTGAGTTAGGTGTTTCCCTTTGGCACCACGGAGTTGCTATGATGGTTAGCTTAGCTTTTTTTAAATCAGTTTCTCCTAGGAAACCAGAGTTGTAGGAATAGAGAATTGCCAAGATGACGAGTATGTCAGCTTTATTCTAATCTCTTCTAATCCCAGGTTCTCTGCCCTAAGGGATCTCAGGAAAAATAATGCAATTCTCAGTTTATTTCAGACTGACACTTAATATTTTGGTTTATATAAACCGACATTATTATAGGACCACCTTTCCCCCCCCCTTGATGTAAGAAATTATGTGTAATTAAAGCAAATTATGGGTTCATTCACCAACCTGAGAAGTTAGTTATATTAAATTAATTGTCCTTTGGAGAAGGGAACAGGGGAGGTGATGGAGGAGAGCAAATCTATGACTGGGGGAGGGGAACCCAGCTAATCCTTTCTCACTAGGATCTTGCTCATTGTGATCCTATATTGAGAAGTTTAAGAATACCTGTTCCACTTTTTTACCCCAACTTCACTGACTGAATTATTTATTGTCACTTCCCAAATGTAGTCATGAAGCTCCATTTTTTCCCCCTAATTTTGATTAGCTACAAAAAGGAATTAGAATTCAAGGGCACTCAGGGTTCCTGATAGATTATAATAATGTTAGCTAAGTTGTTGCAACAGATCTCTCCAGAGACATGGTCCAGCCATTTCTGACTCTCAGAGCGGAGTTATTTTACTTCCTATTAGACGGCATAAGTGTATTTTCATTAGCAATCATATGCACTCACTGAATCCTTATAACAACTTTTTAAAGTGTTTCCTATTATTACCTACTTTCTAAAGAGATGGAAACTGAAGGTCAAGGAAGTTAAGTAGATTGTCCAATATCACTATCTATGGGAGAATTAGATTCAAATTTGTGTTTGTCTGCGAAGGATGGATAGAAAAGAAAGTTTGTGTTCTGTTAATATCCCATTGCCTTATATCTTAAGTGGTTTTAAGTATTTTGAATATTACGTAAAATGGATTATAAAGCAAGGCAACAATTCCTGCTTAACAAAGATGAGATCTATAAAAGGGGAAAAAATCATAGCCACAAATTTTATTTCCTAAGCTACTAAATATGATGATAATATAGCTGCCAATTTCAATACTATAGAAAAAAAAATGCATATAATAAATGTATAAATACTCAAGATGACCTGTTTTTATTTTTTGGCCTGAAAGGTAACTTCCAATTTTAATTTTTCATATCTATCAGTAATTTGGAAATATTTTGTACCATAATGCATGTCTTTCATTAAAAAAAAAAAACACCCAAATTATACACAAGTAAGATAACACCAGTTTAGTAAATTTAAATGCTTTATCCTTTTTCCTTTCAAGGAACACATCTTTGAGTATTTATTCCATAGCTTGTTAACTATTTCTTGATATCAAAGATATTTTGTTCTTGTTGATACAGTGGGTTTGGTTTTTACTTACATTTTCTAATGCTAAAATCTGCTTTCAAATTTATGATAAACATTAATGATATGATATTCATGTAAACACCATTTCATAGAGGCAAGAATACAGGTCTATGGGGTCCAGGTACTTCCAGGTATTTCCCAGTTATAGAATAGTGAGATATCCTTCGCCCATATCATCTCTGAAGAAAATAAGGCACTGGATTAGATGATCTTGCAACTTATTTCTAGTTCTAAAATATAATGTTAACAATTTGTAACTAATCCACATATTGGGTACAATCCACAGTAAGAGACGTTTAACATTTTTGGCCTGTAGTACATGGTTGTCAGTATTTGAGTAACCTATGATAATAAGAATAGTTTTATTCTTATTATTCTTTTATTCTTTTTTTTTTTCTAAAGATTTTATTTACTTATTTGACAGACAGAGATCACAAGTAGGCAGAGAGGCAGGCAGAGAGGCAGGCAGAGAGAGAGGAGAAAGCAGGCTCTCCATGGAGCAGAGAGCCCGATGTGGGGCTCGATCCCAGGACCCTGGGATCATGACTTGAGCTGAAGGCAGAGGCTTTAACCCACTGAGCCACCCAGGCGCCCCTATTCTTTTATTCTTAACCTCAGTTCTACACACATTGTACTACATTATTATTATTATTTTAACATTATTTTTTGAAAATATTTTTGTTGTTTATGTAAATAGACATTCAACTGAATATATAATATATTAAAAGCTATCAACAATTTATGTTACTGCCATAGCAAAAATAAGGAGACTAAAAGAAGGCACAAAAGAATATTCCCATTCTAAACCTTGGAGGTAGACAAAGAAAAATTTTTTTTGTGCAGATATGCATGTCAGCATGTATGTATGCTACCTCTTTCTTATATATGCCATTAATATTGTACTTATTTTATATGGTATGAAACAAGAAAAAAATTCCTATCTCAGAAAAATTCCAGAGAACAAAAATTTAAGCCATTTGGATATTTTACCAGAATTCTTCTTGACCGAATTTAAAAATGTGGACGTGAAATTATTCCATGTTAGTTCATTTAACAACTAGTGCAGGTTGTTAGTGCAGGTATGTATGTCTGTTTGTGTGTATGAGTATGTTTTTTAGCTGTTTTCTGCCGTGTTTCAGAATGGAGTTAACCAGGAATAGTTTTGTAGTTGTAAAGGACCATATTATTGTGGACTGTTAATTCCCTGCCTCTTTTTCTCATTGCCACCAACACAATTTATTTTCAGTTGACAAGCTTAGGATACTCTCTGAGGAAAAGAATCTGAATAATCCAAAGCAGAGGGCAATTCCTCTTCACAGTGTTCAGAAAATGATAGAATGTGAGATCACAATTAGAGCTTCTGCATATACCATGCATAAAATGGCTGTTTTGGGAATCACTAGTGATATTCATTCTCCTTCTTTGGAATTTATATGTTCTAATATTTTCAAGCTTACTTTTCACCAAAAAGCTGAAGAGCTTTATTTCTGTGGAATCCAATCATGTGCCATGTACATTAATTCTAACTATTTCTCTTAAGATGACTGAATAAATTTATGGTGTTATATGGTACAGAAAATCTTTATTTTCACCTACAATATTAGTTATTTATTGGTTCATATAACATACACGTGACTCTCAAACATATCATAAAAATCATTATCTATAATGGCAAAATGGTACTTATATTTTAATAGTTTATTTTGAAAGAAATTTCTAATATAAAAAGTTATATGAAGACATATCCATACACGATGATATAATTCAAATATGTCTTTAGACAGTTCCAACTTAAACATACGAGCTGGTTAAAGAAAGTTCCACTTTGTTTTTATTTTTCACTACATAACACAGACATTATATAGTTTCTGGTTTAACTGAAATATCGTTTTTATTAGGAATGGATAATTTGCCAGATATAAAGAGTGTCCCCTCAAATGTAATGATGTGAGTTTTAACCATGGTTACAAATTCTTTGATGCTCTTCTTATAGATTTTTCCCCTCCCTTTGAATTTGAGTGAGCTTGTGACTACAACAACCAATAGATTACAATGAAAGAATGCCATGAGAATTTCAATATTATACCTCAAAAGGCCATGCAGTTTCTCATTTGTTTGTTAAAATACTTGCCCTTGGTATCTAGAGTTACCATTTAAAAAGTCTGACTTTTTAAGACAACTGTGCTAAAGAAGTCTTCTGTAGGCGCTCAAGTCAACTGCACCAGCTGAGACAAGCTTTCCAGCTAAATCCTGGCCAACATACCAGACATGTGAGTGAGGCCACCTTCTACCCTCGGGACTAGACTGTATGCCAGTTGAATACCACCAAGTGACTTCTGTTGACACCACATAGAATAGAAAACTCACTCACTGAAGTCCAGCCAGTATTCCTGTCTCACAAATAAGGGAGCTACGTTAGGAAGAACATTGCTTTAAATCACTATCTTCTGAAGTAATTTGTTACAGAGCAGTAAACAAATGAGACAAATGTTAAACATGGTTTTAGATGATTTCATATGCTGCCTCCTCAAATATCAAGAATACACATTCTCTATAAAAAGATCACATGAAAATACAAAAATATTAATAATTAATCAATTAACAAGAGGCTATAAAAACCACAACAGCATTTACTATTTATTACATGTTTTTGCCAAAACATGGGAGTCAAAATACCTTGGCAATATGTATCACACACATTAACAAAATCCAGGCATCATACCAAATAGAGAAAGTCAAGGGCTAGCTGATGGAAAATACGGTATTTGCAAGACTACTCAAGAGTGCAAGATAGAGGGGCACCTAGGTGGCTCAGTGGGTTAAGCCTCTACCTTCGGCTCAGGTCATGATCTCAGGGTCCTGGGATCGAGCCCCGCATCGGGCTCTCTGCTCAGCGAGGAGCCTGCTTCCCCCCCTCTCTCTCTGCTTGCCTCCCTGCCTACTTGCAACCTCTCTCTGACAAATAAATAAAATCCTTTAAAAAAAAAAAAAGTGCAAGATAGAAGTCCTGATTTGTGTACGGATTTCAGCAATGATTAATGATGATATGCAGTTTATATAATACAATGTTATCAACCATGAAGACCTATTGTGAAATATTCTTTAAGATTAAATAACCACACAACTGATATTGTTGAAAGCTGGCTTGAACATAAAATATTATTATTATATAGAAAAATGTTTTTTCACCATTGTAAGGAGAAATATAGAGGCACAAAAACCTTTTAGGAATCAGTATGCAAAGCATTTTTTTCCCAAGAAATATGTAAATAGTTTCCTACAAAAGATTTTCTGTGTATTTTGGAGTTTATATGGGAAAACCAATATAATTTGGATTAAAAATATTTCACTAACTCACTTAAAGCTAAGGCAGAACAATTTGTAATAAGTAAATAAAGGAAATTACTTAAGCTATGGTCACTTGTGTTATATTTAAACTTCTTATATATGGGCGAAATATACCACCTGTACCAGTGCTAAATATTGTGCTCTTTCTTTATTTGAAAAGTTCAACTACTGTACTAGGCACCAGAAATTTAAAGGTAAATGCAACCTTCAAGGATCTCATAGATTGGCTAGAAAGATGGGAATTTTAAAACAAGTCATAAAATCTAATAAAATAATAAGTGTTTTAAAGCAATACACAGGTTGCACAGGGGAGCAGATAATTAAATTTGCCTGGGGTGGCCAAAAAAGGTGATTATGGATAATCTACTTACTAGTTTTCTATTGCTGCTGTAACAAATTATCACAAACTTAGTGATTTAAAACAATACAAATTTATAGGTCAGAAGTCTGGTTGGCTTGGCTGGTCTCACTGCTCCTGATTTAATAAGGCTAAAATAAAGGTGGCAAATGACTGGACTTTCATCAGGAGTCTCCTGGAAGAACTCTTTTCTTTTCTTTTCTTTTCCTTTTTTTAAGATTTTATTTATTTATTTGACAGACAGAGATCACAAACAGGCAGAGAGACAGGCAGAGAGAAAGGGGGAAGCAGGGTCCCTGCTGAACAGAGAGCCCGATGCGGGGCTTGGTCCCAGGACCCTGGGATCATGACCTGAGCCGAAGGCAGAGGCTTAACCCACTGAGCCACCCAGGCACCCAAGAACTTGCTTTTGTGCCTGTTTTAGAATGTTAGCAGAATCCAGTTCTTCGAGGTTGTACGACTGAAGCCCCTGCTTCTCACAGAAGTCTCTCTCTGGTTCTTGCACAGAACACTGTCTGCTCATATGATTCAATTGGTTCCATCCAGATAATCCAGGAACATCTCTTCATTACAGAGTTCATAACCTTAATTATATCTACAAATTCCTTTGCCATGTAACACAACATGGTCACTAGATTCAAGAATTAAAGTATGAACATGTGTGAGATTCCACTCTGCTTTTCACAGTTCATAAGCTTTATTTATTTATTTAGTTAGTTATTTAGTTATTTAGAAGGAAAGATCAGGTTAGATCTAGAAGCAGAAAATCGGGATATCTACTTTGAGAATGAACTATGTAAACAAATACAAAGACCTAAAAAAATAATCCATGATAATGAAATTAGAAACTGATCTGGAAAAGAACTGTGTTCAGGCAGGCAGAAATAATGTTATAAACTTTATTATGTGAAAAGAAATGAGAGTATCACTAACACACATTGATCATGTTAGCTTGAGGCTAACATAGCTTCAGCTCAGTGGAGTGGCCTCATATACATGTTCCTTTCATAACCAGCTAATGAAAATAAATAATAACAAAGACAAAACAATGCCAACAAAAAAGATTCTCCCTAACTCTCCAATTATTGCCCAATGTTTGCACCGTGCAGAAAATACTACACATCTATAATGCTAGAAGAATAGCAACTCCAGGTAGGAAAGACCCTGAAGTCAATAACTCATTGAGATTTGAGATATTAACATTAAAGCAGCAATTATTCATAAAAGTTGGTGGGTCCTAGGGAATTCTGGTGAAATATGCATGCTCAGATTTCTGTTCTCAACTCACTCCTTCCTCCTACCTGGGAATATAAAGGACATTTAAGCTTATACAAAAATACAGAGATTGTATATGTGTATTCATATAGTGAGATGAAGGGACTGGTAGTCACCATCATGGTTATGGGTATAGGTATGGAAAAAGACTGGTTTATCATTAGAGAGGAACTTTGAAACTGCCTACTCAGGAAATAGACAGTATCCATCAAGTTTTACCAAGTGAATGCCTAAAGAAAAAAGCATAGGCTTCCATTATGAAATGAGTAAGTCATGGGAATAAAAGGTACAACACAGGAAATATAGTCAATGATATTGTAATAGTGTTAATATCGTGACAGATGGTGGCTACACATGTGATGAGCAAAACATACAGAGAGGTTGAACCAGTATGCTGAATACCTGAAACTAATGTAATATTGTGTGTCAACTATACTTAAATTAAAAAAAATAAAGAAAATGCTAAAAAAATTACTTGATGTATTTAAAAGTATATTTATCAAAGCCCTAGTCCAGAAAGACCATGATTAGAAGGTAAATTTTGGATAACATCTCAGTTTCATGCCTATTTGAAGATATATTAGTACAGGTCCTCAAAGATGCAGATGCCAAAACAAATACAGAAGTATAAGAGACTTATTGGAAGAAATGCTTATGAGAGGAAAAAAAGGAGGAAAGCTAGAGGAGGCAGGAAGGCCTGTCAGAACACGACAAACGGGGCGCCTGGGTGGCGCAGTGGGTTAAGCCTCTGCCTTCAGCCCAGGTAATGATCTCAGGGTCCTGGGATCAAGTCCCACATCGGGCTCTCTGTTCACTGGGGAGTCTGCTTCCCCTCTCTCTCTGCCTATCTCTCTGCCTACTTGTGATCTCTCTCTCTGTGTGTGTCAAATAAATAAATAAAAATCTTAAAAAAAAATAAAAAAGAACATGACAAATGTATGACCACTGTGATAGAGAAAGGAAAGGAAGTGGTTAGGTAGAAAGGACCTCAGACTGCTTTAAGAAAGTTTTGGCCAGATTGATGGGGAGTCCTTGAGCCAACATCACCTGTCAGGGGAGTCCTTAATTTTACAGAAGTTGGTCTTCCTTAGTAATATCCAGTGTTCAATCATTGGCTGGGAACAACCGGTGAAAAGTATAGCCTCACCATGAATATGGTGATGGATTCAGAACCTGAATCTTTAGCTGTCCCTCACTTACGTTCACCACAGCAGGTATCTTAATAGAATATTTTTATGCCTGCCACACTTCACCAGTTGTACTACAGAATTCTACTTAGGGAGCACATCCTCTTTGGTTTCCATGGGCTCACTTACTGAGGGAAAAATAGATAAGTTTAGTGGAGTGATCTATAGCCCCCTGTCAAGGGGACACCTAATGGTGAAAACTGTGGCCTCAAGATCAACTGCAGCAATAGGCTCTTTCCTCTTTTGGGCCTTCCTAAAAGCTGGAAGATGTCTATGTCATCTCATATATGGTTCAGGGAAGCATTTCAAGGTATGGAATGCATTACTCCAGATCCCAATGAGGCCTGTCAGGTACTGTGCTTCCTTCTTTATGGTAAAGGATGCTAGATGCATCAAATTTCCCTTTACTTTGGGGCGGTTCCTGATATACTCCTGAATATTGGGCCCTGGAAACTTCACTGAGTATCTTAACCCTAAATCTTTGTAGAGTTTACTTCCCATAATATGTAACACATATATCTTACCAAGGATGCCAGCGAACTGTCCTCCTCTTGCTCATGCTGTACAATCATCATGATGTCATTGAAATGATGAATCAGAGTCACCACATGGGATTCCCAAGCAGTTCAATTCAGACTATATTACAACAGAGGAGAGATAGCATTCAAATATTCCTGAAGCAAAACCTTAAATGAATACTCTTTACTTTCATACAATATGAACATGAACTGTTTATTACCTTTTTTTTTATTATCAGAATGGAAGGGTACCCATTCTCCAAAACAATGTACCTGAGACCTTATTAATCTGTCTTAGCAATGAAGCTTCATCCGATAAGGTAGTCGTAACTAGAGCTGTTACTTGGTTAAATCTGTAGTGGCCTAGAGTCATTCTCCAAATCTATCTGGGTTTCTGCAGGGGTAGACTAGTGAATTAAATAGCGACAAAATAAGGACCACTTCTACGACCTTTACATTTTTAATGGTAGTAATAATCTTTAACATACTTCTGAGAAAGTGATGTTGTTTATTGTTTAATATCTTACCTGGTGGGATGATGACATTTTAAGAAGTTGCAACTTGGCTTTCCTCAAGTGTCCTAGCTCTTGACCCACAATCTAAGAACAAAATGCAGTATTACTCTAACTGCCAAGTAAAGTCTAATTTTATGTTGAGGGACCGAGGAAAAAACCATGGGGTAGATCCATGGACAGAGTGGTCCCACCATGAGTTAGACCTTAACCATTACATTTAATCATCACTCCCATTATTTCCTGCCATGCCTAAGCTTCTACTCTCACAGGAGTGCAATGGTAATGCTTTGGGTCCTCAGTTATTAATATTAGCTCATACTTGGGCTCTGGGTCCAATTGTCCTCAAATACATGGGCATTCCCTTCTCTTCAGTGTACAGTGATATGGTGGGGAATCATCACAGCCTATAATGCTCTATCATGTTGCGTGCAGGGAACTGACCACCTCTTTAGTTAGTGTCTTCCAAACCTAAAAATTGGCACAGGTCTGGACACTGAGCTCTTTATTCAAGTGACCCCTCCAAACCCCTGTGCTTCCATTCTTATTTTTTTGTGGGAAAGTGTTATAGATATCAACCAGCACATCTGTTGTCTACTCATCTATTTTGACTAGGAGCTCACTGCTCTAGTAATCATCTCCACAACTCCCTGTGGGTGAAGCTTCCTTAGTTGCCTATTTGACCTTGCCAGTCATTATAGTATTAATGTCCCCTGCCTTCTGGTTTCCTTTCCTTTTTTTTTTTTTTTCCCCTTGACCTTCTGGTTTTCAAGCACTGACCCCTAGCTTCTGTTATTTTGGGGTAGCATCACCCTATATGTACTTTATAAAGCACAGCTTTGAGACAGATTTTCCTACACCAGCAGCCCTCATCTATAGAGAAGAGCCACCACCAAATGTCTTAGTGGTCTTATGTTCCTCTCATCAATACATGTTTATGGCTTTGATGAATAGTGTGATTTTTGGGTCCTTCTATAACCATATGATGCATCTTCCTACCTCATATAACATATCTATTCCTAATGCCCATAGCCCCAGCCTCTTTCTTCCCTTCTCTACTTACTTCCAAGGAAACTCGGGCATTCCATTTTACTTACTATTTTAGCCATCACTTTCTCTGGGCTTCTAAAAGCAACCCTAGCATTTGCCCATTGCCTTGGGTCCTTACCAATGTGTTAAGGCTCCCATATCAATGAATTCTTGCTTTTCTGGTCTTGCGTTCTAACGTTCTGATTAAGTACTCTCAAAATCCCAGCACAGTAGTACATCCTAGCTCTTGTATATACATCCTCCTAATTTTTACATTTCCTTACCATATTATACCTTTCTTTCCTTAGAAGGCTCACTAGATCCTTACCTAAATTATGGTAGACTCTAACTCTAGTTATCAGCCTAGTAGCCTGGAGAAGTGGGGCTGTCTTCTACTTGTTGCCTCATGGGAAAGAAGACTGTGCAGTATCTCAGAACAGAGTGTGACAACTAGATCTTACTGAGCAAGGATGGGTTCTGCCAACTCAGGGTTATTTGTAGAGTCACCATCTATACAGACATCCTTCCAGATATCCCCAACCCATGTTTCAGGGCCCCAGAGAAAGCCTTTGATCTTTGGACAATAGATTGACCTTGAAGGAATTTTCAGATGTCTTGGGAGTTTTACATCTATAATCATCAAATCTTCAGTTTGTGCTATATCTGTTCTTCTACTCTAGGAGGTATGGGTCTCCTTTTAAGTTACCAAAGAGACCCTCTGAAGCTCATATTTAGCCATTAACTGCTCGTTTACATCCCTCAGTTTCTCATTATCCCTCTGCAGGGCATCAATATAATGTAGGAGCCTATTGCCTTTTTATCATTGATGCTTCCCCTTATTCTCATATTTTTTAAATGCCTGAATCATTGCACTTAAAAAGGCATTTCCTTCCACAGGGACATAGTTCCAGTGGTGAAATCATTAGCAATTAGCCTACTCTCTTGTAACAGAGACTCTCCGTATCTCACCTACCACTTAGGATAGCATTTTTTTTTCACTTGTGAGGCAGTGATTGATCCTGTTTAATACCAATATTGCCACGCATGTGTGTTTTTTTGCCCCCTTTGGACGACTGCCAGTAAAACTTATGTTATTTCAGATCCTCAGAGAAAAGACGCTAAGATGAGATTATTTGTGCAAGACATTTATCAGGGAAACACATATAAGGGAAGAAGGGAAGGCATCAGAGAAGGCATGATGGTCTGACTCCTGGGAGGGAGAGTAGGAAAGAAGTAGCACAGGGTAGGAACAGTCTCAGACTGCAGCATACCTCTAAGGAAGATCTGGTCACACCAACAGAAAGTCCATGAACCAAAGTCATTTGTCATAGAAATCTTAGATTTTGCAGGAATGAATCAACCATCATACCCATGCCAGGAGCAGCCCATGAGAAGCATGGCTTTATGATAAGCATTGTAGTAAAAACAGCAGAGCCACTCATCAGTGCTTCCTGTGGCAAGAGATCTCTATGGTGTGTTATCACAGCTTCCATAGAAAGTATGAAAATTTATGCAGTGTTTTCAGAAGCTGTATTAGATGAAACGTAGGATGGGAAACTGTTAAAGAGAAGGGACAATATTTGCAATGCATGGACGTGCAAAGTTGGGTATTGACTTGGAAGGTATAAGTACAGCAAGTATTATTGGTATAAGTACAGCAAGTATCTGGTGGGGGTACAAAATAGAGGAGAATAAACCAGAGGCTTGGCTATAGGCCAAATCATTACAGAGAATGGGAATACAATATGAAATAAGCACTTGAGCAAAACATGTACCCAAAACTTGCTTCTGGAGCAAAATCTTTGTGCAAGTTGTCTTGTCACAGTCATCAAGAAATTATCTTTAACTAAACTGTCATCGGTGCTTAAATCATCAGGCTTCCAACATTTGTATAGCTTTTAAACTGAGCAGACTTGTCTAGCTGAGATAGAAATACTGAAATTTAGTCCACACCCTGCTGTTCATGGCACTGGGTTATATTAATCTGGAAGGGGGGGTGCACAAAAGTACCATCCAATTACCAGAACACTATGCTTGCTCAGAGAATATGATTTTTTTTTCCTCACTGGAAGCAAAACATTAGGCTAATTATGGATAATTATATCACTTATTAAAGCTATTTCCATAGAAAATTCACGTGTTTAGAATTCTGTGTTATTTCTTATTTCCTCTTTTTTGTCTTAATTCTAAGACTTTCAAGTATTTAAATTTGACTTATGTTCATGTAATGTATAGATGATTGATCATCAGAATGACTTCAGATAGATTCCCACAGGATATACGAGTTTTTGAGTTAAAAAAAAAATAATAATGGGGGGGAGTATATCATCTAGTGCTACCAGTTTAGCTGTCAAATCAATGCTTCTGGGATTTGGCTCGCTGAAGATAAGTCACAATGATGTATAATTTAGTTTTTTCAATGTCAAAATAAGATTTTCAAGACTTCCTGATGCTAATACATTTATACAGAGTATTTTTCTCCATCTTTATAAAGATAACTGTTACTACAGTATTTCTCAATATACTTTTTTAGCAATATTCTGTGGATTTGCTAAGATGGCACATGGTACTAATTACAAAGTCAAGCATTTTTTTGGTCTTCTATACCAGCATCATCACTTTAAAATAAATATAAACTTCTCTTTTCACCACTGATAATTGCTCAGGTCTGCTACAGAAAGATCGATTATAAAATATCACATGGCATTATGATTTTTAATTTCTAACAGTTTGTCACCAAGCTAGATATAAATATTATGCATTAAACAGTCTATTTTCCTTTTCCCTGGTTCTCTTCTCTGTGGGAAGGTTATATATCCCACCCTGCTGAAGTCAGTCTTGGCTATCAGGTTTGGTGTGTGCCAGTTCCAAGCAGAATATTTTTAAATGCCAGATTTTGGGTTGAAATATCTTTGTCCTGTGAAACATTGATTGGCAATATTCCAGGTGTAAACTGCTTCATTAGACTGAGTCCCAGAGTACAAATGTTGTGAAACAGGTTCTCAATTAGTATATGACATGAGGAAAAATTATGTAGAGAGAGGATTTATCTCACACTCAAATTCAAATACCTTTTTAAAAATTACCTATTTTCAGCACAGGTATAATCACCAAACAGACGTTCTAAATTTTGGGGAAAAATGATCAAAAGTATTGGTCAAGATTCCATTTTGATGGAACTGGACCAAAGCATTGAAAGTATATCTTGACTGTAATGGATTTTGCCTCAAAATAATGGGAAGTACTTCTAAATCCAATTCACACTTCAGACTCTAAAATAATAGTTCTGTTGCAGTTATTTGAAACACATGGGTACCTGACAAGTATTGGTTTTGACAAAGGATTTACATTTCCTCCAGCAGCATTTAAAGAATTTGAGAGAACAAAACCTATCAGAACTGTCACAGTTATACCTTATCACCTTCCAGCAAAATGCTAGTCCAAAAGGATGGTGTTGACTACTAAGGATATCCTGAAGATGATGGTTGGAGAAGATTGCTAACAAGGTTTCTTGTTGCTGAACATGTTATCACATATTCAAAAACATGAGTGGATGATATTGACCAATTAATGCGTTGATGTCTCAAAAAGTGTCAGAATGACCTTCACCAGACTTGAGGGGAAAAGAGTGTTTATTTGTATATTGATTTTTCTCAGTCAACATTGTTGGTTTGTGTTTCTTTGGTCTTGAGAAGAAATCTTAGAAAGAAAGCAAGCAGGTTCAGAAACACTAAATTAATAATCATGGTCCAGAGTGTTAATAGGCTAGAATTGCCTTGCCAAGTTGCTCGCCCCAACAGTTCCAGAATGGAAATAAAAATACTCATATATAGAGTAGAAGGTAAACTGCATTAGCAACATTTCCCCATAGGGAAGGAAATTTGTAAAATAATTCTTATTGTGAGAGCCTAGAATATTTGTTGGCAAAATAAATGATCAACAAGTGGTCTTCAAATAAGGAAAACGAATTAATATTTTGGAGGAACAATTTTACTTCTTTCTCAAGATGGACATCCTTTTCGACTGCATACAGGCTATTAATGAGAAAGACACCTCTTCAAGAGAGACCAACCTGGCAATCATTGGAAGTACTGATATAAAAATAGATGTCTCCTGGTTAAGATGAATTATAGGTCTGAGAGCCCTACACTACGGTCTCTGTGTAGAAGTCAACTGTAAGTCTGAGGTAAAGACAGTATACTAGGATATAAGCTAGGTTGCTGTATAAAAGGACCCTTAAATACAATGGCCTAAATAAAATAAAAGTTTATTTCCCTCTCAAAAAAAGAAAAGAGAAAAAAAAAAGAAAATAGATAGCTTTGCATTCAATTATAAACATATTTTAGCCCTGTTTAATTTTTCCCTCAACAGAAAGCCCATTAGCAGTTTCTCCTTTAATACCATCTTCTGATTATTCATATTACCTTCTGCATACTCTTCAGTACCATAAATTGAAGAGTGCAGTAACATTTCCCAGGCCGCTGTAATTGTCAAAGTATAATCAGCTATATTTTCTCACCTAAATATTTGAAACAGAGACGAAGTCACCCAGGTGAATTCACTTATTAATTAAAATATTCCTGAAAGTGTATTTGTGTGATACTTTCTGAGAGTCACTGTGGTTCCATATCAGTGGTTTGGATCTCTCTGTTTCCTTTAATTGCATGTGAGGTTTTAATAAAAGGAAACTAGCTTAGTTTTGAAAGCAAAATGTTACCTTTCATTAGGGCCTTGCTTCTCCTTGTATGTGTTTTTAAAAATCTATTTATATATTCGTTTCTCCTCTATCACTACTTAAAATAATTTCCTATATGAAAGGGAGAGCTTAGAATTAGTGGCCTTTGGATGTATTTTTAATGACCTCTGTCTTTTCTAATACTGAACTCTCACATGAGATCTTTCTATAAATGAATGACAAGTTAAGTGTACCAATTTTGTCGTAAATTCAGACAAAGTAATTCTTCCATAAATTTCATTATGCTGTGGCACCAAACCAATAAATACAGCCCATACAAGACATTTTAAGTCACTTTCTAAAAACTAGACTTTTCAACTCTATGGCTCTAAAATTGATGGCCTCAATTCTCCACTTGCCTTGTAACCCTGATGGAGCTGATACAAGCATGATGCTCCTTGAAAGTCGAAGTGCTATGCTTAAATTAAGCCCCGTGATGGTGCAGAACAAGTCATATATTTAGGTGAAACTGTTTCTCGGGTGAATAAGATATCTTGACATGTCAATGGAATATGAAACTCAATTTCACAAGATTTTTCTAGTGCCAAAAGAGATTTAAGTAGAGCTATCATTTTTAGTCTGAACAGAAAGGATAAGTCTTCCTCTATAGACCTCTACATTCCTTGCCTCTAAATTTAATTTTATCAATTCCTCATAAAGGCTATCATTCTTTAAGCCTTCATGAACCCAAAATTACATTTCATCGTTGGTCCATTTTCTGTTTTCACTTTTAGAAGCTTCCTCTCATTTCCAATTATTCCATTGTTCCTCCCTCCACCCCACTTAAAAATCTTTGTATGAACCAGACAGTTTTCACAGAGCTGTTTCATTAGAATACGAGCTTAAAACTTTCTCTACACTATATTAAGAGATATAATAGATAATTACACAATCAGTGAAATATGTAAGAGCACACCCAAATGAGTTAAAATTCAGACAATTTTCCCCCAAAGCAGCATTGAAACCCAAAGGGTTCTAAAAACTGAGAGAGAGGCAAAAAAGGCAACCAGAAAGCGCTAAGTTGTCCTAAGAAGTCCTAAGTTGGAAAGCTTAGAGTTATTCAGAAATAAGAATTTTTAAATGGATTATTTCCATTGTAATTATTATTAATTGTAATTATTATTCCATTGTAATTATTGTGGAATCATTGTTTTGTTCTAGAATCATTATTTATTTCCTAAATGTGTTTTTATGAGGTACCAGATGGTATTTCAAAATTTCAGTAACTTTTATTCCTAATCTTCTGCATCAACTCTTCAGTATCTTTAGCTAAATCTCATTCTTCCACTCATTAAACCCAGGCATTGGCTCAGTTCCCCAAACCAAACCTCAGATGTTCTCTACATATTTTTAATCAGAACAGGAATCAAACATACCTTCCCCAAAATTGCTCACTAATGAACTTGCTGGTAATCAAATAAACATGTATGCCAGCTATTAGATATTCCTTAAGTAGGAACAAACCAACTAAATGTTACTTGAAGGAAGTACTTTTCAAAGTCTACAATCAACAGAAAAGGTAGATATCCAGCAAAAAAGAGTAGAAATGACATATTATTTTAAGAAAAAAACAGGAGTCCATTCATAAATCAACAGATACTAAAGAATTTCACATCACTTTAGAACACTAACATTTTAAGCAAGCAGGTTAGGGGATAATTTCAAGTCGCTGTGCAGCAATGCATTTCCTTTTCTTCTGCATTCCTTTGAAAAATACGTTATTACAGATTCACAACATTTTAATTATGGGATGTGAATACTGATAATGTGATAATGAGAAAGAATAATTAAAGGGAAATTTAAATTTCAAGGGAAACGAAGGCGAGAAAACTTGATGGAGGTGATCCCAGTGGTGGTGTAGGTAAGCATCCATTAGAAGAGGTGGTATCCCTTCCTCGAGTTCAGCTAAAATTTGCTCTCTCATTGCTTTAGAGTGCTGTTGCCCCTTCTATAATGCGGGAAGTATTTTGACAGAGGAGAAGAAACCATTGAATACTGTTCCTCTGGAATCCTACGGCTTTTCATTGCCTGCTCTTGCATTGTGTCACCAAAGCCAGCACTACGTCTAGATCGGACTGCCAGGGTACACTTCAGCAGATGACATCTGGTGTTTAGTTTGATATTCAAACTTCACTACTACTTGTGATACCTGTTGAGAAAATAGAGGCATACAGAAGAAACTCAGGCTGACTGCATTATTTATTTCTACCTGAGTTTCCCAATAACTTGTTCTTTCACTGCAGATCTGAGGTCCACCTCATCCCTTTCACTCCGGGGAGCCCTCAATGTACTGCATTTGATTGGGTGTCATTGCTAATACTGTGAGCTGAGGAACCTGCTCCGGGACCGTAAGTTCTGTGAGCACAGCTCCATGTGACTTTGTTGCGCAGTGTTCCTGACTGTTGTATGGTTTCGACAGGATCATTGTAAAGACTTGTTCCCCCCCTTTAACATTTTAAACTCCCAGCACAGTCGAGTTCCATGCTGTTGGAAAGCTCAGCACACAGAAAGAGAAACAGATTTCACGATGACAGTGAATATTGTCTTTAATGATGAGAAATGATATTATCAAATTACTACTATCAATTTACTGCTCATAGGGACTATGAGCCCTTATGTTACCCTCCGATTGTCTATTTTGTTTATATGCTTCCCTTTTTATAACATTCCTCAATAGATTATTATGTCATAAGGCTTAGGTACATTTTATGGATTATCTTTATAGCATCTAAAATGCTCAGCTTCCAAGGATAATGTCATATATCTCACAATGTGCATTTGTAAAGGTACAATGCTAAAGGCATATGCTAACATATTGGCAACTGTGCATGCTCCCACAAACTGCTGGGACTAGCTTGCACTTCCATCTTGTACTTTGTCCTGTCTCAGTTATTTATGGCTAGTTCAGCACATCTTTAGTTCTACCATCTGCTTAGTATCCCAGTTACAGAGCTCAGATTATTTTAGACTTCTCACAGTTGATTCACTAGTTGCTTCAATAGTCAAAACGTAATGCCAGAGCGGGACTGTAACATATTTTGCCAACTTTGACCCTTCGAGACTGTTGTTTTTTTTTTTTTTTTCTGCCACTTTTTAAAATAGAACATGTTTCCCCATTAAAGATAAATACGATCCCACTTGCATTCCTGGCAATATAGTATTCTGTCCTTTGGGTTGGATTATAATCATTATGTTATAAACTGTGCGAAATGACTAATGCTAAATAGCTATTCCCTGCCAAGGATTTAAAGCCGTGGATATGCTGAATACAAACTGAAGCTTGTAGGTTTTTCCACAAAAAATATGCAAACTCAACATGAACTGCATTCAAATGTAAACCACAGGACAGTTATAATATTTATTTTAAATTTATGTGCACTACTTTTTATTTAAAATCAATTAATTAACAAGGCCATACTTAAAAACAAAAGCAGATATTTATGTTGGATAGATCTCTGAGTTGCTAATTATAGTATTAGAGGAATTAATATGGGCCAAGAAGAGAAAAGTGGTGAGGGTACAAACAAAAATTAGAGGACTTAAACTAGATTATGCCACCAGTTGTAACAGGAACTGTGTAAGATAGGAACATTTCAACCAGTGGTATTTTTTTCTTTCTTTTCTTTTTAATCGAGGTAAAATCCACAGAACATAAAATCAATCCTTTTAAAGTATACAATTAAGTGGCATTTAATACATTCACAACATTGCACCAGCTTCTCCATTTAGTTCTAAAACATTTTAGTATCCACAAAGGAGTGCCCATACCCTTGAAGCAAGGTATGGTGCTTATCTTCCAACAGTCCCTGGCAATCACAAATCCATTTTCTTCCTCTTTGGATTTACCTATTCTCGATATTTCATACAAATGGAATCATAGCATATGCAATCTTTGGTGTCTGGCTTTTTTTCACTTAGCACAGTGCTTTTATTTAGCATATTGCTAAATAATGTTTTTTTTTCCATTAGCATAATGCTATCCACATTATAATATGCATCAGTATTTTATTCCATTTTTATGGCTGAATAATATTCCTTAGTTTGTTTACCTATTCATCTGTAAAAGGACATTTGTTCTACCTTTTGGCTATGAATATATGTGTTTCTGTGAGTACATGTGTATAAGTTTATTTGAATTTCTGTTTTCAGTCCTTTTGTGTATATTTCTGGGACTGGAATAGATGGGTTAGGTAGTAATTCTATGTTTAACCTTTTGTGGAATCAGAGTACTTCATTTTTAAAAATTCATTTATAAAACTCACATTGCAACTCACAAGTCACTTTCACATATTTTATCTCACTTGGCATAAAGATCAAAAGGCAAATACAGTTACCCATATCTTATAGGAACTAAGTCTTACATCCTAAATAATTTAAGTAACATATATGGTATTGTTCAAAAGTTTCAGCATGATTATTTCTGATATTGACTCTATAATTCTGTTATTATAAAATTTTAGGTGATCCACAAGATATAGCTGGCATATCTCCTTTTAAATGTACACAGTAGCATCTGTAATTTGTCCAGTCATAGCTCTATCTGCCCATCTCTTATTGCTGTTTCCTCTAATTTGGAAAACAAGGAAAAAGGCAGCTTATGTCTTTAGTCACTGATGACTGTCTGGCTCACCCTTGGAGACCTTTCCACTTTGTGAATTCTCCTGGCTCTTGTCATTCTTTTTAAAATTTCTTTAATCTCAATCCACAAATTATTATTTTATTATCATTATAAGTTATGATTAAATCAGATGATGGGACAAAGGAAGGATGTGGGCAGGCTCAAGAGTTATCCAAATGATAAGACTAGAAATGGATTGAATGAATGGAAAACGAAAATTTCTAAACCTCTCTTTTAAGACAAGGTTTGTAGCAAGTTATATTTAGATATGTGAATATTGAAAAGGGTGAGAATATAAAATGTGTGGCACAAAATTATGATGGAACGGAAAGTGTGAAGGGACATAAGACAGATAGCTCCTATAGCTAGCGTGGTTTCTGTGTTTCTCTGTTTTTAACTCAAGTCATTTTCTGTTCTAACTGGATTTTTGGTCCATCTCCCTGCTAAATACTTCACATTTCAGTTCCTCTCTGAGCCTTTAGGGGAGATTGAAAGTAGCAGTTAAAGTTGGTTATGCCCAATGGTCAAGGCAAATTTTGTTTACAAGATGCTCCCTGTTACAGTGTTTGCATTGTCTAAATAACAGGTAATAAAATCTATCAGCTGGAAACCTCCCCTTGTTGTAAATGAACAGACTATTTTAATCAGAACGTACTGCTGAACAGCCTTTCAAGGGCAATCCAGTTTTAATATTAAGAAAGCTATCTGAAACCTTCAGATATAACCCATCGGTAAGTACTTATTGAATTGATGATCATGCACTCAGAACTCTGGTAGGCTCTACAATGGTTTAAAAAAATTAAAGTCCATGTTTCTAGGAAATTAAAATTTATTTGTGAGGATAAGCTAACCCAAATTTTTAAAATGTGGAAAATTAGTTTACGGTTTTGGGTATAAACGTAATAAGAGATCAAAGTTGGAGGAAGTCATTTGAGCCTAGATATTCAATACAGTTTCAATGAATAGCTAGACCTTGAATTGACCCTCAAAAAGTTTTGAAAATGTGAAATTATGGGGAGCCAACAGGAGAGATGGTAAAGACAATGTGGATAACAGAGAAGAGATGGCTGGGATTCATGTGAGGTAACAACTGGAAAAAAATTTGGGGGGGAGGGAATGTAGGAAACAAGTTTAAAGAAGGCTTTGCAAACTATACAGAGTAGTCTGACTCACTGAGCAAGTCATTGTAGCTTAACGAACTGAGAATGAGATTTGATTTTGTACATGCTGGTGATGAACAGTCACAAAATTGTTCAGAGAGATAACCAGGAGCACGGAGATGATAACTTGCTGTAATCTAAAGGTGAAGAGACGAGATTCTAAATGAGGCAGTGGGAATGAAATAGAATACAAAGGGAAAGAAAGATACAGTTGACATTTAATATGCGTGATATTCTCCTTAGATCTTTTCTATTCTTGACCTCATTAACCAGTTTGTATGAGGATACATATTTCCACAGTAGAAATGAGGAAACTGAGAGGTTTTATGATTTGCAGGAGTAGGATGTAGATGTGCGATTTTTACGTTGATCTATTTTACTCCAAGTCACATGCTATTCCCTTCTGGGAGACTGAAAGTAGCTTTTCTTTCTATAGCTTACAGGAAGGGCAAAACATAAAGTGAGGCTTTCACTCTGATGATTCCAGTGTTCGTCATTATAAATTGTAACCTCCTGTCTTACCCACAGAGGTACCATCTGTCATACGTGTGTGTATAACAAACAACAGCCATAATTCAATTAACACAATTGTATATTAACTCTGAAGTTGAAAATGGCATTCCAGGTAATTCTACTTTCTCTCTTTACATGGTGCAATGTCCCCAACCTCCTGCCACTGCCATCTTGCTTTTGTTGCCTTACACATAATAGCCCCATTTTTTCACCAAGTGGAATGCGTATCAATGCTCACAGCACCCTCAGCTCCTCTCCCGAATTCTATGGGCCTACGGTGATCAACTTTCATATGTTTTCAGTTATTTCTCAAAATCCAAAGACAGTTTGCTAAATCTTCTCCAGTTTTGATATAACAAGAGATTTTTTATTTCTTTGGTATCATCATCATCTTTCTCCCCTGTACGAAATCTTTCATTTTTCATTTTTTGCATTTGTGCATCATAAAAATATACAAGAATACTTTCTTTTTTTTCCCTGTTCAATAATTTATCAGTTGTATTTAACATCCAGTGCTCATCACATCATGTGTCTTCCTTAAGGCCCATCACATGATTACCCTGTTCCCCTACCCACCTCCCCTATAGCAATGCTTGCTGTTTGTTTCCTATAGTTAAGAGTCTCTCCTGGTTTTCTCCCTCTCTGATAACTTCCCTTTCAGTTTTCCTTCTCCAGTAGTGCTATGCCCTGTTTCTTGTATTCTATATATAAGTGTAACCATATGATAATTGTCTTTCTCTGATTGACTTACTTCGCTCAGCACATAGGTATTCACCCAAATCTTTCCTTTCTATCCAGAGTCACCTCTCCTCCATTTAAATATCTCTTCTTCCCAGTCAGTGTTCTAAAAATATTTCCTCCAAGTCAGCCTGACTCCCACTGCATATTATTGTACTACAGCTTTATAACAGTATTAGTGAATTTTTAAAGGCCTCTGTTTTTAGAATATCCATATACACTTACCTTTTTCTTATAACAACTTAAAATATCTTTTTGAGGGGAAGACAGTACGCAAATGTCAAATGCTTTATGTAGTGATTTGAGATTAAATGAGAAAAAAAAATCCTCTAACGGTATTGAACATCATTTAAAAAAAAAAACACACATGTTTAACGAGTTCAAGCAATTTCAGTTTTCTTTAATTTTTTTCTTTGAGATCTTTTCTCCTCCTATTAAACTACTCTGATAGACTCCAGCAATGAGAAGAAAAGAAAGATGTTAAGTGCTATAACCAATAGGATCTCCCCATTGTGGAAATGATTTTTGCTTTCAAGAATCAATACCAAAAATGTTCTTGTGAAAACCCTATGTTTTAGCTGTCACAAAGATGGTTTTCTCCATTTTGCATTCTGTTCAGATTTTTTCAATGCTGTTCTAGTTGAAAGCTTGATAGTCTAATAGAGTTGCTTGTCATATAAAATCTGAGTGTAGAGCTAGAGAAAAACTAATTTTGTAGAAAAGCATCCTGAAAAGGT
The DNA here is from genome assembly GCF_963455335.1 of Martes martes. Taxonomy (NCBI): domain Eukaryota; kingdom Metazoa; phylum Chordata; class Mammalia; order Carnivora; family Mustelidae; genus Martes; species Martes martes. The sequence goes on from NC_137892.1 coordinate 40,441,072, forward strand.
ATACATCACTTAAATGAATATAGAAATACTGTAAGAAATTATGTCTTTTTATCAGATATTTAAATCATACCCTATATATTTTGAAGTTCAGAGTTCATTATCTAAAGTATTATCACTATTTTCTTTCAGATTATAATAACATTGGAATAAATTATAGTCACAGAATCTCAAGATCCAGAAGCCCATTAAAAGTAAGATAGAAAATTTTTTCAGAATTGAATTTCAGTGTTAACTTGTGAGACATCATTAGTCAGAGTGATGCCATTTGAGAATCCCTATTAAAGTCACAAAAATTATCAGAAAAAAAAGGGATCTTGCCATATAGAAATGAATAAAAGATTTATATAAATTATTTTGGGTGCTATTGTTGTTTTTAGGACTTAAGGGCATTCTTAGTCATTTTTCTCCATTGTGCAGCCTCACCTATTTCCTTCCAGCCAAAAAGCTTCATACACACTATTTCTTCCACAAGAAATGTTTTCAGTTTGACTTTCGATATTGCTTCAGGTATCTGCTACTTCCTCCTTAGAGATGCTATCATTCATTCTCCAGATTAATTATTACTTGTCAATAGTTTTGTGCTCTGCTAGGCTATTAAGCTAGTGAGGACCAAGAAACCAAAAGTCAACTTTTAGTACCATAACTAACACACAGTACATTTTCAATAAATATTTGTTGAGTGAATTTAGGATATAATCAGCATATCGCCATCATTATCTTTGCCATTATCATTATCATTAGCAGCAGTATTATTTGGCATCAGCAGGTCCCTATTCATGAATTGAAGGCTGTGACTATCAATGCCCCATTTTTACCAATTTACATTAAAAATAGAGATCTTTTTGCATTTGGCATCTGAAGTGGGCCAGAAGAGGTATCTTCATAGGTACCTTTCCCATGACCATCTTAATGTTCTTAACTTTTACAAGCACAATGAAATGTGTTATATTTTTAAAGACAGTGCAAGCTTTGAATATTGAATCTTCTAGTGGATACTGTTTCTAGATTGTCTGAGCAATTTGTTTTATTATATTTTCCTACACAACAAGCCTGAATTTTTCCCTTCCCAGCATATATCTCTCTTTCTCGTTAGAATATAAGAACACTGGGACACCTGGCTGGCTCAGCCAGTAGTGCATGCAACTCCTGATCTAAGGGTCCTGAGTTCAAGCCCTATGCTGGGCATAGCTTATTTGGAAAAAAAAAAAAAAGAGGAGAAAGAAAGAGAGATTATGAGACCAGTGAGATTTTCAACCTATGTCTGTCATTCTTACCAGGGCTTACCATGAGCCCTTGAAAAAAGCAGGGACTTGATAACTGTGGAAACAAGGAATAGGTTTTCTTTCATATAAAACAGAGAGAATGGGGTCAAAAAGACCTGCTGAGAAAAAATTTTAAATACGCAGAGGATCCCATAGATCAGTCATCAGGCAGACATGACTGCGAGAGGAAAGGCCGAGGACATATTGAAGCGATTATATCATGGAAGAAACAGCATTAGGTTATTCTTGAAACCCTAGCCAACAGATGAAAGAGTTTTGGCCCTGAGGGTCCAGGAACCTCCTTAGCACAGGCTCAATGTAGAGGAGATTATTCTCTCATTCTATCATTCAGCAACTCTTTACTGACCATCTATCATTAGTCAGGTATGATTGTATTTGTGGGATACAATTAAACATTACTGCTATTAGGAATAGAGGCTGACCAAATATTCAGTGCACAAGCCACTAGATACTACAAATTATAGTCATGAGCAACCCCTTCATCTTGCAAAAAATGTACTGATGCTGCTCTGGCTTGAATTCCTCATTTGGCCCATCCTGCCTTGTTCTGTTGAAGATGACATGAAAGCTACTCCTTGAGGGTCAGGGTCTTCCTCTTATTTAGCTTTCTAGTCTCAGAGCCAAATACAAAGCTTGGCACACAAAGGGAGCTCAGTAAACGGGACTTCAGAAGAAATGAATTTTTCTAACCCAGTTCAGTTAGTTTCTCTGTGACCTTGAAGAAATCACATCACTTTTTAGACTCAGTTTCTCCATCTAACAGGTGGGAGTATGTCTATTTCATATTTTTTTTTCCCTTGAGGAATAAATAAATAAATAGATAAAGGAAATCAGTACAATGCTTGGAGTACGGTAAGTGCACAGAATTGACTATTATTTTATTAGAAATAATTTTATTGCCACTTTAATAATTATTAATAGTTCTTATGTCAAAGGATTACCTTGAAGATGACATTAAACTGTAAAAGTGATTCTTTCTTAACTCTAAATAATGATTGATTAAGAGGCAGACTGACTCATGAATCACTGTTTAGGAACCTTGCTTTGAATCATGTTGTTGGTACTTTAAAGGATATCATTCAATTGAATTCTTTCCATGGAATCTAAAACATCAGTAGAAGTAAGTGAGGCCACCGAGCAGGTTCATTAATTCTGTCAGATGACTAAGGAACCATCTGGTGCCTGCCACCTATAATTGACATGGCAGCAAATATAATCCACCAAAATGATGGACTCACAGTAGTTTCCAAGTTGATATATATTGTCTAATTTTAACTTGTATAGTAAAAAAATTAATCTCACTTTTTTTTTAAAGATTTTATTTATTTATTTGACAGACAGAGATCACAAGTAGGCAGAGAGGCAGGCAGAGAGAAAAGAAGGGAAGCAGGCTCCCTCCTGAGCAGAGAGCCCTGTGCAGGGCTCATTCCCAGGGCCCCGAGATCATGACCTGAGCCAAAGGCAAAGGCTTAACCCACTGAGCTACCCAGGTGCCCCTTAATCTCACTTTTTATCAGTAGGTTTTTACAACTGGGAAAAAAAAAATATGGACCAGAAATAGCAATTGGCACCTTTTATCATCTGTAAAGAGAGGAAAAATAATGTTGGCTACGTGTTATTTATGAGTACTTGCAGACCCTTTATGTAAATTTTGTCAGGATGGAAATCGAGTCAATAACAATTTCATTAAATATACAAAAATACAAGTAACTACATTTTATATACTACTTAATGTGTGCCAGGCACATCATAAATCATTTAAACTATATTATATTGTTTAACTATTTAGGCAACATTAGTTACCATAAATTATCACCTATATTTCACAGATAAAGAAACTAAGAACTGGCAGTTTGGGAAGCAGACTCCTCAAGGTCAAACACATGGTTAATAAACGGTGGATAAGATATTAAGAAAACAGGTATCTGGGGTGCCTGGGTGGCTCAGTGGGTTAAAGCCTCTGCCTTTGGCTCAGGTCATGATCTCAGGGTCCTGGGATTGAGCCCCGCATGGGGCTCTCTGCTCGGCAGGGAGCCTGCTTCCCCCTCTCTCTCTCTACCTGCCTCTCGGACTACTTGTGATTTCGGTCAAATAAATAAATAAAATCTTAAAAAAAAAAAAAGAAAATAGGTATCAGTGAAATTCAAATCTCAGATATTAATTATGACCTTGCATTAACTCAAAATAATAACTATATCTAAATATATATTATTAAAAAACCACTTATAAGTAATCATTGTAAAAACAGTGTTCCTAAAAGTCTTGAGATAATTAACCTGCACAATGGCTATATAATCAACATAGACCCTGTTTAATTTGTGACTTCACTCGTTTGTCAGATTTATCTGGTTTTCAACATATTTCAGTCTTTCATTGTCAAACTTTCTAACAAGATCAAACTCATGAAAACAACACGACAGTTCTGACAGGCATCTGTTTACTTCTCAGTTTGTTTCCTTGTTCTGATTCACTGGTCTGAAGAATTCTGGATTTAAGTAGCAAAGGGGGCAAATGTGAACAGCACACTAAACTCTCCATCTTATTAGAACTCTTAACATTACATACCCTCAGTGGTACTTTCTGGATGTAAACTAAATTATTCCAGAATCATTGTGTTTTAAGACTCATAATGGGGGAGAATGATTATTATTGTATGTTGAACACACCCAAGGGTAGATGAGCAATCAGTGAGTTATCATCAATGCATAATACTATTTCATTCATTAATCCAATGAAATTTTAAAAAAAGACAAAGATAGATAATGGAGAAAAAAGATCAATGTCAATTATGACAAATTTTGTATGAATAAAAATACTGACTTTCATCAATTCAGAAGCATCTGAAAAGTAAGTTCATATTTTCCACCATCACTATTTTTTACATATTCCCAACACAGTGATATACATTTAAAACAAAAAAAATTGGATTTAATGTTAAATGATTTTCACTCAATTTCTAAGAAGAAAAAAATGGCATCAATATTGACTGGTACCATGGAATCTTATATAAAGAATGTTGGTGAGGTGTTCCAGAATTAGAGCCCATCCACCATCACCTGCATTTCCCATAATTAAGTGGGTTCTATGCCATAAAAGCTGATACTTAGAAAGAGTAAGAATGAATTTATTTTACTCACTATATTCATGGAAATTAAAAGCTGGATAAGTCCTTGGAAATTCTCCTTCTATGTACAGATCAGGAAACTGAGGCTACATAAGGTAAGGTGACTTGCTTAAGTTAATCGAGGCAATACCTCTTAAATTCAGGTATCGTACTTCCTATGCTACCATTTCCCAAAGGGTGACCCACAAAAAATTATCATCCAAGGGATTAATATCCAAAGTATATAAAGGAACTCAACCCACCAGCAAACAAATAAACCAATTAAAAACTAGGCAAAGGACCTGAATAGACATTTTGCAAAAGAAGATATACAAATGTCCAACAGTTATTTGAAAAAAAATACTCAATATCATTAGTCATCAGGAAAATGCAAATAAAAATAATGAGATAATACTTTACATCTATTAGAATCAAAAGATAAAAAATAACAAGGGTTGGTAAGGATATGAAGCAAAGGGAATCTTTGTACATTGTTAGAAATGTAAATTGGCCTACCCATTATGGACACAGTATGGAGATTCCTCAAAAAATTAAAAATAGAACTACTATATGACCCAGCAATCCCACTTCTGGGTATATATCCAAAAGAAGTAAAATCATCTCTTTAAAGGTTGTATCTGCACTCCCATGGTCATCACAGCACTATTCACAAGAGTCAAGATATGAAATCAACCTAATTGTCCATTGACAAATGGATAAAGAACAAATATCATATATATGCAATGGAATATGTTCAGCCATAAAAAAGAAAGAAGTCCTGTCCTTTGTGACAACAGCAATGAACCTGGAGGACATTATGCCAAGTGGAATGAGCCAAACACACAAAGTCAAACACTGCATGATCTTGTATGTAAAATCTGAAAAAGTCAAACTCATAAAAGCAGAAAGTTGAATGGTGATTGTCAGGGGCTGGGGGTAGGGGAAATTAGAAGATGTTGGTCAAAGAATACAGACTTCTAGTTACACAGGTTGAATAAATTTTGGAGAGGTGAAGTACACAATGGTAACTATAGTTAATAATACTGTATTATATAACTGAAACTTGTTAAGAGAGTACATTTTAATTGTTCTTACCACACACACAAAAATAAGAACCATGTCAGATGATGGATATGTTAATTAGCTTGGCTGCAGTAATAACCATTTTACATATATCACACATCAGGTTGTACACTGTGAATATATGTAACATTTATTTGTCAATTTTCCCCCACCAAACTAGAAAAAGAAAAGTAAAAAAAAGAAAAATTTAGGTTTTATTACCTGAAAAAGTGAGATTATACACATATTCTTTTTTTTTTTTTTAACTTTTTAGGATGTCCCTAACTATTCTTTAGTTGTTTTTCTATATAAAGTTTAGAATTAGTTTGTGTAGTATAAAAAAATAAATAGCTTACTGGTATTTGGTATTTTCATTGGTACCATATTTATGAATGAACTTAATTATATTTATTTTAATGTGTCTTCCTATTCACGAATATACTTTTTCCTTTTTTCAAGACTTGCTTTGTGTTGGCAATGATTGTTTAAAAGTTTGATTCCTGTAAATCCTGCATATTTCACAGTGTGCACATTCCTAGAAACATTATGCTGATATTTTAAATTGGATAATTTCTTCCAGTTTGTTGTATATGAAAATTACTAATTTATGGTTTTTGCATATCTACGCCCTATAATATCCCCTTATATATTTTTTAAAGATTTTATTTATAATTATTTGACAGAGAGAGATCACAAGCAGGCAGAGAGACAGGCAGAGAGAGAGAGGAGGAAGCAGGTTCCCTGCTGAGCAGAGAGCCCGATGTGGGGCTTGATCCCAGGACCCTGAGATCATGACCTGAGCCGAAGGCAGAGGCTTAACCCACTGAGCCACCCAAGTGCCCCTCCCCTTATATTTGTATTAGGTTTTTTTTTTTGTTGTCTTCAGTTTTTCAAGTATACAATTGTATCACCTTCAAATTTGATATATTTATCAACTAGTTTATTTTTTCTAAGTTTTTTTTATTGTATTAGCTAATACCTAAATAAGTTATTTAATAAATAGCAATAAGTGGGCATTTGTTATTCCTTTTTTTTATAGTAATAGACCTGCCTCCAAATGATTCCCTATCAGGCATGATGGTGGCTTTGGGGTTAGGACTGATATATTTTATAAAGTGAAAGAATACCTGTAGAAACATATTTTGCTCATTGTTTTCATCCAAAATGTTAAGTTTTCAGTTACTATAGAAATGATCTGTGATTTTTTAATAAATATTAGTATTTTAAATTATACTAATATTGAAACATTCCATTCTTAGAAAAAGTAACACCTATTCGTGAAAACTACATTTTTAACAAGCTGTCAGTTTCTGTATATTATTACATTAAGAATTTTCACATAAGTAACCATAAATAAAATTGCTCTATAATTTTCTTTTTGATACAGTTATCATCAGTATTTGTATCTAAGTTATACTCATTTTTATAGGATTTAGAAATATTTCTATTCTGTGATAGTTTAACTGTTTTGAGTAAGCTTTCATTTGATATAGAATCTCAATTTGCTACAACATTGTCTTTTTTGTTTTCTAATTAATAGATGTTTACTGTAACTTAATTGGCAATCAGGATGCTTGAGCTTTTCAAAATTCAAACCTATTTTGAAAGTATGGAATTTATCTTTCTAAGTGGTGTTATGAGAATATTCATGAGAACTCATTCTCTTTTACATATATTATAAGTCAATTAATGAAGAAGAGGATGGAGAAAAATATGTATTCACTTACTATTCATCATGATAGACAACAAAGGAAGAGGGAGTATAATAATTGAACGATAACATAAAAGAAAATAGCTCTGGACTGCATCCCCAAAAACACTGAGTAGATATTTTTATACTTACTCATATGCTGAAATCATTGTGTTGAAAGTCAACTTATCATTTAAAAAAATCTGGGTTTTTTCCCTTCAAGTTTTAACCAATCAGAGCACATAATATATGTCATATATGTCCCCTGCAGTTTGGGAACACAGTGAATTACTGACTTCTCATGAAAAATCTATACCGTTTGTCATAGGCTGGCTAGCTGCTTTCACAGAGCATTTGGATCAGCTTTCCCTCTATGGTTTGGCCAAAGAATGAGTATGTTTCCTGTGACACATTTCAGAAAGAGCTAGTAAGGAATCTTCTTAAGAGCAGAACAAGATGAGAAAAACAGCAAACTACACTCCATTTCTCTATCTGCAGTCTTTCTGTAGGGGGGGAAATGTGTAGCCTCAATTTCAAATATGTTCAGAGCTTTGAGTAATAACACACTATGTAGAAATTTTAATTTCTGGGTTGACTCTCTGTTTTACCCAAGAATGATAAAAATTTGGGAGCTGAACAAATTTTAACCCAAAGAGAGGTAAGTACTAGTTTCAATTAGCAAACTTAGAGGGAAAGTGAGTTTTATAATACTAAAAGAGATAGTGTTTGATTCCTGTTTACAATGTTTGACATCTTGTAAATTTTGTCCATTTATCAGAAGCTGGGCATTCAGAAACAAAATAAGCAAATAAACAAACAAACAAAAATACCATGTTTCATATGTATGATATTTTTTTTTACATCACTGTCAGGAATTTATTTTCCCATTAAGTAAGACCATTGCACTCTGAATTTTCTATTGACAAACAAACACAAACCATTTAATATAAACATGTGTAAGTATGACTTTTGGGTTTTCCAGGTAGTCCTTCTATAAGCAATTGACTAATATTTCTCTAGACATCAATCTCAAATTGCCCAAATAGTGGAAAATGCTACTGAATAGTATGTTCTTGCCCTGGAAATAGATTAATTTCCTGAACATCATGTGGCAAATATTAATTTTGGGGCTACAAGAGATTATTGGTACTCTATATAGATTTAACTTCTTCAGATACAGTCTTTATCAAGAAAGGGATGAAAATAACTATATACTCTATAGGATATAATGCTTACAAATCAGAATATACCTTAGCTATTTCTATACAAAGCATGCTTTGGTAATGATGAATGAAAATCTCTGTTCTGTGTTATTTTACAGAGGTGCTTCTGGCCACACAAGTATCCAAGAATGAGAAAACACATCTAACTCATTGAGTCTTTTGGCAAGGAAGACAGTGACCATTTTGCAGGGGTGGGGGATAAGACAACTTGGCTATTATAGCCACAATGACTGAAAACTCTGATTTTAGCAGGCAACTGATACCAAAGAAAATACTATTGTTACAAAGCACAGCAAACACCTACATTGAAAATTTTGTTGATGGGGAGTTACATGGAGCTGTTTCCCAACTTATTTTATTTTTAAAAAAATCAATAGTTTTGTTGAATCTAACACCAGATAGAGCAGGATATATAGTTCTATCTATAATAATAGATGAGATTTTTTAATATTTCAAAACAATGAAGCGAGGAATACTCTTCTACATGTTGTCACAGGGTAACTCATTCCACATATTTGTAAAACACTCTCAATATTATTAATCATTATCAAAGGACAAACTAAGATATTTCATTAAACCAAAATAAGGAGGAGAAAATGGAATTTAATATAGCACCATTTGTATGAAAATGACAAAATGGGATTGATAGAGACCTACCCCTTTATAAGTATAGGATAGCCTCTCTCTGCAAGAATCCCAAAGAGCTGTACCCTGGTCAGAGCAACTCAGAGACTGGGGAAGTAACTAGGAAGAAAGGGAAGGACAGGGAGCAAGAAAGTGAGTGGAACACATTCTGGAGGAAACTTCCATTCTGGGGAGAATGGAGATGGTGGTCCTCTGGGTAAACACCCAGATAAGAAAGTATTTAGTCAAGCATCTAGTTTTTATTTTAAAAATGGCCACAATCGCCAAACTGTGGAAAGAGCCAAGATCCCCTTCAACAGACAAATGGATAAAGAAGATATGGTCCATATATACAATGGAATATTATGCAGCCATCAGAAAGGATGAATACCCAACTTTTGTATCAACATGCATGGGACTGGAGGAGATTATGCTGAGTGAAATAAGTCAAGCAGAGAGAGTCAATTATCATATGGTTTCACTTAGTTGTGGAGCATAAGGAATAACATGGAGGATATTAGGAGAAGTAAAGGAAAAGTAAATTGGGGTAAATCGGAAGGGGAAAGGAATCATGAGAGACTGTGGACTCGGAGAAACAAACTGAGGGTTTTGGGGGGGGTGGATGGAGGGATAAGTGAGCCTGGTGGTGGGTATTAATGAGGGCACATATTGCATGGAGCACTGGGTGTGGTGCATAAACAATGAATCTTGGAACACTGAAAAAATAAAATTTAAAAATAAATAAATAAAAAATGTACATACATTACATACAGCCTTAAATAGACATGCATTCAGACTGATTTCCTTCTCTTTTCAGCAGGATTGAAGTATAAATGTGAACTCTCAGCTATCTTTTGTATTAAGAAGAAAAAGGAAAATTGCCCAGTTTTTCTTCAACAGCAGTCTTTATCTATGTTCACTGCAATCTTGTCTTTTCTCAATTTGACAGAACACACATCTTGTACCCGGTGTGGTGCTTATTCACCATCAGAAGTTCAGAAGAAAACTGGTTTATGGTTGGCACCGACACTGAACCCACCCTGAGGGCTCATCATGACAATTAAAGTTAATGTTTTCTGATTATTCTTTTGTCTCCTGAAAGTTGACCAGATTGATATTTAAAGAAAATTAAGTTTCCCAAGGGTGATGCATTAACCATCAGGATAATGATGATAAATGCAATTTTCTAATGTTATCGAATTTGTCACTAGAGTGAGGAGGTGGTTCTCACCCATGTTATGTGTGTGTAGTGAGAGAGCTAGTGGGGAATGAGTAGTGTGTGTGTGTTGGGGTGGGGAGTCTTAGTTCCCCGTTGTTCTTGATTTCCTCCTCCCCTCCCCCTCCCCCTTTCCCTGACATGGCTGCAGTGGCTGCTCCCTGGGCCATGTGAAATGAGTGACAACAAGGACATGGAGGTGGAGAGCTATGAAGAGCAACCAAGGTTTCAATCTGCAGCTGACAAACAGGCTCATCATAGCTCCCTGGAACAAAAATGTAGGAACTACATCAAAGACAGCTTTCACAGTTTGTGGGACTCTGTTCCATCACTCCAAAGGATAGCAGGCACCATGGGCCCAAACCCTAGACAAACCCACAGAGTATATCCAGTATATGCAAAGGAAAAACTACACACGCCAGCAAGATATCGATGACCTCAAGCGGCAGAATGATCTCCTGGAGCAGCAAGTCCATGCACTGGAACGGCAAGATCAAGTGTCCAACTGTGGACCAACCACCCCTCCTCAGACAATAGCCTCTACACCAGCACCAAGGGCAGCGCTATTTCCGCCTTTAATGGAGGCTCAGACTGCAGTTTGGAGTCAGAGCCTGAAGAGCCCCAAAACAGTAAAATCTCCAGATGGGGGATGCGAGCAATACAAACTGTCCATCTCCTGCATCGTCTCATCCTACTTTCAGTTCGTACTCAGAAACCTCTGGAACATATAAGGGACTCTTTTTTTCCCCTCTCTCTTTTTATTTTTAATTTTATTTTTATATCAAAGCTCCTGGCTAATGGCTCTCATTTTCCTTCCCCATTTCCACCCTTTTTTTCTTTTTTTAAACGTTTGCCTTCAGGGATTCCCTGATACTGCCAGGAATTTTTAAACTCAAACACCCCAAATTGGCAGCTTCTTCTGTGGAGTACGGACAACTGGCTAGACCTCTGAGCACAGTGTCGTGACCACCTACCTGCTACTCTAGCCCTGCTGGGCAGAGGCTTGGAGGACTCCTGCCCCTTCCGCCTCTCCTCCCAGGCCACTTCACTTCCATTTGATAGACTGTAAATCTGTGGTCTGCTCTGCTTTAAGGAGATGACTAGTTTCAAGTAATCAGGATTACTCCCCCTTCTTTTAATTATTTTTCCCCCTAAAAAGCTATTTATCAATCCTATTGAAGGACCAGATCCTTGAAGAAGTATTTGGTGTAAAAGCGAGTGGGGACAGATTTGCAGCACAGAGACTTTGGCTTGTTTCACTTGTGCTTCCCTAAGCCAGGCTTAGGGAGGGCTGCATGACACATGTGGTACGTGCGGGGGGACAGCAGGCAGCAGTAAAGTGGTAGCTGCCGGGGGGGTGGTGGTGGTGGAGTGTTAGTGGGTAGGATAAGAAGGAAGGATCTGGTCAGGTAGAGGTTCTGTATTGACGCCAGAAATGATGCTTTGATATTTATTTCCTGCTACTGAATCTGAGTGAACTGTCCCTTTTCCTGATGACGTTGGTATTGCAAAGCCACAGATTCATAAAGCAGTGATCAAATCTTAAAAAAAAAAAAAAATAGTTGTCACTAGGCATTGGATCCTCTGATAAGATCCAACATTAGAAAGCCCCTCCTTTTCAAAAGTTGTTTCCTTGCCACGCGAACCTGATTGCATGACTGACCTCAACTTTGAAGTGGCATTTGCTTTTATTTAGAGGTGGACAGATAGCTTGGATTCTTAGTATATCGCTCTTCAGTATTTTTTTCATTTTTCCATGGATAGAACATGAATCTTTTCATTGGCCAGTTTTCCATTGATCTCCACCTAATTCTTTGATCTATATCATCCACAGGTTTTTCTAAATCTTGGGAATGGCTAAATGGAATCCTTGTTGGATTGGACGGACAGTGTTCAGGGTGAGATGCTTAGGTTTAGCATACATGGCCTGGCCTATTTTTGTGGGTCTGAGTTCTAATGACAGTTCAGCTTTCAGATATTCCACACTGTTATTTTGGTCCACTAGGTTTATGTGGAACTTCTGATCTTCTTCCTATTCACTGCTGGTGGTAAGGATGGAGAAAGGGTTTCCCCAGTTGCACCCACTTGGTGTATCTTGGGGGAAGATGGTAGTCTCTGTTTTTCATGGATGAAGAAACTTCCCTGACTGGATGCTTACTATGGTAGGACCACTCCTGTCTTTTGGAAATGAAAACTGGCCCCCAGTCTACTTGTGTTGTGTTGTGTTGTGTTGTGTTGTGTTGTGATGTGATCTTCGTACAGGTTTGCCCACCCCACACGACCCCTTCCCCATCAGCCTCCCTGATGTCTCTAGACTAGGTAAAGAAGTCTCAGGTCCAGGGCCAGTAAGGAAAAGAGAGTCATCGTTGTGGAACTACAGACCAATCAGTCTTGCTGGTTCTACCAGGTCTAATCAGGTGCGTTAGACACAGCTCCCACTCAGTCCAGGAGAGGAACCGGCCTACTAGGAATGCCTTCCTTTCCTGGTTTGGGTGTTGGGAAATGCTTGGTCTTGGTTAATTTTTTGTTTTGTTTTGATTTGTTTTTTGATAAGAGGTTGTAAAACACCTTGGTACTCTGTTCCTCTCATCCTAGGGTCTTAAACCAGTGTGTTGTCTTCCTAACAACTTCAAGAGAGCTCCTTTTGTTGTCCCTTTGACTATTTCCAGGGTTTTAAGTTGGATTTAGCAGTGAGGATGAAGGAGAAATGGATATCTGTCACGTTGTGCTGCAAATGAGGTTTCAATAAATGTTAAGCCACACCATAAGTTTCATGGTTTCCTTCTACAGATGCTCCTGAGATTCCTCCCTTGAAATGTAATTGCATGGAGCATTAAAAATAAACTTTCAAAGATATTGGATATTATAGTATTATTGACATTCCTTGTCTATAAAAAGACCATATTCTAGGAAAGTCTAGAAAATTCAAGGTTATAACCTGGTGAAGGTAAACAGAGATAAATGTGGAGTAGCCTCCCTGATTACTATCAAGAGAATGGCTATTGGGTTTCTTAACTTCCATAAATTAAAATATACCTGTTTATCCTGAACCTCTGAGACAGTTTCCTGATCAGGTGAATAGTATTGGCTTGAATATTTACATCAATGTACTAAAGACAGAAACAGCCTCTTTACATTGTTAATCATAGTTAGGTGATCTTTTAACTTTTATATTTTAATCCTTTAAAAGTCATAAATTATTTCTGACTATTTAACTCAAGTCCTCAATCCCTTAACGAAAGAATAGTTCTATCTAGACATTTTTTCAATCAAGTAGAATAGTCAATCAAGTAGGTAGTCAATTAATTACCAAAAGTGTTAATTTTATCATGAGCCCTAGCCACAGATCTGAAAGGAAATTATCCCGTGTAAAAACAGTTGAAAGTTATGCTTTGTTTCCAAATGTTTTTCTTTGAGGGAACTGAAAACATTTTGTTGTTTTGCAAATGAGTCAGGGTTCTTTTTTTTTTCATAGTCAGCTTTTCATCTTGTCATTTTTACCTACTTCAAGCAGAAGGTGCTGGTATTGTTTTACATAACACACCAGAAAGTTTAAGATACATGTGATAGAGACATGCAGAGGAGGCTGACATAGATAGTTTCCAAAAGAAAAAACTATAAAGAGACTGACTCCGTGTGGAGTTACAAAATAACAAAAGATGTTAGGTGTGATAATAAAAAATATTGCAAACGTGTCAAGAAAATTTTAGTACTTTTTTTAATACCTGAAACAAGACAATTATAAAACTGAATTTAGGAAACACTGTTATTAATAAATAATTTTAAAAGTAGCCCTTTAAAATTGCTTAAATAAAATTTGGCAAATTTCACCTTATTCTCTTCATAATTAAATAACTCAATGCCAACCTAATCTTTTTCTTTTAACTTCCGTATTTGTAGGTAGTTTTAACCTGGCATGTTCCATCATCATGACTAATTTTGTTCAAATGTTGACCTCAGAAGATTCCAGAAAAGGGGGAGTGACTTCACATTTAACGATTGTCTACTATGTACCAGAGATTGAATTCACCACTTTATAACTCCTCCTTCTTTATTATTATTGTTCACATTTTACAGTGACAACTGTAATGAGTCTCAGAGAGGTTAAATAATTACTCTTTGACCTCATAACTCAAAGTAGACAATTTCAAATGAAAATCTAGTTCTATTTCCAAGACCATGCTTTTTCTATTAAACCATACTACTTTCCATTATATCTGATCCTCAAATAACATCATTTACTTTCTTGGTCCTGAAATTATTTTCTGGCCCTATTAACTGTTAAGTAATAATTAAGTATTTGTAGAATTCCCCTGCTTATAAGCATTGTATATTCATGATAGAGTCTAAGATTAGTACATAGTTTATTTCCACTTAGTTATTCACTTAACAAGTATTTATTAAACACCTTTTAAATCACAGACATCTTGTTGGGGATATAATAGGAAATCATATTAGCTCCATTCTACCATATTTCATTATGTATGATCATAGATAAATTTATCAACAAATAATGATATTACTGAAGAAAAACTCTTTTTATTCAGAGGTATAAGAAATATTATTTGAGCATGACGAAAAGAAAAAAATATTAATTCTCAGTATATAAATAAGATGTCAGGGAGAAGGTAACATTTGTTTTGAACTTTGAAAGATGAATATGCATATAATATAGGGAAAGCGTGATCCAGGCAGTTGGGGAAACACAAGCAAAGTTACCAGAAACTAAATTACATGATGTATTCCAGATACAGCAAATGACATGTTGTTCCTAGGGCTGGAAAAGCATGAGAGAATGTGAAAGGGAAGAGACTAGAGAGATAAATTGTGAACAGATTATGAAAAGTGTCCTGTATCTGATGAATTATGATGACTTAGTTAAAGATTTTGAAGGATTTTAGGCAGAAGAATTTTATAATCATAGCCATAGCTCCCTATTCTTATACATAGTAGCTCACATCCTAAATGTTATGATACTTGGATCATCACATTGCAATGTTTTTGTATTACAATGAGTTAGCAAAGGTTTTCCTTTACAAAATAAATTAGTGAGGTAGTAAGCTTATCCCCTTTAAGTCTATCTCTCTCATACACTTAGATATGCTTTCTTTTCTTTTTTTCTTTTTTTTTTTTTTGAAGACTTTATTTGAGAAAGAGAGACAAAGATAGCAAGAGAGAGCACAAGTGGGGAGGAGAGGGAGAAGCAGCTCCCTCTGAGCAAAGGAGCACAAGGTGTGGCTTGATCCCAGGACCCTGTAATCATAACCTGAGCTGAAGGCAGACACTTAAACAACTGAGCCACAAGAGCCCCTCGGATATTTTTTCTTACATAAGAGAATAAGAAATTAAAGTTAACTAGGTGTTGCACATGATTAGCAGTGTATTTGATCAAATCAACATTATTCTTGGAATCCTGAACAACGTGTCTCATATGAACGTGACCAAAACATTACTGAGGAGAAAAATAAATAAATAAAAGAACAAACCCAGTAGAACACTGAAGACCGGAAACAGTAAATCAGAGGGGACCAATGATTTTCATTAATAAATACGGTTTCCTATTCTCTATGTTATTTGTGCCCTAATTGTGAAGTCCTTCTCTCTCTCCAAGGCAACAAGTGGACCCAGTTCTTCAGAGCTGGAACAGGAAACAAAGTTGCCAAATCTTTGGCTATTGCCACAGTCATAGCAGTTACCATTTTACACTAGTGTCATGGAGCTACTTGGTAGTCCTTCAAGCTCATAGATTGTCCAGTCTCCATTTGTAGATTTACCTTGAATATCCTACATTACCTGTGTCCAGAATATGTATAAATTGTCCTTCCCATTACGTTATTATAAGACAATCCTCTCTGCTATCAGAGGACAGCCACTATTGATCCGAAACATTGCTCAGTTCCCCCATTTAACTGCCAACTACCCTGCCTCCATTTTGGAATAAAGACAGAATCTTGGACTCCTATCAGTGAACTAACTCATGATACGAGATGTGTCACTTGGGCCTGACTGAGGTGATGCTAGGCAAAATAAATTCAAAATCTTTTACTGAGCCCAAAGTGAAACGCCTCCTTATCACCCTTCCTCCCAAACCCTACAACTCTTTAAAATTACTTTTTATATGACTGGGAGGTCCTTTTCGCCTCTGAGCTTTCAAGTCCATAGTATGCATAATACAAATTTTCTAACTGTCATGGCCAGGATCCATTTTACAGTAGAGAGAATGAACCACAGTAGTTACTTGAAGGAGCATTTTCCCCTATTTTTAAATCGATGCATATTTTATTAGCATTTTTACAAGTAAATAGGTAGTAATTAGCACATAAAACTTTGGAGAGAAACTGCAAGGGCCATTGGATATATTACAGAAATCAATTTTCTGATAGAGTAAGTGATTGGCTGGTTATGGAATGTTTCTCAAAAAATGTGAAAATTATTTACATCAGTGCTGTTTTAATGATGCTGTGAAAATAAAGGCATTCATTTTGGAGCAATGAAGTGGAATTAACTTTTAAACGGTAAACCCTTTTGTACCTTGATAAATAGGACTACATCATGGATGATTAGAGTTGAGAAGGGACCACGGTGATCACATGCAGCAGGCTTTTGGCTCACTGGGGTTGCCACTGAGGTAGAAAGGAGAGTGAACTGCTAAAGAGCATGAACTATGAAATGGGACTATCAGACTATTTTGATTTTATTCCAAACTAAATATCCATATAGCACGGAACAAGTGATTTAACCTCAATTTCTTTTCTTTATAATGGGGATTACTAATAATGGTGTATAATTATTAAAGCAATTTTAGGGTTGCCAGATAAACTATAGGATACCAAATTACATTTGAATTCAGATAAACAACAAGTAATTTAAGTATGTCTTTATATTGCATGGGGTATACCTGTAATAAAAAAAAAAAGTTTATCTGAAATTCAGATAAATGGGCATCCAATATTTTTATTTACTAAATCTGGCAACCTGTGAAATTTTGTGGCATTTTGTGAAATGATGCATAGAAAGTCCATAGGGGAACGTGGTAGGAATGCAACAACAGTGAATTCAATTAATGCCATTTGTAATTATTTTCCTTGTTATCTATTTGTTAAGATGAAGAATATAGTCTGGATTCACTACTTTCCATAAGGCCACACTGCTATTCTATTACATTTTTTAATAAATTATCTCCCACTAGATTAAAATAGAGGCAATTCCTATAGAGCCAGCAACTTTGCTTCATCAGTAATCTGTATATTTAGTATATAAACAGAAAGTATAGAGTAAGTCATAGAAAGTATAGAGACATCTTCATATCAAACAGACTGGAACAGAGTACTTAGATAAAAGTGATATAAACCAACATACCCACAAAAATCAAGCATTTCAAATCCTGGGAATGACCATTGGTTTATCTACTTCTCAAAGGTTATATCTGAGATTATTCATGCCATAGTATTCACTCTCCATCTATTAGTGTGGGTAAATAAAACTTGATTACATGAAATGGACTCCAGAAATGTTTATGTCCTATTTCTTCATTTTAGAAGATTATTCTCAATTCTAATGGTTCAGTCCTTCCAGCACTATTTTATCTAGTAGATTAATTATACAGAACTAGCATTGTGTTGTAATAATAGTATTTCCTGTTTAGGTTTTAAAGGGCAATTTAGCATGTAATTTACTCAGCAAAAAATTATGAGTGAGGATAACATGTCAAAATACCTAGGACTGGAAATATAAATACAGATTACTAGAATAAGAAAAATGTGAGTAGAAAGGATGGTAAAAAAGAAACTGTTGAGAGGTGTGGATAGAGAAAGAGGTGTGGGCTCTACCCTCCGTTCTCCCCAACCTTGCAATGGCCATGAAAAAGTGGCCTGCGCAAGTCAAATGGAAGAAGATTGACTGCTCTGGTCTCCTTTTGGCATGAACTGAAGTTCTGCAAAATCTTGTGTCCGGGGAAAGACATGGGACTCCTGGCTAATGTGTCAATGTCATGAGACTGACACACATGTTGGGGGAGAGGGAGGAGCTGTGCCCTTTTATTTAACTTGAGTGCTTCAGTTACCCAAGGCACTTTAAAATAGGGAAAAAAAGTATTGACTTTGGTGCAGAAGCTGACTAAACAAAGTGGTCATTACATATTAAGTCCCTTTCCTTTTCCTTTATTTTACATTATGAAGAGGAAACTCATGGAAAGCTTTGTCCTATTAAAGTTTTGTTATATTTCATCTGATATTTATTAAACATGAATCATATTCTATATTCTTGGCTGTGTTTTTGCAGATATTATTTCTCATAACCAAAAACTCCTTATGGATACTGTTTCTCCTATTTCCAGATGAGAAAATGAAGAATGGGCAATATAACTAAATAGGTCAATATCACTCACTTGGTAAAGGATTGTCAAAGGCAGATTAAAATGCAGAATTGCCCTACTTCAAAGTCCATTCTTTTCCACTCTACCACCTAGTACTATCTTTACTTTGGCAAAGTGTTTTTAGCTTTTAAAAACTGCTTTAGCAAACTGATATGTGACCTAGAGAGAAAAAAGATTGTAATAATCTAGTAAGAGGCAAAACCATAACCCATGGATTTTCAATGACACAAACATACTACTTCCCATATATGAGATATCTTACTATGTGGGTTGGCCTCACAGAAAGCCAATGAAAAGATAAGATAGTGGCTAAACAGCCACTGCAATAACTTATTATATAAAATGAAGCAACTAAGTTACATGTAAAATAAGCAATATATACATACCACAGATTTCATACTAGTTCATTATGTATTTCTAAATAAAGTATAGCTACAAATATAAAAATAGGAAGAAAAAAGGAAATGTTTTTACTGGACCATCTATTTGAAGAAGTCCTGGAATTTACATGTAAAAATTGCTAGTAATTTTTTGTACCTTTTTTACATATTTAATGATTTAAAAACTAGTAATTTTGTTATAATACAAAATATGTGGGTATTTATTTTAGCAACACTGATAACCTAATTTAATTTAAATTCATCAACTTAAATGTCTTCATTCATCATTATCATTCATACAATGAATATACAATTTTAATAAGAATTCAAAATACTTAAAGGATAATATCATCAAATAAATTTAAAAGTAGAGATAGACATATATGAGATTATTTCTGGAGAAACTACTGACATATTCTTTAGAGTTGAATAATAATAACAAATGGCCTGTTTTACTGATAACTTCTTTTCTATAAAATTAACTATATTATTGTCCTCAAATAATGACATAAATGTTATGGTTCAGGTACAATCTTATCTTACCCAGCTCTAAAATTGCAGAGAATAAGAATAACAAAAGATTTGTTATAACCTAGGAGATACTAATGTGATTTGATTAATTCACTGATATTAATTTACTTATCTAAGTCTCATATTTAAGGAGAGTGATGCTGATATAATATTTGTTCTACTTTCAAATTGAAATTATGTTTTTTAAACTACAACTTGGTTTCACCAATGACTGATAAAAATGATCATATCCTGGTGCTTGAAAGGTTTTACTGAATGAAACTCTTGCAGACACCAATTGGACGGTTAAGCATTGCAGGGGTACCCGGGGCATTTCCCATTACACCAATGAATCCAGTCTTACTGTCACAGCTACCTTATTCCCTCAAATCTGGGAGTGTCAAATCTGACTGTCCTTGGGGAAATTTTTCTACTGAAAGGTGCATCACTATAAAAGAAGGCATGGCAGTAATCTTCCAAGGGTGTTATCTTTATTCTTTCAAAACTAGAAAGAGAGACTTCATGGAGGAAATGTTAACAAGCAAAACACAGAGGTTATAAGTATGATTGCAAATCGATAACCCCTCACAATGAAAGAACCAAGAGTGGAACATCAAACACAGATGCAAGTTATAATGCATTTTTATTTAAAGATGAACGATATACCAATTTTAACATTTTCATAGGATTTCTGTCCACTACATGGACTAGAGCACACAGGCCTGTGGATGGCTTTCCCCATCCAACTGAGCTGGTACATGCAGGAGGACAGCCCTTCATTCATTTCTCTACACTATTTAATCTACCATGAGCTTTCCTGATTCATGTTCCCTGTAACTTAAAGTAATTTTAACTTTCAGGGAGTCATAGGAAATGATACAGGGGATGGCAGAGAATATGTCTGTCCTTCATTTCATTGTTAATATTATATTTGGCATATATCAATGAGAAAAAGAGCTATGAGCCTATTTAGCTGTGAATAATTCCACTATAGAGGTATTAAAATTGCCTGACTACTTTCCTTCCCTTCTCTTTTCATCTTCTAAATCTTTGGTATTTTCGGAAAATGTCCTTCAAGAACGAATTTACCAGAATAAACTAGAAGCTAGAAACAACTTAAGCTATAAAATAGTCTTTATGCACTTGACACCATCTTATTATTTCTTCTAAAAACTAAACAATATTAATACTATTCCCTTTTGTGTAGCAATTCAATGATAAAATGAGATAATAGTATCTAAAGAAGTATAAGGGAGAACATATTATTTATATATTTTTAAAAGATATTTTTTAATTCATTTATTTTGAGAGAGAGAGAACAAGAGAGACAACAGGAGCTGAGTCAGGGGCAGAGGGAGAAGCAGGCTCCCCACTGAGCATAGAGCTGGATGAGGGGCTTGATCCTGGGACTCCATGATCATGACCTGAGCCAAAAGCAGACACTTAACTGACTGAGCCACCCAGACTCCCCTTATTTATATTTTTATTAAACACTTTTTAAAACTTTAATTCTGGTGGTGCCTGGCTAGCTCAGTCAGAGGAACATGCAACTCATGATCTAGGGGTCATGGGTTTGATCCCACATTGGGTGCAGAGATTACTTAAATAAACAAACTCAAAACAAAGAAACAAACAAACAAACCCACCCTTTATTTTGCTTTTAATTGTCAAATAAAATCTAATAAGATTTGCATGTAAAATCACTCACGTGGTTTGGGAGTGTTTATTTTGTGAACTCGGTGTAGCCTAATGGTGCCCTAATCTATCACTAGAGCTAAAGCCCTGATTTAAACATCCTTCCATGACTGTAAGAAATTACCTGAGATTAGTGAGCATCCATACTTCCTGTCATCACCAGTCTCCACTCACCTCCATCAACACTTAAAAGATCTCTTATCTTTACCCATTTTCTTTCTAAGGTACTTCTGTGTCCTGTCACCATGGAAATAGAAAAGGAGTGGGTGTTAATAGTGCTGTTTCTATAGAGACAAGAGGTATTGAATAGACTCCCTGGCTTTGTCCCTTGTCTCATGTTGTGAATCATTGGGAAGCCAAATGGATGTCCCTTTCACTGCGTGTTCTTTTACGTAAAATTTTATAAAATGCTTTTGTTTATTTTGCCCTTTATACTTTAATTCTAAAAGCATTGCTACATTTTTTTGTTTTTGTTTTTATTAGAGATCACCTGTCAAATTCAGTGTCCTCCAGTGTGTTTGGGACTAATTTCAAAGAAGACGTATTTTTCTGAATGTATAATGAAACTATGAAAACATGATGAATTAATAAAAAATGTGTGTTAATGACAACAGTTTCCATACCAACAAATCCCTTTACTCAGTTGCCACTTGCAACTACTTGCTGCCCTACAACTTGTCCAAATAAGCTAGCATCTGCATTTTGTTTTTCTAGAAGTTGTATTTAAGCTGTAAGCAGAATATTTAGGACCCTGGTCAGTGTGACTGGGTTCAAAGATCTCACTCAGGTACGAAGCACAATTTGATCTACACTTTGAGGAATAACTTCTGGCTACAGATGTGTCCATTAATTAGCAAGAAGGAACATGATGATAACCAGGTACATATAAGTGCTGCTTATACTCAGGGTTCTAGTATAACTTCCTTCCCTCCCTCCTTCCCTTCCTTTCCTTCTTCCTTTCTTATTCCTTCCTTCAATCTCTCTCTTTGTATATATGTATATCTCTAGATACATACAGTTGACCCTTGAATAAAATGGGTTAGAACTGCACAGATTCAATCATATATGGATTTTTTTCAATACAGTACAGTACTCTAAATGTAGTTTCTCTTCCTTATGATTTTATTTTCTTTAGAAATTAACACATATTTTGTATGTGATAATTGACTGTTCATGTTACCAGTACGGCTCCAGTCAATAGTACGCTATTAGTAGTTAAGTTTTTAGGGAGTCAAAAGTTATACAGACTTTTGACTGTGTGGGGGGTTGGCACCCCTAACCTCCATGTTGTTCAAGGGCCAACTGTATAATATAAATATATACATTTAAAAAGATTTAAACCCTATGAAGTAGGAATTCTTGACTTGATTATACATAAATAAGACTCAAAAGGATTGAGCATATACAATAAACACATAGTGAGTGAGTGATAGTGCTAACAGTTGTTCATTTATTAATTATTCAATATTTATTTAGCATTTATTACGTGTCACTGTACTTCACATTGGGAATGTACCAATGAACAAAAGAGACCAGATGTCTTCATGAAGCATAAATTCTCACAGAAGAGCACAGTAACAAGCAAAAAACATAATAAATAGGTTATAATGTATATTGGAAGAAGATAAATACAGTGGGCAACAAAGAAAGAACAGAATAAAGGGGGCTTGGGTCCAAGGATGTAGGAGAGCAAAGAGCAGAATGAAATGGAAAGTCAAGGTAGTAGCCATAGAGAAATTGAGATCTGAGCCCACTTGAAAGAGACCTGTCTGGCTCCAGAGCCCATCTGCTTTCTTCCATTATAGCCACTTACCTAATAGGTATTGATTCGTTTCCAAAGTTTGTTATCCTTCACCTGAGGTCAAATTGATAATAATAGATAACGAAAACAATTTAGAATCATAGACTGGTTGAAATTTTTCTAATGAAATGTTTAAAAACTATTGCGAGGGTGGATGGGGGCACCTGGGTGGTTCAGTTAGTGAAGCATCTGCCTTCGACTCAGGTCATGATCCCAGGGTCCTGGGATTGAGTCCCACATCGGGCTCCCTGCTCCCCAGGAAGTCTGCTTCTCCCTCTCCCTCTGCCTGCCACTCCCCCTGCTTGTGCTCTTTCTCTCTCTCTCTATCAAAAATAAATTAAATCTTCAAAAAAATAAAAACTATTGGGGGATGAAAACTTATTTGTAAACTTTATAGAGACATGGCAGGATTGTCTAACCTTTCTCAAATCCTGACATCAAAATTGAGTGTGACAACATAATCTTGAAAAATTATGGTTTCTCCTTGGAAATTTTGGGAAGAATCCATTTTTCCCCAAGGCATTATGCAGCCTGGTCTCCAAAAATTCACTGCTTTTACCTTCCCACTGTGTTTTGGCATTTCTTTGCACAGACAATGATGGCAAACTTTCAATTACACCTAGGGATTCTCTCTGTCCTCCACACCTCCTGAGGTTGGGTACTATTCTGCATTCCAGTAGCAATGTATGTGTTTTACTTTTTCTTGGCACTAAGTGTGCTGTGACTGAAATTGTGTATACTTGTTTCTTCTTCTTGTCTCAGACTGTGAGCTACTTAAAATTAATGCCCATGCCCAAATTATGATATACAATGTATCTATGCCAGTACTTGTATACAACAAATGATCAGTAACATTTCATTATGCAAATATAAGATAAAATTTACAAAGGAGCAAATGAGAATTTATACAAAGGGTAACACTTGACCTAGATTTTGATATTATTCACATAAATTCTTTTATCCTTGTCTTATTCAGACATTCTTTTCATGTTTGGTCAATCCTAGAGTCAAGGTTTCATTATAAATTCCCTAGTGTTGTAATTTTATAACTCATGTGCATACAATTGCATAATATTGATTTGTCCATACCTACTGAAGAAAATGGCACTTTAGTAAAGGTTAAGATATAACTGAAATAACATTAATGACAAATCTGTTCCATGTACTTTTGACTATAGTGTGTATGAAAGCCAAACATTCAGATTTTTGAATCACACTGTAGAAGGAGTAAATCAATTTCTTATGGTACTGCAATTATGGAAGTACAATTTCTTTCTTTCTTTTCTTTTCTTCTTCTTCTTCTTCTTTTTTTTTTTTTTAGCTTCTCTGCTTCTTAAATATACATATAGTTTTGTTTTATTGAGAAAGAACAGATCTCAAAATTTTAAATTAAGCACACAATACCCATTTTCAGAAGAAAACTTTATCCCCAGTCATCACATATTTAAGCTAACTGACTCTTTTATAATTATACTTTAACAGAAGTCATCTAATCTGGTGTGATTAGAACTTGCGTGGTTGCTCAGGTAATTAAAAAAGAACAACAACCAACAGTCCACCAAAATAAATATCTGTTAAAACAAGACATTTTTTAAAAATACTCAATAACTATACATTAAATAGGGAATAGAAAAGAACAATTATTAACTACTTTTTAGAAAGGGTAGAGGCACAGAAGCTTACTGGAAAGTACCTACTCAAAGCCAGCATTTCACATAGAATTAGATGGATCTGCCAATATATTTTTTAGATAAAAAAGAGATTTCTATGGGACATTGGTAAATCATAGAACAGAGATACTGTATTATATTAATGACTAACTACACTTTAAAACTAGGTAATTTTGAATTTGTAATCATATTATTTCTGCCATGAAATGTTTCAACTTTAAAACCCTGATGTGTTATAGCCAAGGAATATGCTTACTGGTACAAAATGTCTGCATCATTGGTTTTGCCCAATGGATGGTGCATTTTTGGCTCAGACTTCTTCTGAAATGTACTTTCCCCACAATTTTCCTGATAATTACAGAAGGAAGAGGATGCTCAGGAGGACAAAATAAAACCTGCTCAGTGCTATACAACACACAGAGATAGCAAAATTCTGTAACAGATATTGTTGACGGTATTGGACACAGAGGATCTATACAACTTCTGGGAAATTAAGAATAGAAACAGAAAAATATGACAATAGATTTTTTTTTTAATTTGAAGTGTGAACTTTTTGCAACCATAAGCCTACTTGTCTACAAACCAAAAAGCCACCTTCTGATAAAACAGCAGGTCCAAACCACTTGCAATGCAGAAAATGATAAACAAAACCTACAGCAGGAGAAGAGGAATTTAGATGGAATAAGAACAAAAACAATTTCCTTAAAATAAAAACAATCAACTAGCTACATATTTCTCTATTCCCCGGGAATAGGAAAGTTACTTAGTGGAACAATGTAAGGTTAACAGTGGAACCCTATCTCACTATATTTATAGTTTGCCAACACATATTTTTATGTTTAAGTTTATGGCTTATAAACTGTAAGTAATTCTCATTATTTAAAACATGCTTGGTTACTTTCAATTAATCCCCTTGTAGCTTTAGAAAGCCTTAAGCTAGAGTAGTTTTCACTGATCACAAATGAGGTTCTCACCAGCACCCCCACAACCAGAATGATACCCAGAGGGACTTGTAGGTTACGAAAGGCTTTAGGAAACAAGCGTTCCACAAACCTTACCAAAATATGGGTAGGACAGTTGTTTTTTCTAATGGTTTCTATTTATTTTCTTCTAAGATAGCTTATATAGAGTCAAGCTTTACCAATAAATAAGCTTTAGTATCCTTCTCTATAAAATGGGTAAAGTAATAGACATTCCAATATATGACTGAGAACCCTATCCTCTTTAGTATTTTTTTTCTGAACAAAAGTGTCCTAATTTGGATAATAAATTATATGGTAACTCTGTGATTATGAGGGGGGGAAAAAAACTTGCAAATGGCTTTAGTTTTCAAATATCCTCTTTCCATGGGAATTAAGTAAATATGTATTGGTTATTTCCATTTTCTGTACTGAAATACTGCCAAGATCCAAATACAAATAATATTTCCTTACATATGTGTTCCCTAAGTAGTGTTTAAATGCTTAATAGGACCGAATATGTGTACAAGGTGAACTATAACATCACCTACCCACAAGAAGCTCTGTACTCTAATAGGTAGTTTGCCATTTGTCACTATCATTTGGCAAGCAAGGTTCCCACAACTAGTAAGAAAAACAACACTTAGACATCTGGTCTGTTCTATTCAAACTGTACTATAAACGCTTTTGACTATATTCACAACAGCAATAATAGATAGAGTTATATAGCACTTGTCTTGAGGATAAATTGCTTCAATTATTTTATTCTCAGAAACAATAAGAGTCACTCTGATGATATTAGGCAGTTACAAAAAACAACATTATTTTCACTCTCCAGATTATTTCACCAATCATAGAGGACTCTTCACAATGCAATTTTATAAAGGTAGTCCTAAAGACTTAATGTTTTTCTCTTTGTAGAATATCTGTTCACTTTTGTTTGTACCTCATTTATGAGATACATGTCCTGTAATGAGATGTATGTCCTAGCATTTTTCCCAAAGGGAAACTGTATGTGTGTATAGCAAATTTTTATGCCAAAATTTTGAGTGGGTTAGTGTTCTCTAACTTGCTTTATATCCAAAAAATGTTTTGTGGCAATTTTCATCCTAAATATTTCCTACAATAATGCTAAACATCAACATAGGCCACAATGTATGTATTCCTATGTCTTTGTTTCATCAAAAAACAGAGGGTAGGTTTTCAACAGAGGCAAGTGTTTTCAATGGATTCTACAGGCCCAGCCTCCAGCACTATACTGAACAGAAGCATCATAATATGCTGAATGATTATGGAGACTTTATGTTTGCAGGGTGATGTATACAACATAACATTTTGTTCATTTTAATATCCACTCCAATGACAAGCAAAACTGACATTTGCAGGTCTCTACTCCTCACAGAGATGAATAGATATTCTAAAGTGTATTAAAATGAACAAACACATGATTTTACCACAGATTCTTTAGCTAAGATTGTCTATGTGTTTTACATTAATCATTTGAACTCAGTTTAGAATTAATTTTTATTATTTCTTCTCCACTGATCAAGATGACATTAATGTTCCCCTTACCCTGAACTAGTCTTTATATAGGTTTCTTCCTGACCCTAGGCCCTGACCTCCCTTTTCTTAGAGCATTTATCTTAGTAACTTGTAAATTCTCCTGCCCCTTTGAAATATAATCTCAAAAATATTTTTTAAAAGCTACTTGCCAGTGTTCTCTGAGTAGGTCAAATTAGCAAACATGGGCTGCCTATGGTCCCCTACTCCAGCTCTTAAAAATTCTCATCTTTTTTTCAGTAGAGTTGAGCTCAGAATTAGTTCTAGCCTGTCTCCCTCTTGTAATATTCTTGAATGAAGTCTTCCTTGTCTAATTTTACTATCTGGGTCAATGTACTCCACATAATAATTCACACAACTAAAAATACAGGTCATTTATCTTTTAAAGTTTCAGCAAGTTAGCCACCTCACTGTGCCTATCCCGAAGCAGACCTTCAGAAACCATTTGTTGAGAGGACGACTAAGCACTTCTAGGCAGGGCCAATTTTGTAATGTAATGACCAAGGTGAAACATATCAAATGAATTCTTCAAGTGTGTTCGATTAATAGCACTATTTAGGACAAATTACTCTTTGGCCAGAACTCAAGATTTTTAATTAAATAGAAGACTGATTTTGCAAGAATTGTATTTATAACGTAATACAAATTGAAGAGTGTTTAATGAATCTGATTCTATGACCAAACATTTTACTCATTGAATTAAAAATAACGTGTCTCGATTCCTTGCTGTTCTTTCTTATGATTTCCAGTCAGTATAATGTTTATGCTTTATCTGCTGTGGTATTTGCTTTCATCTGAGGACTGTTAAGGGACCCTGTCCATTTCTCTTCATAAGCACAGAATTTGAAAACAAATCGTTAGACGACACCACCGTGAGTAGCTTGAAAACAAAGCACTCCTGTGCATGCATTCAACAGACTTCCAGCTCAGAACAAAAAAGTAGATCTCAGTAGCTGCTTTGTAAAAGCCTTCTATTTCAGCAGTTTCTTTGTGTTCAGCTCTTTACCAGAATGAATCCACTTGGAATACTTCACAACAAATGGAGTCAGGAGAAGGAATGAAAGTGAGGATTCCTTTTATACCAATGAAATAAGACATCCATAATCCTCTTAAAGATAATTTTTGTAAATATACCTATTTCCTTATAGTAGCTCTGCTTTCCTTATCACTTATTTGATTATAATTTAACTAATGAATATGATCATGATTATTTCTGGCTCTGAAGTTTCTCTGATTGGGCTGGAACAGTGTTTTACCACATGTTGAGAAATAATTGACTCCAAAAATGAAAAGAAAGAGAAAATGCTTTTTACGTTAATATATCCACTTGGTAAACATTTTCTGAAGGGAGATGAGAAGTCTCTGAAATACTTCCAATTACCAACTCTGAAAGTAGATATTTTGGTGAGACCTCATGTCATCATTTTTATTTACTTTAATTACGAAGGCCTTTTAACCTTCATTTTATGGTAGTATTATAATTTGATGTCTTTAAAATTTGAATGACTCTTCCTTTACACTGATAGACACTAGTGTAGTAGGGACAAAATGCATTTCAACAAAGTTAGTATTCCCCTTTGAGAATCCTATTGTTTGCGGAACACACTTCACTAGACACAGTGCTTATACAAAATACAATCCTATGCTCCCTTCTGAAAAGCAGAGTTTGAGTGAGATTGGGAGATGGAACTGCATAATCTGTAAAAGTATTTCAACTCCCTGAAGATTATTATGTCAAATGATTTTTCCTCCTTAGATTGGGCTTCCACATGTGCAAAAGACACCTGTGCTACAGAAAAAGTGGCGAATAAGAAGACGATCAGGGAGGCTGATTCTAAAGCAATGACCTATTATTTTTACCTTTTTTCTTCAGGTAAAGTTTTCTTCAACACCATATTCTGGCATTTAGGGAAATAAACAAGGAACAGTTTAGGATTGGGCTGAGTCGTTGAGAGGGAACAGTAGCATGCTACTTGAGGTCAGTATGGCTCAGAGTTAAAGGTGTTCAGCCAGATCAGGATAGATTTTGAACAGGAAACTTATTTCACGGAGATTTGGGAAACACAGAGGGAGAGGACTGCACTTCCAGTCTTGGTGCAAGGAAAGCTCTTGCACACTAATAAGTGGCTACTAGACGGAGTGGCCACCCTGACTCAAAGCTGGAAAGAATAAGAGAACATGGAAGATCATAGAATTTAAACTGGTGTGTCTGTGTGTCAAAATATTAATTAAAAGTGCTTTCATTTTGTCCTCAACTTACATAAGGAAAGTGGTATCCTAATTACCCATTTGTCAGTCAGAATTTATGAAAACTGAAGCACCAACAGAAAGGTAGATGGCGGGGGGAGGAGGAAATCACAAGTAATAGGGTTGGAATGGGGTCTGCATGAAAACCAATAATCTAGAAGTCTAAAATATCAAGATCTAAAAATTCCATCCTTGAAAGGAGGAAAAATTCATCAAATCTAGACTATTAGATGTTAATGCTATTAACTTGTCTTAGCCCCAAGACTGTTCATTACAACTGATCTCAACATTCTTCCTCAGATGACTTAGTAAGCCTTAAAGATTAACCTGTCTTTCAACCAGAAGATTTTGACTGATCTTTTGGTTCCATTTTGTCTGTGGAGGATCTTGAAAAGTCCACAGATATGGACAGTCTTTGAGACTGATCAGTATAGCCCAGTACCAACTTATTACTTATTCAAAGTTGTTTTGCTGTTAGGATTTTTGGCAAGGAGAGTCAGGCATTCAATAAAGCTATAAAGGTTTTGTCAATATAAATAAGAATATCCCCCAAAGTGTGCTGGGATTCCAACCTAAATCTTAGACAATTTTTCCTAATTAGATTATAGTAAAGACAGTAGAGAGAAGAGCCTATATTTAATTCAACATATTTATATTCTAATTAGCTCCCTTGAGATATTAATCTTTAGATGGTGTGATATCATGCGTTATCAACACGAGTAGTCAAGATATTTTCATATTCCAATACAGAATTTCTTAACTGGTATTGGTTGGGCACTGAAAGAATACATATTTATTTTATCTAATTTTCCAAACCCTGAATCCATATAAATACAAGTTAGGATCATACCCTTGTTTTCATGTATACTGCAATAGTATTGCTTTGAGTTGCCCTGGAGAGAATGAGAGAACAGGAAGTATCCATTATTGCACAAATATTTGTAATTAGTATCAATAATTTTATGCACATCAGTGGATCCCTCTAAAGTGCTTTAAAGTTTTATTTTGTTGTTGTTTTTGTTTTTGTTTTTAATTTAGTCAGATGTTCCTTTTTATCTTTTTCCAGACTACATGAATAGCAGGATTTAACTATAGGCACCCAGCAAAAAACATTTCTGAAAGAGGAAAGACAAAGGAACAACACATTTTAAAATTATCTATCCATGGTTGCCTGGGTGGCTCAGTGGGTTAAGCCTCTGCCTTTGGCTCAGGTCATGATCTCAGGGTCCTGGGATCGAGCCCCACATCAGGCTCTCTGCTCAGCAGGAAGCCTGCTTTCCTTCCTCTCTCTCTGCCTACTTGTGATCTCTGCTTGTCAAATATAAATAAATAAAATCTTTTTTAAAAAAATAAAAGGTACTTTTAAAAGATAAAGAGATACTTTTCTGTAAGTATCTCTAACAAGATTCTTGTTAGCAAAAATCTTGCTAACATGCATTTATATACGGATATAGATATCTACTACCTTTTAATTATTTGTTATGTATTCATTCTCTCTGTCTCCCTCACTCTTGCTCTCCCCTCTTCCCCCACCCCATCTAGGTAACCTAGAAGTTGATAATCATTTTACCAACTGCAGTAAAAGCTTGGTATACTTCCTGGGTTCTTTTTTATGTGTGTGCTCAAGAATTTCAGCAAAGGGCTCCACCTCTCAGCCCTTTCTGCTCAGCAGGGAGCCTACTTCCTGCCACCTGCCTGCCTCTTTGCCTACTTGTGATCTCTCTCTCTCTGTCAAATAAATAAATAAAATCTTAAAATAAAATAAAATAAAATTATCTATCTGGGCCAGAAAAATCAAATTTCTCTGTGCTACTCTAGCCTACCTTTAAAAGATCATCAGTGGAGGATCTACATCTTCAAAAAATAATTCATCTAGTAGTACAAACTACACACACACACAGGAATATTACACAGCCATCAAAGAGAATATGAAATCTTTCCATTTCCAACTATGTGGATGGAACTAGAAAGTACTATGCTAAGTGAAATAAGTCAATCAGAAAAAGACAATTATCATATAATCTCAGTGATACATAGAATTTAAGAAACAAGGCAGAGGATCACAGGGGAAGAAAGGAAAAAATAAAACAAGATGAAACTGGAGAGGGAGATAAACCATAAGAGACTCTTTAATCTTAGGAAACAAACTGAGGGTTGCTGGAGGGGAGGAGGTTGGAGAGATGGGGTGGTTAGGTGATGGACTTTGGGGAGGGTATGTGTTGTGGTGAGCACTGGGTGTTGTGTAAGACTGATGAATCACAGACAGACCTGTACCCTTGAAACAAATATTATGTTATATTATGTTAAAAATAAATATGTTAATTTTTTTAACTAAAAAGTAATAATTTTTTTAAATGATTGGGCGCTAGAGGCAGGGCAGGGGTAAAGGGGCTCATTTGCTTTTCTTTTTCAGAATGTATTAAAAAAATTTAACTGACTATATTTTAAAGATCTTTTGGGGTTTATTTAATGTTTCATGAATTGGGCAGTATTCTGTGGAGCAGATACAAAGAAAGCAACCACGAGGAGCTATACAAAATAAAAGACTTTTATAGGCATTAGGGAGTGGGGCAAGGAAGTTACACTAGTAAAAATTGGATTAGTTGTGACAAGGTCACTTTCCTTTAAGGAATTGCAGGGCTCTATCAAGCAGATTACCTCACTACAGCTAACCAGGTGATTCCTGACTGACTTAAGATTCCATTTCTGAGAGGAAAACTGTAATTAAGTTAGGGCCTAGTTTGGTGATGTGGGGCTTAATGGAAGTGACTCCTCTTTGGGCCCGTTATCTTATTTTTAACAGATGAGATGAGCTAGAAATAATATGAAATGAAATTGATACCCAATCAAATATTTGGACAACTTTCATTTCATCATCTGCTGCATAACTGAACAGAGTATAAATATGGTACGATTTTCATTGTATCATTAATGAAAGTGGGGTCTCAGGGAACATCACATTCTCCATTTTTCTCTTTGCATGTATCACTGTAAAATTATTAAGTGATTTAGGGCAAAACCAAATCACAAAGTAATCCATACAATGTTGTCTTTCAAATTATGATTTATTGTTAAGTTCAACAATGGGAAATTGGTCAGACTGGTAGGATGATTTGAAAGTAGAGATCTCGAGCTAGGGTCTATTACTTTCTAGCTTTCTAGTTACACAGCTTGGAGCAATTCATTTCACCCCTTGTGTCTCTCCTTAAAATGAAAAATGGTACAAATGCCTACTTAAATGACATGATTTATTGAAAACACTGTATAAAGTGTAAGGTGATGAATAGATCTTAATTATGATTATTGTTGAATTTATATAATGGATATGATCTGGGTACCCTTTCTCAACTGAATATGAAAATAAATATTTTGGCATTGGGTAACATTTCACAGAGGAGCATATGGAGAGAATTTTTAAAGCAGAAATCAATGCTATGGAATTCAACCTACAGAGTATTAGATTAGTCCTAGTTTTTTTCAAGGATACTCTTCACATGCTTATAAAGGAGACAGAAGAACGTCATTTTTAAATACTTAAGAATATTAGCAATATATAAAGATTTATTGGAAATAAAATCCTGCAAAAAGACTTTAAGATGAAAATGTTGTTAGGTAGTTAAAAAATGTTAGGACATACAAAGGACAAGAGTAGACTGACTATATCAGCATACTAACACTTTATAGAGTATGAAAAAGTATTTGAAATTTATTGACTGGTGGCAAATATCTGAAAATGTTGAAAGGATGTAAGAGGCTGCTAATATTCAAGTTTCATACAGTTTGCAATTCTGAGACAGGTTGTGCAATACACAGAAATCAAGGAACATCATACTGAGATCAAAGTGAATTATGTTTATTCTAATTTAATTCTTGACACGGTGTTTAAATATAATAAATTGAGAACAAAAATCGACATTGCACAATATTTTAAGGGACAATTGAATTTAAAAAGTTGCTATCCTTGTGTAAGTTTTGGCTGTAGTTCTTACAGAAATTAGAAAATCTAAATGGTCTGGAAAGAACCTAGATAACTTTTTTACTTTAGACAAAATTAGACAGTCATCCAGAAAAATAGTTGCCATGGATACACAGATGTAAGCTTTGCACTTTTATTTCTCAGCAACTAGTGCTATAAAATAATTTAGACTAGTTTAACAGAGTTTGTAATAAGGCATTATCTTCAAGAGTTGCATCATCTTTAAACACTCTAAAATTAGACTGGTAATGGGTAGATCTACAGAGCCCAAGGAGAAGAGCTATGAAGTACATACTGTAATCTGAGGGAAGATTTGGGAAATCCTAAGTGAGTCAGAAATGGTGCTAGGGATAAAGTAAGCAGAGGGTCCAAGAGTACATAATATATTAGATAAACACTCATGGAACATGCAATGGAAAAAACTTTTTTTTTTTAAAGCCAGGAAAGGAAGGGAAATGAAGGGGGGAGTTCAGAGAGGGAGAGAAACCATGAGAGACTATGGACTCCAAGAAACAAACTGAGGGTTTTGAGGGGAAGGGATGGGTTGGCCTGGTGATGGGTATCAAGGAGGGCATGGATGGCAAGGAGCACTGGGTGTTATATGGAAACAATGAATCTTGGAACACTACATCAAAAACTAATGATGTACTGTATAGTGACTAACATAACATAATAAAAATAAATAAATAAAATAAAAGCCAGGAAACAAGAATTGTTGGTTTGTGTTGTTTTTGATTAGTCCGTTCATGGCTGTCCAATGCCCTCACCCCAAGAGTCAATTTGCCAGAGAACTATGAACATAAACTTGTACCCATGTCTCCACGCTTTCTGTCAAGTGACTCTGGCTTTCCTCGTCACTACTGACTGGACCAGGAATTTGCAACTGACACAAAGTCAGCCATTTAGAGGCAAGAATTCAGCACCCTGTGATGAACTGAAAGATTTACTAACTCTTAGGAGTTCACAAAAAAAGGGACATGGACTTTAATAAAAGCCATTCAAAAGTTTGGTTCAGGGAGTTCATGCCTTTTCTCAATGAAGTCATGATTCTGACCTCCACCAGTGACATAAATGAAACATAACAAAGAAAATGAAAACTATCAAGTAATAAATGCTCAGCCACCTAAGAATGATGAGACTATGTGAATCCTATTATCAACAATGACAACAAGTTTTTCTGCCAAAAAAAGATAATAAAATAAACAGAGAAGTTTAGCTTTCATTTTTAACTCTAAAGCTCTGTGTAATGTTCCACAGTGTTTCCTTTAATATGATAATATCCCACATAATTACAAATTCAAACAGAAAATGAGGAAGTTTATAAAAAGAAAGGAAGAACAACAATTTAAGTATAATCGTTCTCTATTTAAAGATTCAAGAAAATCACCTTTAAATCAACATTTGGCTATTTAACTGTGCATTTCCCTAATCCTTGTTTTGTTTGGAATAAAGCATACACTTGATAAATTTCTAATCGTTAAATATATTGAGCAAAAATCACTGGAAAAATGTTTCATAATTTGGATTCATTGTTTACTATAATTCTGTGTCGTGAATGAAAAAAAATCTAAAATTGTCATATTTGCTTTGCTAACTGCATCAGGGGAACTATAGATGATTTCTAAGAGATAGTTAAAAAAATATATAAAAAGAGCCTACTTGATTGCATCTTAAAATTTGCCAATACATAGAAACAGTATGGACAAAAACACATACACAATCACACCCTGCTATCTGGTTTTCAGATGACCCAAAGAAATACAACAATGTTTTGATTCTCCCAGTTTTTAACGTTTTCAACTTTCAGAAGTATGTGTTTAGAAATACATTTTGCTTTCAAATCTACTGCTTGAAATGCCCATCACACCTAGTGTCAGATTTGGTCTAAAATTTCCTATTTATTTTTAAAGAAATTTTCTATTAATTTTAAATGTATTTACTCAAAGCCTATAATTTTTAAAATTACTCAACACACATAGTAATTTATATAGTTACAGATAAAACAGAAATAAGAATAACTAAAAGGAATTCTTAAATCTTGTTATAGAACTCAGATGTACAAAAAAGACACAAATTACTTTTAACAGGTTTATCACACTTCCCGGGGTACAAATCTATTCCAGGGATCATTAGGAATACAGTCTCCCCATTGGATTCTCAACAGCAAGAGTATGAAAAATCACTATGCTCACAATTTTTCACTAGGCCGTTTCTTACTTGAGGATCCTGGCAGTCCCTAAGCTCACACAATACACAACTACAGTTTTCATCATTTCTGTGGCCAACCTTCTCTGATACAAGTCACTTTAAGTTCAATGTCTTTTCCTTCAGTAGTTCTGATACTTCCTGTTTACTGTTGATGCATACACAGGCCTCTAAATCCAATTTCCACTCTACACTGTCGTGAAATCTTCAGCTTACCCATTGTAAAACTTACTGTCTTATGCATTTTCATATTAGCTCTTATCTACCACTTTCTCAGCTCTCACTGATGTAGTTCCCTTGTATACGTGGAATATATAAATATTCCTTATTTGGTGACTAGTCAATATTTGACTAGTTAATATTACTTGCTTGTTTTGGGCATATAGAAGAGATAATGTATCACATAAAGTTTAAGGGCATGAGCTTTATAATTTAAAAATATCTGCATCTGAGATCTGTTTCTGTTACCTACCACTTGTACGATATTGGTGGAATGTAAACTTCTGTTTCCTTTGTAAGTCTTTGTTTCTTCTGATGTAAAAATGAAAATGAAGTATTAAATATTTCTGAGAGTCATTGTGAGAATTAAATCTGATACATGTAGAGAATTTAACATGTGAGACAATATAAGAATTTCAAAATGGGAAAAAAATCATTATATACAATTATAACAATCCTGTTATGGTTATGCTATACTAGAGTTGACCTCCATGACTACTAGTTTAATATTTTAATTTTTGCTTCACTCAGGGTATGCTAAAGTTATCCTGCAGTAATAAATAAATAACTTCAAAAAGTTCAAGGAATTCAAAACAGTTTAAAAAGATTAACTTTTCAGAGACATTCATGTCCATTTCAGACAAGCAGCTGGGCTCTGCTTTATGTCATCATGTTCTAAGCTGGTCCTAAGGCTGATACAATAGTCACTCTCTAGAATACACAGTTCCACTGCAGGAGGAAAGAACAGAATACACTGTGAGTGCGCAAGCATTTCAACTTACTGTTTAAACATGGTATGCTTCACTTCTCACATATCACTGGCTGTAGCAGTTCACATTTAAAGGCAGCAGGAAAGTTGAAACCTCCCATTCACCTAGGAAGAGAGAGAAAAGGAAATAGTTGGTGGATAACACTAATACCCACCATGTTTACTGTTTCATTTCTCCCAGTAATTGCATTAAGAAACAAGCTTCAAAAACTCATGATTTGTAAGGTATTGAAGATCACAAGGAGTGCTCTTTTCTCATGGAAGGAAACACTTTATTAGCTTTTCTTTTGAAACATTCCTGAAAAGCATTCTTGCTACATAGTGAGATTGGATAGGATTCCCAAAGCCTTATAGAATCAGACCTTCCAGAAGACAGCAAGAAGGACTTGTTTCAGCTCACAACCTGATTCAAGAAGCCTTAGTGGTGGCATGTATCAGAGTCACTTGTGAAGTTCTATTTTGTTTTGTTTCATTTTGATATACATACTTAGGTAGGCTTTAGAGCAGAACTAATAAATAAGAATATCAAGGTAAAAGTATTGCCTTATTCAAAGGTTTGAATCAATTCCATTTATTTTTAATTCATTTTTATGGGATTCTTGGACATATGCAAATGAAACATGAATGAAAAGTGAGACAATTTTCCTAAAATCACAAGTTCATGTCATGCGCGCGCACACACACACACAAATATACACATATATACTCTCACATGTATATAAAATAGATGTAAAGTTTAAACTCCAATTCAAATGTGTATATATTTCTTTAGATAGTCATACTATACTTCATGCTAATTAAAAAGCTTGGAGAAGATGATATTACTTTTTATTGTAGAGTAGAAGATATTACTAAAATATTACTTATTTTTTAGTCATCTTTATCATAAGAGGTATATATTTTTCTATAGTAGCATTTTGGAAGCATTTAGCATGTGTTAATGGAGTATGTTTTATGATGATATTGGTCATTGGTTTTCATTAATTTTTTCATTATTTACATGATTTAGGATGAATCATTCATGATCTAGGAAGGTCATCCCACCACTTATAACCTTATTGTATAGTCTTATAATAATTTTTTAAAAATTTGTGGTTTCAAGCATTGTTAATGTCTTACAAGGTTCAGGGTGTCAGATTATCTCAACCAGGAATAATGTGTAGTCACCCTTATTGGCTTTAGGCAAAGGCATATTCAGGCTGATAAAGATCAGGATGAATCTCCATATTGGTAGTGGTCAAAACAGGTAGTAGCCAAAACATTAGATAGGATATGTTGATTAACATCGATAAAGTCAGAGACTGCTTTAAGCACCATGCATAGTTTCAGTCAGGTAACTGTGTAACACCTGTAAGAGAATTAGTAAATCCCTAATAATTTATGTAAAGTCCAAAGAGGCATATCTGAATCAATAAAGGCCATCTTTATTGTTAGTAATAGTACTATACAACCTATACCAGGAGCATTTGGCTTGAAAATAAAACAGTGTCAGTGCCACGCATTACAAACATTAAAATTAAAGACAACCTGAAATTTTATAGATATCACCAGAATGCTTCAAAATAATCTTGCAAGTGTGCTATTTCATAAAGTTAAAAAAATTAACAAATTTAGTCTCATAGTATTACTTAACTTTCATACAGTTTTCTGGCAAACAGAGGCCAGGATCTGACCCCAGAATTGCCTGTCATCAAAGACAAATTTCTTCTGCTTACGCTAAGGCTAAACAGAGAGACACTAGCCCCACTGCCTATGCTCAGTTATTTACCCCTTGTATGCCAAAACATGGTCCAGTGGCTTGCTGATAGTAAGTGGAATGTTTATCGTGGTGATAGCAAAAAAGAAAGAAGACATGTCATTACTTCCCTCTCTTTCCCCCCATTGATAAAACCACCAACTCTACTTAGGGCAGAATTAACAATGTAGCTAAATAACACTCATTTCCGATAATACTACAGAGTTCTTTTTTAACTCTGTTCCCTGAATGTTTCCATATCTAAGAGGTACTTTTTGGGCTACCTGTTTAGGAGTGAAGAGTAGAACACAGGAAAGGCAGAGTAAGTTGGTGAGCCCCCAGGCCCATTTCAAAAGGAACAGTTCTAGTTTTCTCTCTCATATATTAGGGTTCTCCATTAACTCTCTCTCTCTCTCTTTTTTTTAACAAGAAATAACAAGAAAAAAGAAAGAAAATCACGGATATTACATATTATATATTCATATAGTCTAATGAGATATATATTGTGGTTACTACAATTTTATACATTATATACTTGAGGCCAGTAGAGATTAAATATTTTGCTCTAGATCACAGATTTGGCAAAAATCAGACTCCAGAGCCTGTGGTCTTAAACATGGAACACTTAGAATATTTCTTAGCATAATATAAGGGCGGCATGAACATTTTATTGCTGTCCTGTTTTTCCTCAACTATGCCATACAGAGGATGTTTTCTACTTCAATGAAGACATGAAAGGTAAAAATGATTTCAATTAAAAACCTGTGAAGTGAATAACTACCCAAGACAGGTCCATCTGCCCAACCTATCGCAAAATGAGGATAAAGAGAACAAAATAGATTCCTTTCATAATTTATTGTAAAATAAATTTTGTTATTTGATAAAATAAACATATTTGCCATGAAAAAAACAGGAACCTAAACTAGAGCAAAAATACAGAGAAACTAATAGACTGGTAGCAAATAAATTAAAAAGTAAAATGAGCACGAATATATGTACAGCAAAATTATACCAAAATTTTAATTCACCTCTTATAAAGTTCTTTGAGAAAATGAAAAGAAGCATAAGCTACTCAGCTTATTTTATGATGTTACTGTACCTTAATTTCAAAATCAAACAGATTCATTTGTATAGGTTACATTATACTTTAGTGTAATAGAAAAAAAAATCAAAGCAATTGTTTTACACAGAAAAGGTTCATGTCCTGAGTATGCTAGATTCCACTAAAGATTAGCTGGAAATTCAATCATAAGGACACTATAAGACAAATGTATCAAATGAAGTATCTTACTAATCTTTAGAAAAAAGCAAAGATCATATGTGTATAAGAAAC
The DNA here is from genome assembly GCF_963455335.1 of Martes martes. Classification (NCBI taxonomy): domain Eukaryota; kingdom Metazoa; phylum Chordata; class Mammalia; order Carnivora; family Mustelidae; genus Martes; species Martes martes. The sequence goes on from NC_137892.1 coordinate 40,480,706, forward strand.
AGATTTATCTTTTTAAAAAATTTTTATTGTGTTATGTTAGTCACCATACATCATTAATTTTTTATTCTAAGATACCTTGTTTACATATAACACCCAGTGCTCCATGCAATATGTGCAGAAACAGATTTATATTAAAAAAGAACACAATGGGTGTGCCTGAGTGGCTCAGTGGGTTAAGGCCTCTGCCTTCAGCTCAGGTCACAATCCCAGGGTCCTGGGATCGAGCCCCGTGTCGGGCTCTCTGCTCAGCATGGAGCCTGCTTCCTCCTCTCTCTCTGCCTGCTTCTCTGCCTACTTGTGATCTGTCAAATAAATAAATAAAATCTTTAAAAAAAAAAAAAAAGATCACAATGTTCAAAAGGTAGGGTAATAGCTCACTAATAATATTGTAAATTAACAACACAGGTACAACAGGAATGTCCATTATATAAGAGAACAACAAAATAAAAAAGACAGAAAACATTTAGATTACCTGCAGTGGAGAGGGTAGTAAGAATAGGTAGACAGGGAAACAAAAATATATTTTCATGGATGTAGTTATTTTGCAGCTAGTTTTGGTCAATAATATATGATTATGTTTCCATGTCAACCAATATTCATGTATGGCTACTTTTCAATTACTGAATAATATTTCATTTGATTGAGATCCTCATAACATACAGTGACACACAACCAATGAAAATATATTTCCTTTTTATTAGAAACAATGCTGCAACATGTTCCTTGAGCTATAGATTTGCATACACATTCAATATTATCAAAAGTAGATTCTTAACTGTGAAAATAACACTAAAATGCATAAAGGCAAACAATAAACTTTATTTTTGGGCCAGAGGCTGAACCCTGGCTTGAGTGTGAATCCTTGAAATTGTATTTGAACTTCCTGGTTCATGATAGTATGGATCTAGGTTGAGCTGTGCCTTTCTATCACAGTGCTATATAGAAGGGTGCACAATTCTTACCTACTCACAAAGTGGTAAAATCTTGAAAAATCTGGAATATTTTGTCTAGGTGTACAAAGATAATTTCAGCATAAAACTCCTATATCAGGGGTACTTGCGTGGCTCAGTCAGTTAAGCGTCTGCCTTTGTCTCAGGTCATAATCCCGGTCCTGGGATTGAGCCCTGCTTCAGGCCCCTTGCTGAGTGGGGAGTCTGGCTCTTTCTCTCCCTCTGCCTCTGTCTGGTGCTCCCCCTGCTTGTGCTTGCTCTCTGTCAAATAAATAAAATCTTAAAAACAAAAACAAAACCAAAACTCCTATATCAAATAGTTTATTCCTCCCTCTCTTTACCTGTGGTACAACTATCTTCCTCCCTCCCTCTCTCCTAAACAAATCTGAATTTAGGCCAAATTTAAGTGACCAGTGTCTCCCAATTTTATCCTCTAATAAGGACAGCTACCTTAAAATCATTAACTTTTCACCAGGTACTTCTAGCTTTTTTATACCTCTTCTTTTCCATTGTGTTGTTTCATATTTCATATCTATTTCATTTTTACCTGCCACCTGCCCCCCGACCCTGTGAATTAATAAATTAAAATGCACTGTTTTGAAAAGGCTAAATGTGAACTTCATAAACAACTTCAGAATATGTGGCCTAACATCTAGTTAATGATGCGCCTCTTGGGCTAGAAAAAAATTAAACTTGGTTCCTCCCTCTAGATTCTATATGCTTCTCTGACCATTCTCCTTTGGATACCCAGCCCATACCTGGGCTCTACTTTTTTGCATGGTTATTCAGGTACAGATTGTTCGCAAAGTTGCTAGGGCTTTTTTGGGGGGGTGGGGGTGGGGAGGGGTGTTTGTTTTTGCAAAGGATAAAATTTAATGTATCAATAACTATTCTATGGGCAATACAACAAATAAAAAAGGGATAAATGGCATAACCGTTAGCTTTTGAAGATCAAACTTGCAACATGCACAATTTAAGCAAGAAATCTGTCTTTCAGTTCAATTGCCACATCATCAATATACAAAGTCAGAGTAAAGAAAACAACACTGGATAAAAAAGATGGTGATTAAACATTTAGTACTTTCATTGTCCAATGTCTTAAAAACATTACATCACTTTTTTTCATTTTATGATAGAGTACATATTATTGTACCATAGATACCAAATAGTTATAACCTTTCTGTTATTATAATTGTCATGTTACTCTTTCTTGACGCAAGACATTTTAAAGACTTTTTGAAGGACATTTAAGGCAATCCATTTTCCTTAGCCTTCTATGAGCTCTTCACATTTCCACAAATGCTTTATGTCAGGTATTGAATTTTATGTTAATGTTTGCAAATTTCATTTTATTCTCCTTTATTTAGATGAAATTGGTTTAACAATTTCACTTACTTCTATGATGCAAATATGAGATTGTCTTATTTTGGAATACATCTGGTCAATTAGCTGCTATATGGATAACTAAGCCAACTTTATTTGATTTTGGATTTCTATGTAAATATATAATTGCTTGTCAGTGCTTCAATTGACTCTCAGAAACTATTTTTGAACTTGATATATTTGTTGTCAAGCCTCTAACTGGCCTTTCACAAGATCTACTGTAATTGAACTATTACTGAATCTCATCATGGCATATATTTTTTCCCTTCAGGTACATAGCTAATTGGAGTGTGGCTATGATCATTTTTTTTTTCTAACTTACTTCTGTACATCTGCCTAATCTCTAAGGTTTTTCTCTTTTATCCCCTCTATTAACATGAAAATAAAATGACTCGATCCCACTAACACACATATAATGCATTTATTAGATAAACAAAATTTTAAAACAGCTTCTAGAAACATGATTATTTTAGATCATGTGAAGACGCATCTGTGTTTTTAGTTTATTTGAAAAACGTTTGATGGCTCCTATATTTGAATTTGTAGACTCCACTGGCGTTTGGCAACACAGTTATTTGAGAAAAGGTAAATGTTTTTATTTCCTTTGTCATCTGATTCCAAGTTACTTCTTAGCTTTAAATTTTATATTCTTACTAATTTGAGAAATTACCGCAATCTCAAAGCTTTGCAAAGAGTATCACTTTTATCACAAAAAAATAGCTCCCCAAAGCCCAACTCCTCTATAATACTTTTCTTATGCTTTGGATCCCAATTCCTTCTACCATTAGGACCTTATTCAATTATTTATACTGATTCCTGCATATTTAATTTCTCCATCTCTAGTAGCTCTCTGCTTGGATTATTATCAACCTTTAAAGAACAGCAACAACAACAAAAACAAAACAAAGTGCAAATTCCCCTTGATCTTATTAACCACTTGGACTACTATGCTTTTCGTCATCTTTTCACCCAAAAGCCCAAAATAAAAGCTGAAACTCAGGGTCTTCTTTCCATCAAATCTTCTTTCACACTAAAAACTTCAGTAAGACTCCTCTCTGCAAGGTTAACAGTTAGGTGTTAAGTCTGACTCTATAATATCTGCCCTTCAAGAAAGTCCCTGACTTCCCGTATTTTCACCTCAGCTATGCCATTTACCTGCCTCAATGTTATTTATAAAACAGACATAATACAGTACTAACATCATAAGACTGTTGCGAGGTTTGAAGTGGGTTAATGTGTAACTAAAGTACTTAGAATAGTGTCAAAGGTCCGGCTGAAAATGTGAAATCATTAGCTACGATGATTACGGAAAATTCCTTCATCTTCCTCTCTCCACAAGCGTCTCCCTGGACTGTTCACATGTTTGGCTTCCAACCTCAGTTCTACTACCTCGTGCTTGTAAGGGCTTCCCAAATCATTCTGCTACACTGTTATCACCTGATGCTGAGCCATTCTCTTTATACTACCATACCGTTATGCTCTTTTATACTGTTATTTTCGTTATTGCTTCTTATTATTCATTTTCTAAATATTTTTAAATATATCTAAATATCATTTATATCATTTAGATATATTATTTAGAAAATATATAATTTTCTAAATATATCTAAATAGTTATTTATTTTAATATTTAATATAATCCCAATAGATACAGGATCCATGAAAGCAACCATGAGATTAATGACTCTATCTCTACCACAGAGTCGGTTTGCCAGGTTATCTGTCAAAATTGTAAATATCACCATCCCTATTACGTGAAATATCAGCTGTATTCAAATTGCTCCCAACTTTCATTGTGGCACAATGAGAGGCCATATCCACTTTCCAGCAAAATGTACCGGTGAAAGTAAAAATTTAAAAAACAAATACATTACCATTTAAAGTATCTGGAAGTAAAAAAACAAAACAAAAACAAATGAATATCTGGAAGTTATCCTAAGGACAAAAAAATGAAAAAAAAATGCTGAAAGAAATCTACTAAATCTCTATAAAACCTTCGGGGGCTGTGGCACTTGAGTCTTGACCATCTCCCTCCTTGCCTCATCCTGCTGCTCAAAATGTCAGAAGCTCTGCTCCAGACGAGTGTAGATAAAACCTGGAGCTTCTTTTCCTCTCAGGTCCCAGTCAAGGAACACAGTATTTTATCAGATGCCAGCATTTTTCATAACACCACCCCCTCCAAGTTGTAAGTTGCAAAGCTAAAATACTGGTCAGTGTGTCCATGAGGTCTGAGGTTCACTTCCTCCACCCAGCCCCCACTCACCGTGCAAAGAACTTACCCCAGGAGCAGCAGGCCAAAAGTATTGAGGACCTGATCGCACTTTCCCATCTTGATTACAGAGTGGAAGTTCCACATGAGTAGATACAAACTGAGAACACCAGAGGCTACCATCCTTACCCAGCACCTTATTTGCTGTAACAAGCTGGCTATTGGACCCTTACACAACTCCAGAGGAGTAGTGTAGAGATTCTGACCAGGGGATGAGATAATCTGCAAGAAGCAAGAGATCTAAAGCTTTCCTGAAAGTAACTGACAATGTGAGGAGTTGAAGCCTAAATAGTTATGATTGAAAACAGCAGAGGTATTGAAGGTAAGCAGTTAAGAGGAGGAGGCTGGCAGCTCATTGAGAAGAAGCTAGATCATATGACAGCCAGTTTAACAGAGTACACCAAGGAAAAAGAAAGCTAAAGAGATCACTCTTGGGGTCAGAATAAATCTCATAGACTGGACTTATAAACTATTCCTGCAAAGAAGGCTATATTTTTTGAAGATTTTATTTATTTATTTATTTGAGAGAAAGAGACAGAGAAGTGCACACACCAGAGGCACACAAGCAGGGGAGAAAGGCAGAGGGGGAGGTGTAGTGGGGGTGGGAGAGGGACAAGGGGACTCCATTGAGTTTACAACCACCACACAGGGCTTGATCTCATGACCCTGAGATCAGGACCCGAGCTGAAATCAAGAGTAGGAGGCTCAACCAACTGAGCCACTCAGGTGTCCCAAGAAAGCTAAATTTAGCTAGATTAGACTGAGGGGTAATTTACTTCCCAGGCTACTTTTGAAAACAATAGAGCAATCAGCCTCAAATTAATGGAGATGGAGTTTGAGATGATGCTAAACAAGGCAAGCACCTTAACAGAGAAATCAGAAAATAAGACAGTCCTGCTTAAACCACTGTCATTTTAGAATGGCTGTAAAGATATCCAAAACTGATGCTTTTGAGAAATCAGAGGCTTCATACAGGAGAGGAAATAGACATGACTGAAATAGTCTAGCCAGGTCATTAGACAAGCAAATCAAAACAAAAAACAAACAAACAAAACCTTTGAGGTTGAGAGGGAATCAGTATCCAGAGCTTCTTTAAATATCTAGAAAGTGCAGTTTTCACAAAAAATTACAAGACTTACAAAGAAACAGGAAAGTGTGACCCATATAGGGAAAAAAATGCAAGCAACACAAACTTCCTGCGAGAGGGCCTAGATGTCAGATTTAACAAAGATTTCAAAGAAGCCATTATTAAGATGTTCAACGTTCAAAAAACCTAAAGAAACAATACATAAAGAAATAAGTGCAGCTGTGTTAACTGTGCTTTATCAAATAGAGAATATCAATAAGGAAACAAAAATTATAAAAATTAACAAAATGGAACCTCTGGGATTGAAACATTCAGTGATTGAGGTTAAAAACATCTCTACGGAGGGTCAACAAATGTCGCTAGAAGAAAGAATCAGTAAAGTTGAAGGCAAATTGATAAGGAATGCTATCTGAAGAACAGCAAGAAAAAGAATGAAGGAAACCAACATAACCTTAGAGAAATGTGGGGCAACATTAAAGCACAGGACTAGAGTACTAAGAGGAGAGGGAGAAGAATCAGAAAGTTCCAGAAAATAATGGCTGAAAACTTCACAACTGATTAAAAAACATCCATCTACACATCCATGGAGCTCAGCAAATTCCAAGTAGGACAGATACAGATATCCACACCCAGACATACCTCAGTAAGAAAGAAATACAAAGACAAAGAAAAAAATTTCCAAGAGAAAAATTACTACTGGCTTACAAAATATCCTAATAAGATTAAAAGTTGATATCTTCATAGAAACAATGGAGGCTTGAAAGCAGTGCAATGACATTATAAGTGTTAAAAAAAAAAAAATCAACATAAATCTCCTTTTTCTCAGCTCTATGGAGATACAATTGACATATAACATTGTATAAGTATAAAGGGTACAAAGTGATGATTTGATATACATATATATTGCAAAATGTTTACCACAATAAGGTTAGTTAACCCATCCATCACCTCACATAGTTACCATTCTATTGTACATGTGAGGTGAGAATATTTAAGAGTTACTCTCGGCAACTTTCAAGTAAACAACACAGTACCATCAGCTGTAATCACCATGCTGCATATTAGATCCCTAGAATTTATTAATCATATAACTGGGAGTTTGACCCCTTTGACCAATATCTCCCTACTCCTCCCAACTCTAAGCCTCAGTCAATCACTAATCTCTTTTTCTATTAATTCGATTTTTTTAGATTCCACATACGAGATCAAACAGAATTTGCCTTTCCCTGTCTGATTTATTTCACTTAATAAATGCTTTCATGATTCCCTCAAGTTGCCACAAATTGCAGGATTTTCTTTCTTTATGGCTAGATGATATTTCAATATATTAGATATTTTATATTTAATTTTATATTAGATAGTGTATATACATATCACCTTTCTTTACTCATTCATCCATTGTGGAACACTTAGTTTGTTTCTGTATCTTCACTCTTGTAAATATACTATAATGAGTAAGGGAGTGCAGAGATCTCTTATCTCTTCAAGATCCCATTATCATTGCCTTTGGATACATAACCCAGAAGTGTGGTTGCTGAATCATGTGATGATTCTATTTCTAATCTTTTTAGAAAGTTCCATACTGTTTTCCATAATGGTTATTCCAATTTAATTCCCACCAACAGTCTACAAGGGTTCCCTTTTCTCCACATCCTCATCAACACCTGTTATCTTTTGCCCTTCGGATACAAGCCATTCTAACAATGCAGTATATCTCCTTGGGGTTTTGATTTGCATTTCCCTGATGCCTACTGATCTGGAGCATCTTTTATGTACCTGCTGAGCATTTGTATGTCTCCTTTGGAAAGTATCTATTCAGGTCCTTGGCCTATTTTAAAATTGGATTAATAGTTGCTTTTGATATTGAGTTATATGAGTTGTTCATATATTTGGGCTATTAACCCCTTATCAGATATATGGTTTAGAAATATTTATAATACAGATGCCTCCCACTCCAGTCTGCCTTTTCATTTTGTTTCTTTTGTTATTCACAAGTTATTTAATGTGATGTAGTCCCACTTGTTTATTTTTGTTTTTGTTGCTTGTTCCTTTGGTGTCAAACAAGGATCTTATATCCAGAGAAACTATTTTTAAAAATGAAGACAAAATTAGCTTTCCCAGAATACACAGAAATAAAGAAGAAACTGGAAAAATCTATTGCTAGCAGACCAACCTATCTTAAAAAAATACAAAGGAAATTCTTCAGGCTAAAAGCAAGTTGATCCCAAGCAGCAATTTAAATATGTGTATACGTACACATGTGCACCTACACATACACACACACAAACACACACACACAGGTTCAGTGAAGGTTTTTACATAATAAAAGAAAGAATAGCATCAATATTTTTCCTTTTTTCTTACCTTATTTAAAACAATTGCATAAATGTTTATGCATATATGTTTACAGATTGTCGGGCCTATAATATACAGAGATGCAACATATGCAAAGATAAAAACACAAAGGATGTGTGTGGAAACAAATATGTACTAGAGTGAGGATATGGCAGATGGTAACTTGAGTCAAGAGAAACAAAGGAAGAGAACCAAAAATGGAACAAAAGGAGACTAATACACAAGCACCATAAATACATACTTCCTCTCCTTCTCTCGGTTCTTCAATAGACATCAAATTACATGAAGTGATAATTATAACAATTTATTGTTGGAGCAATATCTATGGATGTTTGTATGGAATATAGAAGATACAGCTAATTTGGAGGATTCACTAACATTTTGTATCTCACTGAAATAAACTAATTATGTATCTGAAAACAATTTCTGATAAGTGAATATATACACTGTAAGCCAAGAGCAATCAATAAGTAAGTAACTCAAACTATGTAGTGAAAACATCATTAAAAGAACTAAAATTTTACACTATAAAATGTTTACTTTATGAAAAAGAAAATACAAAGGAGGGAAAAGAAACAAAAGCGACATGAAACATATAAAAAACAAAAAGTAAAATGGCAGGAGTAAGTTAAACTATCTCAATATAACACTAAATGGAATCAGCAAAGTTGATAAATCTTTTGTTATACCAACAAAGCAAAAGAGAGGAGACTCAAATTACTAAAATGAGGAATGAGAGAGGGGCCATTTCTATTGACCTCATAGAAACAAAAAGGATTTTAAGGAAATGAAGTAAAAGAATTTTAAGGAAATAATATAAACAAATGACCAAAAATTAGACAACTCATAAAAAATGCATAAATTCCTAAAAGACACAAACCACTGATGAAGAAACAGACAATCTGAATACACTTTTAAGAACTGCAGAGATTGGGGCACCTGGGTGGCTCAGTGGGTTAAGCCTCTGCCTTCGGCTCAGGTCATGATCCCATGGTCCTCGGATCCAGTTCCGCATCAGGCTCTCTGCTTAGCAGGGAGCCTGCTTCTCCCCTCTCTCTGCCTGCCTCTCTGCCTACTTGTGATCTCTGTCTGTCAAATAAATAAATACAATCTTTAAAAAAAAAAAAAGAATTGCAGAGATTAAGTTTTTAATCAAAAGCTCCCACAAAGAAAAGCCCAAGTTCATATGGTTTCCCTGGTAAATTCCCCAACACAGTTAAAGAAGAACTGATACCAATTCTTCATAAAATCTTCCAAAATACAGAAGAGGAAGAAACACTTCCCAACTTGTTTAGTGAGGCCAGTATTAAATGGATACCAAATGAGAGAAAGACATCAAAAGGAAAGAAAATTACAAAACATTATCTCATGAATGTAGAACCAAAAACCTTGAATAAAATACCAGTTATCTAAATCCAGCACCAAACACAACCTGACAGGATATTTGTTAAAACCTAAACTACATCATACTTAATGGTAAAAGAATGAATCTTAAACCCTAAGATTAGGAACAAGATGGAACGTCTGCTCTCACTACTCTTATTCAACATTGTATTAGAGACTGTCACCAGGACATCTGGGTTTAAAATGAAATAATATGTATCCAGATTGGAAAAGAGTTAAAACTACCTCTATCTGCAGGTGGCATGATTGTGTATATAGAAAATCTTAAATATTCTATTAAAAAACTAATAGAATTAATAAATGAGTTTAGAAAGGGTGCACGACATAAGATCAATATACAAAAATCAATTCTATTCCTCTGACCTTGCATTGAACAATATGAAAATGAAATTTACAATTTCCTTTGTAAAAGGATAAAAAATAAAATACTGAAGAGTACCTTTAACCAAAGAAATGGCAAAAATAATACTATGAAATCTACAAAACACTGCCGAAAGAAATGAAAGATATGAATATATGTAAAGATATTCCATCTTCATGGACTATAAGACTTAATTTTGTGAAGTTGCCAATACTCCCGAACTGATCTTCAGATTTAACACAATCTCTAAGAAAATCCCAGCCGGTTTCTTTGCAGAAACTGACAAGCCCTTAAATTCGTATCAAAATTCAGGGCACCAAAATATCTAAACAATTTTGAAAAAAGCAAAGTTGGAGGACTTCCTGTCTCAATTTCAAGACTTACTACCATACCACAGTAATTATGTTTGGTACTGGCATAAAGATAGATACATAGATCAGTGGAATAGAAATAAGCCCTCACATTTATGGCCAGTTGACTTTCAACAAAGGTACCAAAATAATTAAGTCGGGGGACACTTGGGTGGCTCAGTCAAATAAGTGGCCAACTCTTTATTTCGGCTCAGGTCATGATCCCAGGGTTATGAGATCGAGCTCTGCATCTGGCTATGAGCAGGGTGGTGGAGCCTGCTTAAGATTCCCTCTCTGACCCTCTGCCCCTCTGCTCCTTTCTCCCCAACCCCTCTCACACTCTCATTCTCTAAAATCATCATAATAATAATAACAATAATAATTGATTTTATCAATAATTAAGTGGGGACATAATTAACGTTCCAACAAATGGTGCTAGGACCCTGGATATTCATATACAAATTTTACACTGAATGGGTCAAAGACCTAAATGTGAGTCCTGAAGCCATAAACTCCTAGAAGGGTGAACTCCTAGGGATAGACCTTTATGACTTCAGATTTGGCAAATCATTCTTGGATGCAGCACCAAAACACAAGCAACAAAAGAAAAAAATTTGATAAACTGTACTTCATCAAAAATTAAGATTTTTGTGCTTCAAAGAACACTCACAAGAAAATAAAAAGACAAACCACAGAATGGAAAAAATATACAAATTATATGTCTGATAAGAGATTAAATCTAGTATATATAAAGAAAACTTAACAATTCCACAACAAAAAGACAAATAACCCTATTTAAAATGGCCAAAAATAAAAAATGATGCAACTATTGTGGTGGGGAAAAAAAATAAAAACCCTTTAGAAAACTCTGGTATTTCTTCCAAATGTTAAACATAGAGCTACCATGTGACCCAGGAATGCCAATGATAGGAATATATCCAGGATAAATGAAAATATATCCACAGAAAAACTTCTTCACCGGTGTTCATGGCAGATTATTCATCTCAGCCCAAAAAAACAGAAATAACTCAAATGTACATCAACTGAAGAATAGATAAATAATTTGTGGTATATCCGTGCAATAACATACTAATTAGGAATAAAAATCAATGAAGTACTGATACGTGCTACAACCCAGATAAACCTTGAAAACATTATGTTAAGTGAAAGAAATCATTGTAGAAGATCACATGCTGAATGATTCAATCATATGAAATGTCCAGAATGGGCAAATCTACAGTGCCAGTGGGTAGTTTAATGGTTGCCTAGGACTAGGGTGTTTGGGAAAATAGACAGCAACTGCTAATACATGAAGAGTTTCTTTTTGGGATGATAAAATGTTCTAAAATTGATTGTATGCATGGTTGCACAAATCTGTAAATATATTAAATCACTGAAATGTATACTTTAAATGGATGAACTGTATGTTATGTGAATTATATCTCAACATAGCTGTCATTAAAAAAAAAAAAAAAAAGGCAGTATCCCCATGCTTCTGAACCATTTAATAAGCCAGGAAAGATTTTAAAACATCCAGAAAGAAAGTGAGCTTGAGAAAAAAAAAAAAATTGTTCTAGTACTATGCATGTCTAAAGCATCCTACTGATTGGCTTTTTTTCTCAGCTAAACTTCTTTTAAAAATACAACTTTTGCTCCATTCCATCTCCTCCTTCTATCTTCCCTCTTTCTTCTACTTCAGTCATCAACTGGGTTTGAAGTATCCATCTTTTTTTTTTTTTTAAGATTTTATTTATTTATTTGACAGACAGAGATCACAAGTAGGCAGAAAGGCAGGCAGAGAGAGAGGGGGAAGCAGGCTCCCCACTGAGCAGAGAGCCCGATGCGGGGTTCAATCCCAGGATCCTGGGATCATGACCCGAGCCCAAGGCAGAGGCTTTAACCCACTGAGCCACCCAGGTGCCCCTGAAGTATCCATCTTGACCTTGAATCTTCCCTCCCTCTCGGTTTCTTTATTCAATCATCTACAATGACCTGCTTATTCCTTCATTTAATCCTCTTCTGGCCTTCCTGACAATCTAATTGACTCACATGATGGAATGATATAAATAGCAGTAATTTTGTGAAAAATATCACTGTTTTGTAAAATACACCACATCCAGTTGTGTAAATTAATTATACTCCATCTCAGCTGTGTTTTACTTGTATTTGAAATACTCTAATATTCCACCAAAATATAAACATGGTGTTTCTCATATAAATATTCTTAAGGTGTTCCTCACATGGCTGCTGTTTTCATTGTTTGGTAAGCAGCTATCATGGAGAAAAAAACACACACACACGCTTGGACTTTAAAATACATGTGTATCATATGGATATATTTCAAGCTGATCCTACATTTGGAATGTCCAAAATCTATAGTTAATGATCAAAACATAATTAAAAATTTTAAAACTATAAATGTATACTAAGGAAAATTTAGTAACCAATCTTCTGATTCACCAATCCTTATCTTCTCAAATTATTATCTCTTCCAGAACTTTTCATTGTTTCAATTCTTGAAAGATTCTTAAGGGAGACTTTTAAATGTCTTTTTCCTCTTAGAAACAGAAAGATACATCTTACAGAAATTAAATTGAAGTATAAAATATTAAAGTTTGTTTTAAGAACTTGAATCCCCAGTGTAGACTTGATTTCTCAGTCCCATATAATTCCATAAAAGGAAACCATATAATGCTATCATTCGCAATTTATATTTCTAGGCCTCTTTTTAGGAGACAGACCAGAAGACAAACATCTTCAGGTTAGCATCGCCATGAGCACCACAGCTCAAGTTCAGTAAATTAGAGTTTAGATGATCAAAAAAGTTGAATATCTGACCTCCAAATTTTTCTTAATTAAATGTTTATGAACATACACTTTCAAAGAAATTGTTGAGATAAAAATAATGTTAGGGGAATATTTCTGACATGTTTAAAAACAGGATGAGGGGCGCCTGGGTGGCTCAGTGGGTTAAAGCCTCTGCCTTCGGCTCAGGTCATGGTCCCGGGGTCCTGGGATCGAGCCCCGCATCGGGCTCTCTGCTCAGCAGGGAGCCTGCTTCCCTTCCTCTCTCTCTGCCTGCCTCTCTGCCGACTTGTGATCTCTGTCAAATAAATAAATAAAATCTTAAAAAAAATAAATAAAAACATGATGAATAAGTTTTATCTAGTATGACTGAAACATGGTATGCTGGATAGTTAAACCAGGAAATTAAACTGAATGTATAATAACATCCCGAAATTATTTTTGGTATGAGTAAACCATATAATTTTTAAGAGTTATCCCTATTAACTATATTTAGTCCTTTTTTATGTAAGCTTTTTATGACACACAATGAATAATAAGAGTTTGCCTCTTCAACCTTACCCAGATGAGTGTTACCATCTATTCTCTCAACAGTTATGGGTGTTTTTTTACCACTCCAGTATATGTATCTTTCTCTTTGATACAAAAGAGCAATGACTATAAAGCATCGTTTAATTTGTTAAGCACTTATAAAAATGTCTTCCCCTAAAAAACACATTCAGTTACTAGCAATTATTCATACAGCAAAATAAATGTAATTTCAGGATGATTTGATGTGGTGTTTAATGAAAAGGCTTTACCAAATAAGAAGTGTCAGGGAAGACTACTCTAAGTCTTGTTTCAAACTAGCTCCATTACATTGACAAGTTATTTTCCATTTCTTGCCATTTCATTTTGTTATCTATAAAATGAAGTTGGACAACATCATTTCTAAGGTTCCCTTCCAGCTCCAAAATTGTGTGTGCTTTTTTTTACGATTTGTAATTAATTTATAAATTGAATGCAAGGTACTGCAGTAAACTACCAATATAATAAATTGTGGCATATGATTTCAGAATGACTAAACATTGGAACATTTGGAATTTATCCTACTGATGTAATACAACTCTATTCATTTGCTGCTGAAACTCAATATAAAAGAATATAAATACACAAGGAATAGTGAACTAATCACCTGGAGTGATATAATGGGTAGACATTGTAAATTCATTATATGTTCAAAGGCTTCACCTGCCATCCTGTTAGCAAATATATGAGCTATGATAAATCAGCCTAAGGGTAAGCCTTGATCTTGTCTCCCATTGTAAATCAGCTTATCAACAACTCACACTAATATAGTAATGTCAGTGAAAAATAAATAACAGTCTATGAATTAAGTTTTGTTAGGAAACAAAATGAGATGCTTTCTAATGCCGACATCATGCTTGATTTTTAATGACAGACAAAATAAACTGAAGGAATGTGTAATGAATGGGTGAAAATATAATGGTTTATATGTTCACATTTGGGTTTCAGTTAGCTTTATCACTGGACATAAATCCACTTTAATCTCAAAATTTCAGATTTCAAAATTCACCTTTCATGAAGTGAGAGTCAAAATAAAAGCAACTGGAAAAAAACAAACAAACAAACAAACCATGGGAGAGAGCATGAAAGCACGAGAAAGAATGGAATAAGAGAAAAAGTCCAAAGTGAGCAATATGATGAAAAAAAATGTTAGCATGTTTACAGAAATGAAGTGTGTACATCTTTAACTTACATGTTTATATTAAATTAGAATAACTATGTTGGCACAATTAGGTAATTAAAGCAGTCTCTGGTAGGTTGTGCAGAAAAGACACCCAGAACTAGAGTTCACAGACTTTATCGTAAGAATCATACCAGAGACAGAAAAGCAAGAGCAACTGAGTACATACGCATTCAGTGTGAATCCCAGTGGTTCACAAAGTAGGATGTATTCATAACCCATGGATAACCAAAGGACTATCTCAGCATTATTTGGAATAAAACCCGAGATTAAGTGATCTACCATTGTGGCGGCCAGCTGCTAGTCACATTTCTCAAGAGACAATGCTGTCTTACCTACTTTCAAAAGAAAGAATAACAAGGTTGCCAATACTTTTATAGTATTGTTATTGTTGTTTATTATAGAACATGTACATTTCTAAGAATTTTACATTAATATGTTTATTTAATCACAGCACCAGTTGTATGAGGGTACTGTGGTTATTCGACCATACTGATGAAGAAAGTGGCTGATTAACTTGCTCAAGGTCACAGAAGGGGAGCCAGAATGTAAATTCAGACATGTGGCTCTAGAATCTAAGCCTTCAACTTCTATGCTCTATTGCCCTTTTATGGGAAGTGTCTTTTCCTATGCAACACAGCATGGTGGTTATGAGGGCAGGCTCTGTATTTGTATTCGCCGGTCTTAGCTCTCAGGTCCTCTCTTCATTTGCTGTGTGTACATAGATGTTGTAACATCTCTAAGCACTTCAATTTTCTAGTCTTAAAAAATGAGAAATGATAGTACTTTACAGAGCTGGAGGAAGAACTGAATATAATAGTGCTTACAAAGAACTTGCATGCTTCACTCCTTCAATAAATGTTAGCCTGTGCCTGGGATATAGCATTGCTTTTGCTTAACGTATCTTTTATGCATGAGATAAAGCAACTTCATGACAAAAGACCTGTTGGTGGCTTCCTCAGAAGTGAATTATGAACATAATCAGGTGTTTAGAGCTCCATAAGTGCCTTTTCAGGGATGCACTTCTGATAATCCAATCCAATATGCCAAGATGACAAGTCCAGGAATTCTGAATGACTTTTGCAGCTTACAAGGCAGAACCAGGACTACTGTCTTTGACCCTCTTCCCATCCCCATCTTCTTTCCTTTGAGATCCATTTGTAACTTAAAGGTGGGCTATTATTATTTTAAAACTTGAAAAGGAGAAAAAATAAAATACCATTTGCAAATCTTAGCGAGTATCTTCAAAAAAGCTGGAGGGGTGATAGTATATCGCTTCCGGAATTGGGAAGGTAGATGATGGAGTAAGAGAGAACCAGTCTCAGGTTCATTTTTGTTTTGGTTTTTCATCATCCCATAATGGCTATAAGACTTCAAAGCCTAGTCAAAACCTTGGCGAATGGAGAATGGTTGAGAAGTGTGCAATAATAGGTAGGCCTAGAAGCCATCTAAGAAAATCTTCAAGTCCCAAGCTCACCTACAAAATAAAATTGA
Organism: Martes martes; assembly: GCF_963455335.1. NCBI lineage: Eukaryota > Metazoa > Chordata > Mammalia > Carnivora > Mustelidae > Martes > Martes martes. The sequence continues at coordinate 40,496,911 of NC_137892.1, forward strand.
GCTCCTAGGTCCAATGAGTCTAACTAGACAATGTAATGAGTTGAGGGGGAAGCCAAATACGTGCTTAGACTCTCAACCCATCCAAACCAAATCAACTGCTGTAAGGACTAGTCAAATATACTGTTCTCTGGAACAACTGCTCAATGTCTCAGTCTAAGGAGCCTTGGGAATAGATCAGGATCTTCAGTAGAGTATACCCTGACCATAATTAGGCATTTATTTGTCTATTTGTTACTTATTTATTTGAATGGTTTTATCTATCCAACCATAGTATTCCTTTGTTGTAACGATTTCATTCTTTCAAAATACCTTTTTTAAAATTTAAATTCAATGAGCCAACTTACAGTATGCCATTAGTTTCAGATGCAGTGTTCAATAATTTATCAGTTGCAGGTAACACCCAGTGCTCATCACATCACACGTCCTCCTTAATGCCCATCTTTCAAAATTTATGGCACCTAACAGATTGTATTTTCTAAAGATGACCACAATGTTATATCTTTTGTCTTCCACAATGTGATCTTGTCAACCTTCTTCCCACCCTACAAAGAACTGAAGACTATTTCTCCACCCCCTTGAGTCTTGGGAAGGGCCAGTGACTGCTGTCATCGATAGAACAAACAGAAGTGTTGCTGGTCCCAGTTTCTGCTTCCTGCCTCTTGGAAACCACCTATCCTGTGAGAATTATGGTTTCCCTGAGAACCCACATTGTGAGAACACTGGAAAAGCTCTGGATATAAGATGCTATGGAAAGAGAAAGAGAGAATGAAAGAGAACAATGGGCCAAAGAGAACTAAAGTGTCAGATACGTGTGTTGGAAAACAATGTTCGTATTTTCATAATTCTGCTGTCAGGGCTTTATGAGCAAAGACTACTGTGGGTGGAGGAGTGTGATAATAACCCTAAAGGAAAAGACCTTTAAAGATTTAGAAATTTATTTCCCCCAGGTCATTTCTTTATGAGACCCTCTCCTCCTCTCCCCAGAGAGAATTTTGTTTGTCTCTCTCACCGTCTCTGTCTTGCAAAGGGGAGGAAGGCTTGGTATGCCAGCTGTTTACATAAGCTCCAATAATTCATAATTTCAGTTTCCTCTTCATTAGTACAATACCCTTTACACCCAGATTACATCTTACCCTCAACATGTCACCTGGTAAGGGACTAGGATATGGTGAGCTAGTGCTGGGATCATCGTGTGAGTGAATAAACAGTCTCTTCTCTGAACTGGAAACTTCATGGTTGCCTACAAGGATCAATAAATGAAGATATAAAAACCTAACAATGTGAAGTTATTTTGGAAATGGATCCTCAGCTGCCCCAGCTGCCACTACCTGGATCAGAGACAAACTGCCCAGCTGAGCCATTTTTCACTTTCTGACCCACAAAATCATGAACAAAACAAAATGGTTATTCTAAACCACTAAATTTTAGAGTAGTGTTATACACAGGAATAAATAATTGGAAAACAGTGGGTTCTCTGTCTAAATGATATCTTTAATGTATTGTCTTATTGTCAAAACATTCCTTTTCATCACTTATTTTAAAATATTACATATTTTTGTAAACCCATGACCAGGTTTACATATAAGAGAAATTTTGCACTGCAATGGACTATTCTGCTCCACTTCATGTATTTTATTTTTTATTTTATTCTAATTTTTCTTTTAACAGATACTTTTTGATATTTAAAGTTGCCTGTCTTCTCTCTCTTTAAATTTCATATCTTCCTTTTTATGTTATACATGCGTGTGTGAATGTTTATAGGTATGAATGTATAAAAGTATATATTCATTTATTCACATGTTTATTTATGAGTATGTTTGTTTCTTTATTAATAGAGTAACACCTATGTTTTGCCATTTCCAAGCGAATGCAATACATCCCGCAAAGAGGTTACGTACAGTGTTATAACATATGTTTATGAGTTCAGGATGGAAATAAGGGTATCTCTGAGTAATGCAACCAGATGTACACATGTTTACACAAAATATAAATGGGCATTTGAATCTAATGGAATCCCAATGATTGGAACAACACAAATGTCAGCTGCCATCTTTCCTACATATGACATCTATATTATCCTGTTTACCTGACCAATATGCCATTATCACAGTGCTATTCCACTATTAAATCATTTGCATAGGTTAAAAATAAAAATATATAAATATATAAAAATAAAAATATATAAATACATAAAATGCATAAAAATAAAAATATATAAATATATAAAATATATAAAAATAAAAATAAAAAAATTATAAGCCTCATCAGGGAGTTTAGCGATGTTGGGTTCTTACCCTGACTCTGCTTGCCCAGTCTAGAGACTCTGAGCAGACCATAAGAAAATCATTTCAAAGTTTCTTCACCTAAAAACCAGAAGAAAGGTTTATGTAGGAATAAAGTTCTAGCATTCACGAATTCACTTCCTGAGGGTGAATTGATAGAAAAACAGAATGAACAAGAGCTGTAAGCAGAAGTAGATTCCTGAGAGAGTGACAGAGAAGAACCAAGTGGGGAAAGACTGGGAAGGTGTGATATATCATACCTTCATATTTCATATTTCAAACTAGAGTTAACCTTGGGAAAGATTTATTCTCAAAATAGATAATCCCCTTTACAGAAATTCAACATTTTGCCTCAGTGAGTGAAAATAGTATAAAATGCCTGATGATTACCAGGGTTTTAAAGGATAATTTTAAATAAAGAAAGATATTTTGAAAAGGGATGGTAATAAATTCAAAATGGAAATGACGTTATAATTTGGGAAGACTTGCTTTCAGATGTTCTTAACCTTGAATTCATGAATCCATGAACTTCAGGTTGTCCCTTAATCTCCTGAAGCTGCATGCAAAATCGTGTGATGTGTCTTTTTTTTTTTTTGGAGAAGCTTTATATCGTTATATATATTTCATCAGATTCTTGAATAGCCTAAGCAGAAATAAAGACTCTCCACAGGTTTCTTTGAAATAATTCAAAGTTGGTGAGCATAAACATGATAAGCTTGGGGGAAGTTTTATAAATGGACCACATCCCTTTTACCTCCATTTCCTAATGCTTAAGATCAAAATAGTCACCTCTAAAGCGTAAACATATTTGAAAATATCGATTATACAAACAGATTTTGAACTAACCAAATGGGAGTCATTAGCCCAACCCTAATTGTATGTCACCTTCGCCTCTCCTAAGAAAAGTCAGGGGTTTTAATGCAGTATCATCCCCATTGCTGTACCAGTTGAAACAGCAATAGAGAAAAGCCCCCATCTATGGTGATGGTCTCCTGATGAAAGTGTTACTTTAGTAAAGACAAGAGGTAATCTTAGAAAGATTTACCTCTGTTTCTTGATAATGGGATAGGACCGTTGAATTTTGTTGACAGATCTGCTATCAGATCAGTTACTGTTATAATGAACAAAGTGAGGGGCTGCTGAAAATTTTTGATAGAAAAATTTAGTTTAAAATTTATTTTCTAGGGGGTGCCTGGGTGGCTCAGTGGGTTAAAGCCTCTGCCTTTGGCTCAGGGCATAATCCCAGGGTCCTGGGATCGAGCCCTGCATCGGGCTCTCTGCTCGGCAGGGAGCTTGCTTCCCGCCCCCCTTCTCTCTGCCTGACTCTCTGCCTACTTGTGATCTCTGTCAAATAAATAAATAAAATCTTTTTAAAAAATTCATTTTCCACACAAAGTATGAACCCTGCTCTCAATGATTAGATATACAAGTTTACTGATTGTGAGGATGCTTTTTAAAAGAACAAATTTCTACAGTAAAAATTAGTAAGTTATTCCCTAGCAAATGCTGAATAAAATCCAATTTAAGTTACTGGTCTCTTCACAAAAAATAACAAGCATGCTTTTTGCAAGGCATATAGGAGATAACTATAGTATGTGTGTGCATTAGATAGTTAACACATTTTCAGTAAAGACACTGATCCCACTAAGAGCCCAGCCAACTGATATTAAGTATAGAGAATTATTTGGATATTTTAATAAGATAATATTGTTAGGTTTAATATTTCTTGTCCAGACTAAATGGAACAAATACCACCTGGGCACAGAGAATGGTAGACTTTTATTATTTGATTAGAATAAATAGATATTTTGCCTCATCTGTTCTTTTTTATTGTGATCAAAATTTTGCTTGCGGGAACATCTCATTTGCCTCATTTTCTTTCATAACTTCGGAACAAAACCAAAGTTGTTTTGTACATAATGTTTTCTTGTAAAGTAATAATATTACTCCATCAGCACTCAGTGGGCAAACATATTTTTCAACATTCCTCTTTTAATTAACTTGTCTTACAAACAAAGGCTACCAGATGAACACAATTTATCCACAGCATGTATTTTCAGCTAGAAGGCAGATAATTATTGCTCACTGCAGAAATAATGTTCTCCTACTTGCTCATGTAAAACAAACTTTAAATGTCATTTTACAGCGATAAAGATTACATAGCACAGGGCTGTCTTAAGGGAGGACAATTACCCAGAGGAACTTCTCATTAACCTGAAGGTCAGGGGTGAGAGATGATCACCAGCTCTGGCTAACGGGAACTTAAATTGCCCTACTCTAAATATAATGTCCTCATAATCACAAGAGTGGCGACAGTAAAGACTAAACAGTTATTGTGATACATTTCTGTGTGGAATTATACATTGTGGAAAGTGACTCGGTACCTGCAACCTTGTCCCTTCTGTCTGGGAACCAGAGTCCAGCGGCATTGCATGGAATAAAGAGGCTCTGGAAGTGAATTGCCTCCTTTAATAAACTAGTGGCAGCTCAGCAACATTTAAATGTATCGTTTCAATTAATCACAGCAATTGCAAAGTGATCCTTAAGCATTAAGAGAAAATTGTGCTTTCAAACAGACTGCCTCCAGTCTGCCAACCATGCTCAGCTGTACTAAGGCATTTCAGCGATGTATATGAGAGTAGGAAGCACTCGAGAAAATCATGCTTACTCATTTTTAAGCTGTAGATTAATTTTCTAAGCTGTGAAGTTCTTAAACCTCCTTTGTAAAACTTAGATCATTTGTTTTCTTAATCTAAATGTCTAACCTTTCCCTAAAGAACAAAAGTTTACTTTGGCTTGCATTAACTCCTCCCCAGATCTGTCATACAAGCAAATACGCTGCTTTTTTAGTTCTCATACTCCATAAATTGTAAGCCAAACAATACGTTTAGTAGTAGTTCTCCAGGGGAGCGTGAAGAGAGAAAGAAACACAATCAAACTACACACATTGACTCCTGTCCCGATGAAAGATGAGTGCGGAACAATTCACGCTATATGGAAGTTCGGGAGAGACCAATGTGGCCTAGAAGCAGTCCAAAGGGAAATGCAACGCGAGCATGACTAAACTATTGGGAAGGGTGTTATACATTGATATGAAGAGGAGACACACAGCTCCTAGGGGGCAGGTCACATGATCTCCTGGCCAGTATAAAGGTCTTATAGGAAGATATGGACTGGTCTGATAACTTAAAATAGAAACAATGTATCTCTTGGTGCAATGAGAAACCTAGACAAAGAAAATCATAAAGTGATTAGCATATCCCGGAGAAGGTTAATCTTCCTGGCTGAAGAAAGGCTGAAAAAAGAATAGAGAGATATTTTCTGGTTAATGTGAAATTGGCAGTCACCCTGGAAAGGAAATGAGAAAAAGCCCTAAAATTGGCTTTGGGCCTTAGGATCTTTTGAATGACAGTTCACTTACCAGGGTGGGAGTTTTTTCATTCTTTTGCTTGAAATAACAACTAATAGGAAAGGCATTTAAAAATTAGATCCCACAGAATATTCATTGATTGTATTTGTATGGGGAAAGGGTTCCGTTGGGTAAGGAACACTCTGTTCAACCGCAAACATACTTTTAAAGCGTAAACACACAGATAAACAACCGGAATCTGAGAGTGGGGAGGCTTTTATCCTCGAGAGTCCTATGAGTAAAAAAGACCGAGGGCTGAAAGCAGTAACAAGCTAAAGGGCAGCTCTACTGGTTTGCAGCTTAATCAATTGGTCCTGGTTCTAGAAAATTTCCGAGTATTAAAGGCATTAAAGATAGATGTCTCCCCAACCCCTCCTTTTTAACAACAAACCATAAATTTTATAAGGTAGTAATTATGTCTGCTTTTTAAGCTCTAAGACTTTCTCTTTTCTTAAGCTTATAAAACTGACTGCTGGAGGATAAAAGGAGGAAATAAGAAGTATAATCTTCAAATGAGGGAAGAGGGACAGGCCCTACATACTTAGGATAGAGGATTTGCCCTGGAACTACAGGTTGGCTTGAAGTTACAGAGAAATATAAAGTGACCAGCTTCTTCCCTTGAAAAACACTTTGTTGTTCTAGGCCTTCCCTTTGGATGATGGGTTGATTTGTAAACTAGTTTGTGCTGATAAGGTGGAAAGAAGTGACTAAAAGGAGAGTCCATCTGGTTCAAGTGATGTGTGCAGGTTAACTATAACTAGTCATCAGTACGACCCCACCTGAGCAACCTAATTTACATTCATGAAACCTGGGGGGAATGCAAGTCAGGGAGGTGCCAGCAGAGAGGGTGATGTCAGGCTTTGGGGGCCTGTGGCTATGTGTGCATGAGCCCCAAGCATCAGACATGCTCCTTTGGCTTCACTGTCCAGAGGCCAGGGGCACTCAAGGTACTGTAATATATTCTGACCCTTCCCAAGAGGGAGAGGGAACATTTTACAAAGGCATTCTAGTCCCTTCTAAACACTTTAGTGGTTTCCTAATTTAAGTGTTGCGGATAAAAAAAATCATTCCTATCTTATACAGGGCTATAAAACAAGTAGTCCTTTTACAGAAAATATGAAGTCCTCTGTGTTTTTATATAACGTTGAGTAAAATGTGTAGTAAGTTAAATATTTAGTAAAAAGTTTCAGTAGGTTACTTTACTTTGACTTCTCATTGACCGGTTATAAGCACCTTTAGAAATCATTTCAATGCCGCACAAAGTAACTCGACAGGAGGCTAAGTCCTGCAGAAGCATCGTATTTAAATTTGGAATAAGCTACACAGAACGTGATGGAGAAATAATCATAAAAATATTTCTATTGCTGTCTTCCTGTCTTTACACATGACACATTAAAATACGGGGCGCCTGGGTGGCTCAGTGGGTTAAGCCTCTGCCTTCGGCTCAGGTCATGATCCCAGGGTCCTGGGATTGAGCTCCGCATCGGGCTCTCTGCTCAGCAGGGAGCCTGCTCCGCCCCCCCCACCCCCGCCCCGTGCCTGCCTCTCTGCCTACTTGTGATCTCTGTCTGTCAAATAAATAAATAAAATCTTAAAGAAAAAAATACCATTATCCATTTTAAAAACAAGGCTTATCACTTGATGTGACATGAGAATGCATCCTGAAGACAATTAAGTGTAATCCCAGTACATCTCTGAGCCAGTGTTGCTTGAGACATCTGTACATATCTAGCACATTTTTACCCCTCTTTATTTAAACTCTCCAAGACGTGTTTGTATGCTACAGCATGGGCTGAATCTTTTCATGCTTAAGTTAAAATACACTGAAAGAATTTCTCATTTAAACATATTTTTTCTCACACCCACGGAGGACAAAAAAGAAATTATTTAACTAAACAGTGGCTGAGAGATAGAAAACATAAAACACGACCAGATAACACCATCCCGTGGTCATGCCCTGTAGCTCACACTCAGGATGGTTTGGGAAATGGTGTGCTTTTGTCTCTGATGATAAAGTCTGCTGTTTCTGCATTTAGGGGGAAAAAAATGACTGAAAGCCAGCCAAGGAAAAGGGCTTGTTTGTTTTTTCAGTAGTGCTTTTTTTTTTTTTTAAACAAAGAAATCTTAGTTAACAGAATGATTTTAAAGAAACCTAGACACCAAAAATAAATTCATTTGGTTAATAATAGGTATCTGCATTAAAGTATCTGCATTAAAAATAAACAATGCTTTGCTGCTGATGCTAAGAATAAAATGTATTCTTCTTTCCTTTTTTCTTTTTATTCCTTCTTTCCTTCCTTTTATCCTTCGTTTCTTTCTCTCCTACTCTCTATCTCATCTTTCTTCTGCTTCTTTCCTAAAATACTTCTAAGATTTTAAAGATAATCCTTAATCTGTTATAGTAATTTAAAGTTAGCACACTCAGAAAGGACAGCAGCATAGTAAAAACTTAGATTTAAATTAAATAGGAGAGGAGATTAGTTTGCTTATGAAGTAATAGTAGAGGCAAGAATTTTTTTCTTTCCTAATTATTTAAAGATAATTTTCAAATCTCAAGAACGTTTGAGACATTTAAGCTCATGGATCTGTCCATTTCATTATTGTGTTTTTGTGTACTCACTAAGAATCAATGTTTTTAAAATGTATATTGTAATTCTGTTTAGTATTTTATTATTTTTGAAACTTGGAACAATAATGGAATAATAAAGAAATGATTAAGAAGTCATTAAGTGCAGTGTACTATGAACACTGTATCAATTAAAATTATATATTATAGCATTAAGGTTGCAAATTATCTTAGTCATTTCTGGCTGTTATAACAAAAATACTATAGACTTGGTGGCTTAAACAGCAGACATTTATTTCTCACAGCTCTGGAGGCTGGAAAGTCTGAAATCAGGGTGCCATGGTCTGATTCAGGTGAAAGCCCTCTTACTGTTTTTCTCACATGGTGCAAAGAGTGAGATCTGTCTCATCTTCTACTATGGTCATTAATCCCACAAGGATCCCACCGTCAAGACACTGTCTAACCCTAATTACCTCCCAAAGGCCCCACTTCCAAACAGTATTACACTGGTGATGACAGTTTCAACATATGAATCTTAGAGGAACGTATTCTGTCCAAAACACAAATAATTGATCAAAAATTTGTATAAAATTGATCAAAAATTTGTATAAAATAATTATTATTATTTTTTGTTTGTTTGTTTTTGCTGCAGTGGTACCCATTTCCCATTCTTCCAGCAATAGTCTCTACTTTCTTTTTTTTAAGATTTTATTTATTTATTTGACAGAGAGAGATCACAAGTAGGTGGAGAGGCAGGCAGAGAGAGAGAGAGAGGAGGAAGCAGGCTCCCCGCTGAGCAGAGAGCCCGATGTGGGGCTCGATCCCAGAACCCCTGGATCATGACCTGAGCCGAAGGCAGAGGCTTTAACCCACTGAGCCACCCAGCCGCCCCTAGTCTCTACTTTCTTTTGTGCGTTTTTCCCTACTATGTCCTGGATCATACATTCCAAGAGAGGCGTCACCAACAGCTAAATGGTGGGTCATGTGATACGCACCCAGATCAATCAACATGTCCTATATTCTTGGCTGCATGTGCCTAATGGGGGATATATAAGTGCATAGTCCTACTGGATTAAATACAAAAAGAGGTAGGAACAGAAGTTCCCTGTTATGATGATGAGACATCCAAGAGTACAGCCTGTTCAGAGAAAGGAAAAGGAGATGAAGATATAGCAACTGGGCCTAATGATCTCATGGAGTTCCTGTCTTCTTGCCCAAAGTCAGCCAATGTATGAGTTCAGACAACTGCCTTTCCAGTAATATGACCTAATAAATTCTCTCTTGGCTAAAGCCATTTTGAGTTTGATTTTCAGCCATTTGTTACTAACAGAACTCTAATGGATAAATTTGATTACTCATTCAATCCAGATCATCATTTTTGGATTGACTCATCCTGTTTCATACCAGTCAAGGATTGTTAGATATTAAAAATAGTGTTTCATACCTCTATCATGTTCTTTTCTTTGAAACACGGAAGAAATATCCTTTGAAAATGCACATTGATAATATTTCAGTACTGTGTTTAGTACTTTGATTTTTAAACTTGTAAGGAGTTCACGGGGAGGTGGTTCTCTAAGACTTGAGAGAAAAAAGGTTTTGAGTTTTTGATAGGTTTTTGCCTCTTGATATTTGACTAGCAACTACGGCTGGCCTTTTCCTCCAGTGGCCCCTTCCATATGAATGGACTTTCAATGTACATGATGAACCACATAAGCTTTCCACAGGCAGGAATGAATCATACATTGGCCAATATTCTTTTTTATAAGGAAATTTTCCCTAGGCCTTTTAAAAATTATCAAAAATTAGCCATTCTTTTTCCTCAAGATCGACAAAGGAAATTAAAGTAAAGAAAATATCAATAATACTTTTATCTGTTCAAGTATAATGTCAAACTTCTGCCTTTACCTTATTAATTGTTAAAGTAGTTTTTTTTTTTAAATGGAATTTAATTATATGGCTGGTAAATTTTGCATTATCTAGACATAGCCATAATTTCTGTATTTGATTTTCTTCTTTGATTTTTGGAAATGTTAGAACCAAACCTCTTCAACTTTCTGTTTTTTATCTCCCCTTAAGAAAAAGCTGGAACCTGCAATGATTTATACATGAAATTCAAAAGGAGGAAACTATACATTAAAAAAAAAGTTTTTACTCTACAACAATATTCTGGTTCAACTAGAATTTCTTTTGTTATTAATTGATAATCACATCACTGGATATAACTTGTGACTGTTATAGAAATATTATGCTGCTTCACTCTAGGTTTATTGAGCTAAGAGATTCAGAAAGGACTTCTCATTTACATTTTTATCACTGTCTCTTTAAAAGTGTTTATTTAATAACAACTTGATAACAAATCACTAGTCTTCAGAGTCACCTCTTATATATATATTTCTCATCAAACTATATTTTTGAAGTAGCTTTATTTTCATAGGTTTCTGATGCTTTTTGCTTTCAGTGAAGTCAGAGAGAATTATTTCCTCCTCTAAAATTGTTCTGTTTAGCTAAGGCAGAAAAAATTCAATATTTAAAAATTAGTTTTCCATGTGGAAACCTCTAAAATTGGCAAAAAATGTATTTTTAAATAGATAAAGTGTCAATTAATAAAAGGTGGATATTAAAAGACAAACGTAAAGACAACCAGGATATCACTTCCTATATTCCAAAAATCTACATTACCAGAGGACAGGGGCCACACACCTGATTCCTCATGGACTGAGAGCAGGGTTTATAATCAGGCTGTCAGCTTTCTAACCCTGAGATTTCAATCAGAAGTAGTTATTGGGCAGCCTCTCTTTTAAATATTAGGCTTCTACCTGAGATTTTGCTTGTACTAAAAAGCTCTGTGGAAAAGTGAATAAATAAATAGATAAAATAAAAGTTCTTAACTTACTCTGTTAGGAAACTTTTGAGGTCAGCATGCCTAATTAAAAAATGACTGATTCTAAGTCTTCTTGTTTCTCCTCAGTTAGTAACATAAAGCTGTACACAGTATAAAGATAAAGAGGGACAAATTCTACAGAAGATAACAAGACACAGAATCAGGATCCTCATGAGTTAGAAAATTATGCCCCCACAGCTCAAAAGTCAGTCCCTTACCAATAACGAACCTCTTCCTTCCCATCTCTAGGAGAAATAGACAATGATCTTTTCTACCTATTACAAGTTTGAAATGCTTCAAGTAGCTGTGTATACTGCTACACTGCACTCCCATAAGCGCTTTCTTCTCCTTCCCCTAAGCATTTTGAGGCCAGCCACAATCAATACCTTACTATCTTGCCGAGCCATATGCCTAGAACAGGTGCTCTATAAATGTCAGTGGTATAAATGGATACACTTCACTACTCCAATTCCCTTACATAGATGCATCTGTATTACTCATGACCCCTGCAAGGAATATTCCCCTTTTAATTCTTACCTATATAACTCTTCCCGCCCATTTCTCCACACCATGGCTCAACTGGGGTCATCTCCTCAATGAGAGACTGCCTCTGAAATCCTGGGTCTCCTATATATTGTTCTCTTTTATGGAACCCTTGCTTTGTAGAATTATCAAAATTTGTAAAAATATATCTAGTAGTGGATTTACTTATTTTATATTTCACTCCCACTTAGAAAGCAAGCTCTGTACACAACCGGAATGTAATGTGTATGTGTTCTACTAGAACTTAGGCCAACACAGAACTCATAGTTGCTCTTAATATTACCTCATGTATGAATTAAATTAATAAAACAAGATAAATGAGGACCGTTTTGATTTAAGACATATGTGCTTTAATAGCAACCACTTCAGCACCCCTCATGAAGAAAAACCATTAAGCATAAAAGGGGGAAAGAAAAATCTTTGCGCACACAAATAATGCATCCTTTAGACCTTCGCAGAAATGAAAAATCAAGGTCAAAACCAGAAGAGAATGTCTGACTGCATTATTAAAGATACTTTTGAGGACCTTTCCTAACCTTTCTTTACAAGGAACCAGCTGCCTTAGTCAAGAATGACCATACGATTTAAATAATAAAAACGATGCCTATTCTTTTCATTACTGTCAAGGAGCACTGTGGCTCAACATCAATGATTTTTATAAAACCCCTTTTGTGTTTCATCCAAGACTGGGTTTGTAACAAAGACCAACATGTTTGTTGAAAGCTAATTTGTGCTATTCCCGTTTTATTGCTGTGGAAGGATGTGCCCACGTGGAGCAAACAGGCAAAAGAGCAACTGTACCCTGAGAGAGGGAACCGAGTGCAAAGATCTGGAGTGAAAGTACTTTAGAAAAACAGTTAACAGGAGGACCTTTACATGCTAGGCACTTTAGAGATGGTAATTTTAGTAATGATTAAAGTCCACTTGCTTTTCTTTCTCTTGAGAAACAGAATTTTTTTTTTTTTTTCTTTTTCGGAGCTCACTGCAGCAGGGGAAAAAAAAAGACATTTTCTAGCCTTCCTTGCAAATAGGTATGTAGTCTAAGTTCTGGCCATTGATATCTAAGTGGGAAGATGTGCCACTCCCTCCAGGAAAAGGGTGTAAAGGGTTCAGATGTGAAGGGGCTCCTTTTGTCCCAGTGTATTTACTGCTTCTTCATGTCTGCATACCAGACCTGGACTGACAGCTTATTTCTAGACCTCTAGACATCTTTTATGTAAGACATAAATAAAATTCTGTCTTATTTATGCATCCAAATCTAAGACTAACTCACACAATGATGGTGAAAAAGAAAAAAAAAAAAAAAAAGGAGAAAAAAAAACAAAGAAAAAAGGCAGGGCTTCTGATCTCCTAGAGCTTAAAAGGCTAGTCTGGAACTATATGTGTCTTTAGAATGTAAATTTCCAAAAATTCTGTGAAAATTGTGCCCAGTAATTTGATAAAGAGCTAAAATCCATTGAGTAAAACTGAACAATAAATACTCTGCTTTTCATTCTTAAGGAATGAATCAGTAACTTGATCTTTTCCTCTAAGAACTCAAAATCTAATGCTCTGAGGAAAATATCTCCTATCAGTTCAGTCTTTCTTTGAAGGCATAGAGCTCATTCCTTTCCCAACATCTCCCATATGCTCAATTTAAACTGCACTTCAGGTCAGTGTTTGAGGAGTTTTGACTGGGTAAGAGTTGATATGAAGTAAATCATCCTATCACATTAAATATTTTCCTCAAAATTCCCAACACATCTAATGATATTTATTGTCTCAGATCATCATATATATGTCATCCCTTTCTTTTGTTATCTTGGATGTATATTTTAACTTTGCCCTACATGGATTTTCATTTCCAGTTGGGTTATGACACACACCCTGTAAACTTCAAGAGTTTCTGAGTAAATTAAATAAGAGAGCATGTATAAAATTCATGCTTATGTTGTGAAGGTGTATGAGATCTAGAATCATGCAGTCTTAAGTTTGTGTCCTGAATTACCCACTTAATTCTACTGGTTGAATGACTTGGAAAATTAGGTATCTGAGCTTTGATTTCTTCTTCTGTAAAATGGTAATATTAGCACATGGCTAACAGAGTTGTTACGGTGTCTCTCCTCATCTATTAGCTTTCTTTCCTCTCTATGGCTCCACTCTCAACAGTCTTCTGGGCTGTAATAGTAATGATGACCACCACATCCAGACTGTCAGCTGATATTTCTATGGAAAGGATAGTTCCAGATTTCTAATTGTTTCAAGAAAACTCAATAGCATGATTCTCATTAGGCTGGCTTCATTATGCATCTATCTCAGATCTCATCCCTCTGTTTAGGGCAGAAAGAATTCTGATCAGCTAGGTCAGGAATAACAACGGAGAAATGACCGGCATCAGCCCCAACCAAGCAATGGGAACTAATATTGGGCCGAATTCAGTTTCCCAAAGGAAAGTCTAGTTCTGAAGGGCTGCAGATAGCACGTCCATTTTGGTACTTTACCAAGAGTACTTCAAACAATTCATCATTTATTTTCACAGTTGAAGTCGTTAAACTGAGCTTATGTCCTTTACCACCTTGCTTTAGCCTTTAACTTCTTTGAAATTTCTTTTCTGACAGATGTCAAGCAACTTTCCTTTTGATTGATTTTTCTACATGCTTTATCTCTCATTCATCTAGCCCCCATTTTTTCCTTTCACTGTAAGTCCAAAATGTCAAGTTTATTTCCTGATAGCAAACATATATATTTTTAAGTGCTTAATAATATGACCAGGATTCTGATTCTACTGTAGCAGAAAATTCAATCAATTATTAAGAGTTAATTGATCACACTCTATAACAGATAAGTGGTTATTTCATTTATGCTGATTTGGCTTCATTAAGATCATTACTGCATTACTGTAATGTTAGCCTTTCTAATAGGAGCTACTCATGAAAATGGTAAAACACTAGGTAATGTCTTCAAACTCTCTCTTTCATCTGCTCTTTATTTTTCTAAGAACTATAACTCTATCTCTTTCTCGGTACTCAATTATAAGAATAACAAACGGTGTGATATGAAGGTGACTCGATGGCCTTGGGAAATCATTTGCATTTTTTGAAATAGCTTCATCCATACTTCTGTGAATGGGGTGTTCACATACCATCCTGGCTAAATATTTAGGTCATGTGCCTCTTTCTCCAAATTTTCAATTTCTTTTTTTTTTTTTTAAGATTTTATTCATTTATTTGTCAGAGAAAGAGGGAGATTGAGAACACAAGCAGGGGGAACGGCAGGCAGAGAGAGAAGCAGGCTCCCCGCTGAGCAAGATGCCCTCTGCAGGACTTGACCCCAGGATGTTGGGATCACGACCCGAGCTACGGGCAGTGGCTTAACTGACTGATCCACACAGGTGCCCCAAATTTTCAATTTCTAATTCCCTGGTCAAAGAGAAGCTTTTCTAGCTCCTCTATACTTGATGTTATGGAGCATTTTACTCTGATGACCATCATTTTCCTTAAGTAACTCTCTCTTCCAGCGGTTTCTGTAATAATTCCCTCGGTGCTTTTCTTGCCTTTTGCCCTACGATACACAAATATTGTTTTCAAAAAAGAGATGGAAGCAAGTCCCCCAATTCTCACAAATACATATTATGTTATAAATACACTAGATCTCCAGCCAGAGATCCATATGCCTTTTCTTTCTTTTTTTTCTTTTTCTTTCATATGCCTTTTCTTTAATCCCAGGATTGTCTATTAACACAATCAGTAAACATTTCAGAGAAACAGGGGACTGATACAGATTTCTGTATACACCAAGCACATACTGGGAGAAGGGAATACAAAATCAAAAGCTATCCATATTTTTACAAATAATAAATTTGTTCACATTCTATCCTGAACAGAAAAGGCCTTTAGGGAGTCTAGGTGTAGTGGCAGCACTGGGTACTGCAGCCTAAAAATTCAGTTTCTCCTACCTAATGGAGAGAAATATATCAATGCTGCAGACTTGTCAAGTTATTAGCATACGTTTGACTTGGGAGAAAATACACAAACACCATTTGCAAAAATACTGTGGAGACCTGAATAAAGTTAGTGCCAAAAACATCAATATACAGCTGACACTTGAACAACATGGGTTTGAACTGTGTGTGCCCAATTACATGCAGATTTTTTTTTTCTGATAAATACAGTACAGGATTGTAAATGTATTTCCTTTTCCTTATGATTTTCTCAACATTTTCTTTTCTTTAGTTTACTTAATTGTAATAATACAAGATACAATACATATAAACATACAAAACATGTGTTAATTGACTGTTTATGTTATTGGTAAGGCTTCCATTCATTAGCAGGTTATTAGTAATTAGGTCCTGGGGCAGAAAGTTATACATGAATTTTCTACTGTGTGGGGGTGGGGGTGGCACACCTAATACCCCTGTCAGAGGTCAAGGGTACATTAGTTTGAATAAGACGTGAGTTAAATATGGTTGAATACATCAAGAAAACCTTCAAGGAAGTACAGAATTGTGATTGAAATGGTAGAATTTTGACCTGAAAGAAGAGGTAAAGAAGGGAAGTGAATGGTATGACAAAAAAACAAAAATCTATTAAGATTTATATTCTAGGAAATCACGTAGTTGGTAAGAACACAAAAGGAACATTTTAAAACTTTGTATTGTCTTCCTCTCCTACCTCCATCACAATGATCAATGCTATGGATTATATTGTTGTTCAAAATATTTTCTATCCCTTCCTGGGTGTAGATTATACTCCCTAATCCCGTTGGCATCCTGATTTGCCATGTGACTTATGGTACATCCTCATTCATCTGATTTCAGAGGGGGTCATATTAACCGCTTTGGTCAATGACTTGGGAACAGAAATGCATGAATAACTTCCAAGTCTAAGAGCTAGTTTGAGTTTGCCATGTTTCTCTTATAACTCTTTTAAAAAGACTAGCAGGCTCTCGGATATAGCCTGCTTTGTCATCTAAATGACATGGAATAGACTTGTAGCTGACCAACAGTGGACATAAAATATGAAAAATAAGCCTTTGTAGTTGTAAGCCAGAGATTTTTGGGGTTGTAAGTTAACCTCAACTGATTGTTAGAAATTTATCAAGGGATGCTTCAAAAAAGAAGAGTCTTGTGAGTGAGATCTTAAGTCAGATAAGATTTCTTCAAATAGAAAGTCTAAGATAATATAGATAATATGAAAGAATAGAAACCACAAACATATGCATTATTTTTTTTGTGTCCTGAGTAACAGAATTTGATGAAAACTTAGATTTGTTTTCTCAAATTTCTTAAATTATTTTCATCTACTTATAAATAATATTTTGAGCTAAAAATCCTACTTAAGAATAGTGATCAGTATTAACAATATTCCTCCTATCCAAATTGTTGATAACCTCAGAATTTAGTAACAAAGTAAAGTAATCAGTCATTATCAATAATTACTCACAAGTTTATTGTTCTAAAATTTGAAAAATATAATGCAAAAGAGTTTGCAAGTTGCTTAGTAAAGATGAGCCATACACTTGAAAACAGTGTTTTAACCAGATGACCAGAACAGAAGATAATTAGTTTAGAATGGTTGTGAAAGAAATTATAGTGTGAATCAGGAGAAGAACTATTCCAAGTGTTCTAGGAAAATATGATCATAATCTCAGTATTGTAAAGCTTGTGGATCTTTCCAAAAAGATTTTCTTTTTTTTTAAGATTTTATTTATTTGAGAGAAGAGAGAGAGGAGGAGCAGGGGGTGGGGCAAAGGAGAAGGAGGCTCCCCGCTGAGCAGGGCGCCCCATGCTGGACTGGATCCCAGGGCCCTGGGATCATGACCTGAATTCAAGGCAGATGATTCACCGACTGAGCCACCCGGGCACCCCCAAAAAGTATTTTCAATTGTATAAATTATATATGCCATAGTAAAAATTTAAAGAGGATGATGGGATGTAGAAAGCAAAATTTGACCAAACTGCAGCACTGCTCCACCATGACAAAGCCTTTCTACTGCCCTTCCAACAATGTAAACACTGTTGTGCTGTGGTCTGTCCTGGTGTAGGATGAGGCAAGCATAAAAAGAAATTAGCTTTGGAGGCAGAGCTAGCCCTCAGGCTTAGGAAGGAGAGCCACAGAAATCATAGTTATCTGGGATCCAGACCATGTTCCACAGCAAGTTCCTTTAAGCACCCAAGTTATCAAGTAGAGGGACATTGCTGGGTGACTGCCAACAGACTTTTTTTTTGGGGGGGGGATACAGAACTTAAAATAGAATATATTATGTGGACCCTTATATGAGATCATCAGGTAACATAACTGCAAAAGTTTTTAATTTTCTGGTTTCACTAAACATTCATTAAAAGTAGTATGCACACATTATATTATCCAGAAACACTGATTTTTCAAGAATAGAATTATTATTTTTTTTAAAGATTTTATTTATTTACTCATGAGAGACAGAGAGAGAGGCAAAGGCAGAGGGAGAAGCAGGACCCCCATGGAACAGGGAGACTGATGGGGAACTCCATCCCAGGACCCTGGGATCATGAACTGAGTGGGAGGCAGATGGTTAACTGACTGAGCCACCCAGGTGCCCCAAGAATAGAATTGTTTAAGATTAAAGTCAGGATGGAAAATAAACCAAAAGTAGCAGGGAAAGTAATTGAAGGATTAAATTAAAATGTCCATGAAATCCTTCCTTCAGGAACTCTCCAATCAAAGGTAGCCTCTCTGTCTTTTGAATTTTGTGAATGTTCTCCCCTTGGCCTTAATGATATTCATAATTTCCAAGATTCTATATTCTCTAATAAAGTTTTAGCATTCAGATTTCAAACACCATATCTCATATTTGTCTTCTTCAGTATAATTAACACTGAGTTTTAACCATAGGAAATGCTCAATAAATGTTCTTATTAATAAACTTAAAGAAATAGAGGTTAAAAGCAGATAAATTATATTCAAATTACAAAAGCAGTTAATTAATTATAAGGCAAGATATATAAACAGGGGTTGAGGTGGGATTTGAACATATAGAAGATCAATGAAAACTCTGACTAGGAAAGCAATATAATTGATATTCTTACAGAAGTATTTCTTTGGAAAAGAGAAATAATGGAGAGAAAAACTGTACGGCAGCTAATACAATAATCTGGATTGGTAGCAGTGATGATGGAAAGGCAGAAATTGATACAGAAATTGAGGGAAAAGACACATAGGTCTATTGAGCCTATAAATTCCAAAAAAAAATTTTTTCCATACCAAGAGCTTCTCACAGTTCTGGGACATGACAGTTTATGAATAAATATTTATTAACTTCATGTACGAATAATATGGTTTCTGATGGAAATGGTACAGAAAAAAAAATCGGAAGCCTCATTCCAGGCTTCCTACCTGGTTATTTAGGAAATAACGCTCCACTACCAAAATAAAGAAATTAGAAAGAGCAGTTTTGATGCAGAGGTTAGAGAATCACAAGATTACGCTTGAAGTACCCTTGACAAATCCACTGGCAAAGGTTAACAGGCAGGGGGAAAGCTAAATCAGAGTTAAAGGCCAAAAAAAAAAAAAAAAAAAAAAAATTGGATATATGGGTCTGAGACCTTACTCTCAAAATTAGGATTCACCAACTACTTGTGTGATGGGAGAAAGTCATTCAGCTTTTCTGGACCTTATTTTCTTCTACCAGTAAGGTGAAAGGGTTGAGTTTATAGACTTTATAAAAGTTCAGCCCTATAAAGATAGTAATAAGAACTAAGGCTTGGTAATTTTTAGGGGTTAGTGGGAAGGCATAAACATTTCACTTCGGTTGTGGATTTTAGACTATAATCACTTAAAACCTTAGAAATAATGAGTGCTTAACCATAGTTAACCATTTTCCAATGGATTTCATCTTTAGAACTTTAGAAAATTTAACAGAATGAGAATAACCAGGATAGTATACTAAGAAATAATTCTTAAAGGTGACCCCAAAGCTCTAGTTTTTCAGGATGTGGTGAAAATTCTAGCTGCAAATTTCATGATTTCCTAGACTCCATAAATATCAACTTAGAGCTAATCATTCTAGATTGAAACATTATAATATTCCTAGTTTACTATCAGGTAAGATCTTCTTCCCTCACCTGATAATTTTTATTCCTCTTCTCTAAACTTTGTCTCATTTTCCAAGATACCTTTTCTTACCTATGCAAATCCAGAATACACCTGGCTGCAAAATAAACATTCTCTCAGGAGAAGAACATGTTGTCTAAATTTTCTCAAATACCTATCTTGATGAGGTGGTATTCACTAGGCATAATCAACCACGTGGCAAGTGATCCTTTCCCGGCTTGTAATTGTTATTTCTCATCACATGCCGGAGGAACAGCACAAATTTTTTGCTTGGCACTTTGTTTTTGCATGCATTAAATTTTATCTATTTTTCTACAACTGAATAATATAAACATTAAAAACTTTTAGTTTCTTAAACCAGTTTAGTCTTTTACTACCCATAAAATATTAATGCAACTACAAACTTAGTTTCTCATCATCTACCATGATATCAACAATCAGAGGACCACAGAGTTTGTTTTTAAAATGTCTTTTTTCAACACTTAATATATGCTAGGTCTTTAAATAATATTGCCGCATTCTATACAGACAGGGGTGCAATATTAACTCAGGAAAGGGGGTGGGAAGGTGGGAAAACCATCCACTAAACCACAGAACACAAGCTAAATTTACCCACTGAAATGGCATAAATGAAAAGCAAACATGGTAATGAGCTATTTTCAGAAAGCTTGGTTTCATCTGACATCTTCTCGGTATCATTCTCTGACAGCCTCTCCATTCCATAAGTAAAGGACAAAATGCCTCTAAGACAAATGAAATATATTAGACTGCAAGCCAAACTATGTCTTCAAGAAAGCCTCTGGTAGCAGTTTTGAGTCAATCTGGTAACTTTCTAAATTTCACAAGTAGAAGGAGAGGAATATTTATCGTGCTGCAGCAGAAATGTCATAACCACCCGCATTGATTCCTCCACTCCTGGAATCCAGACTCACTTGTGAATTGTTTTGGTCAGTAAGAATGAGGCAAAAGTGATACCGATCTAGTTCTGAGCCAAGTCTTCATGATGTTCTTTCTCTCGAAATCCTTATGACCTACCATGTGAACAAGCCTGGGCTCCTCTGCTGTACCAGACACAAACCACCTCAGCTGAGGCCAACCAACATCCTCCAGTCTCCAGCTGATCTGGTACACAGCTGCTGACACCTAGGGATGCCCAATATAGATCAGGAAAATTGTTAAGCTAAACCTAGAGCAAACTGCCAACCTATATTATGAGTTAAGTAAATGGTTATTGTTTTAGACCGTCAAATTTTGGAGTGGGTGTTACATAGTAGAAATAAACTGATACATATAGTCATAATGCAAATATCTGGAGTCACTTTATAATCTCAACTCAATTCCCATAGAACGTTTTAATAAGGGTAAAACCATTGTTCTTGAATAATGGCTAAGTCAATAAAGCATAATTTTTGTAAAAACGTAACAGAATTAAAAACTTCCAATAATTCCCAAATTATTTAACCTGGATGTTAAATAAAACAATTCTTAAAAGACTCCTATAATTTTAAATTGTGCAAAAAGACATTGTCTCTGCAGTAAGATATGACATTTTCTCTTTTTCTTTCGGTTGTGGAGACATAGTCACGGTCTGAAGTCATGTCAGCCAGAAGATTTCCAACCTTTCTCCTTTTACTTCCTTTCTCTTTGCAATGTATTTTGGGTAATTCATGAGTTTTTACAGTGTTTCTCTAGTGTTTCAGCTTATAATCTTGATTTACATGATCAGTTCCCAAACAGATCAAAGTCTTTCACTGTAACCCATTTATTTCTGGAAAGTTCATTACATTCAGGTATTCTGCATTTATAGATGACATTTGAAAGACCTGAGAATGACTTTTCAATAGACTTCCATGAAGTAATTAAACATTATAATGCAGTAAATAACATGACTGTTCCAGTGGATAGAATAAACTAAGTGAAAATGTTTAAGTACCCCACATACTTCTCAGGATCCTTATCCAGTTGGTCTGACTGGTCATTATCTGTTTGGTAAAACTTCCCAAACAACTCATTAATATTTAAAAAGCTATCCGAATTATAAACTTCAAACAGCAAAATCCAAATGTCATTTATGCATAATTCAAAAGAACTTTGCGGAAAACAATCTTTGGATCACAATTACTCTCTAATCCACCTCCTGAATTACTACATAAGAATTCAATGCCAATGCAATTCAAATCAATTCATTCATGGTTGATGTTAAAATTTCCTCTATAAGGATAGTATGGCAGAAACAAAACTGTGAATTTAACAAAGGGGGAAACTGTAGAAGGTGGCAATTGTTTTTTGGTAAGCTAGGTATACAACTTTTACATTATTTGGTGGTTGCTGACATTATAGGTATATTTAAATTCTTAGTAAAGTTTCTTTTGTGAATCTTCTTAAATGCTTTAAAATAAATTCTCTGATCACCACTGATGCAGTTTAAAATCTAATATGATTTTTTTATTGGATTTGATTTGACTTCTAAGATTAATAAGATTCTTGAGCTGTCATTGACCCCAAAATAAGTGGAAAAAGAGAAAATTAGGTCAGCACTGATGTTTCTCTCTACTTCTCTAGGTTATATATTGAATATTAGTTGCTGTACAAGTTTAAAGAAACTTAGTCACAGGATTGAAGTGAATCATTTATTCATGTATAGCTAGTGTGTTATCACAATAATAAATTCAACATAGGAATAAAATATATCCTTGTTAGATCACCGAAATGACTTTTTGTTTGACAATCATAGTTACAATAAAGACAGATTATGAATATAGATAACACATATAGTTGAATTCTTTGGAATTATGAACTATATTCCATATGAATCCAAAATGGAGTCACTATGATTAATGTTACTTCAGTGAATGCAAAATAAATGAATAATTACCTTCCACTTATTTTAAAATATTACCTTCAGCATATAATACACATGAGTTACATTCAATTCACTGTAATGTAAAGAGCTCAGTTTAAACTGACAAAAGACAGGAAATTCAGAGTCAAAGCTGAAAGTACCTTGGAGTGTTAGTCTCATAGCACATATGGTAAAAACTATCTTTAGTATGAATTCACATATGGTCCGTCTTTGAATGGGTTTCATTTCCCTGAGGAAAGGGAGGTTTCTCTGAGATAAAAGGAAGAAGCTCCTATATTAGGCTTATTTGAAAAATGGCTATGTGCGAAATTTAAATGCATAATGTACACCATATACTTCTAAAGACTCCTGTTAACCAATGGCATGCAAGCACCAACAGAAGTTAACAATAATCTCTAACCTCAGCTGTCAGTTCGACAAAATGTGCTGTAAAAAGCAGAAAAGTATGGATGACTCAGCATAATCTGTCACCATAACTTGAAAAACAATGGGAACTCATAGAGAAAGTAAGTACATGTTATTTAATTTCCAATACTTCAATGGGCTTGGGAATATTTCCTAGTCTACAGATTTATTGTGGAGTATAAGCTTATGAATTTTTAAAAAAAATTTTTTTTAAGATTTTGTTTATTTATTTGACAGAGATCACAAGTAGGCAGAGAGAGGCAGGCAGAGGGGGGAGAGGAAGCAGGCTCCCTGCTGAGCAGAGAGTCCCATGTGGAGCTGGATCCCAGGACCCTGAGATGATGACCTGGGCCGAAATCAGAGGCTTAACCCACTGAGTCACCCAGGTGCCCCATAATCTTGTGAATTTTTGAGGAAAGCTCAAAATATTGTTATACTTTAGATACTTCATATTCAATGTTATATATAATGTATAATTTAAAAACATATATCAAATATTTTATGTATTATTTTCACTTACTTTAATATTTACTACTTTGATCTTAGTCATATGAAAAGTTTGGAGAAATGTGTAAAATTATAATATAAGAACTGAACGTAATCTGCATGTATATACACACACAATCACAGTATTTTAGAAGAAAGATACGTTGGTATATAATGAACATAGTAATTTGTAAAAGCATTATGCAATCAGAAGAATATTCATATCCATTATAAGCATTAAACTAGTAGAGTTTAAGAAAATCCAGTTCGAATCCCAATAAAGAAGTGGACAATGGATGAAAATATCCAAATGTAAGTGAGCTCGTATAAGTTTACCTAATATAGCACGGTCATACAATGGGGGGGGGGGAAGCTGATTTTTGAAATAAGAAGCACCAATTACTAACTATGCATAATATGCATCTAGCTCCGTAAATTAGCATAAGCTTAAAGACCCATTACCTGGGAAAAAAATGGACTAGGTCTTAAAGGAATTGAGCTGTAGGCAATTAAAAATGTTATTGACAATAAAACACAAAGCTCAGAACGTGGGTAATTAATTTGTTAAGGTTATTAATGATATTTCTAATTAGATACAACAAAAATAATTGTCAAAGGGCATATATAAATTAAAAGACTAGTAAAATGTTGGTTAATTTTATATTCTAATTTCAGGTTAAACAAAATTAGATAATAATAGTGAATCAGCAGTCTCTAACTACAGATGATAGTCTGTGGTCACAAATATACTGTGAGCTTCTGGAATTAATAAACTATTGTCAGGAAAATTGATTTGATAGCAAAATGAAATTCTCAGATGAGATCTAACAAATCATAAAATCTTAGATCTGAAAAGATCTGAGCTATTCCCTGGCCCGATTTCCTCATGTGTAGTTGCAGAGGGTGTGGCCCAGAGAAGTTAAGCAACTTACCCAAAGTGCTAAAGTAGTGAGTGGTAGAGTTGGAACCAGACTGTTTTCCACTGTACCAAGTGTTTTCCACTTCACCATTAGATTACTACAGCTTTCCCAATCACATTAATTTTGGGTAAGTAAATCTATTATATCATTCGACAAACAATTAGTGCCCACCATGTTCCAGGCACTTGTGCTAGGTGCAGGACAGAACAATGAGCAGAACAAAGACAGCATGTGCACACACACTTTAATGTGTGTCACTTCACCTTAATGTCCAGACTAGCTTATATTTTTTTAGTGCCTCTGGAAGAGAACAAAGACGGATACTTGAGAATCTTAACGCAAAGAGGATACCCACATTCACTGAGAAATTCACGTGAGAGTAAGGATATGTGTGTGTGCCTGCTTGTGTAAAGAGGATACCTCAACACTACTGGAAGTTACCATATTTATCTTGAGAATAAGGTATTGTCTATGATCACTGTGGCAAAGGATCACTGTCAAAGGTGTATTCAACTTAACATCTCTGTCAAATGCCTACCCTGGGTGTGTTATTGCCCAGCTATGCCAGATGTAACATTCTTTGCTTTTAGGAACAGAAGATCTACCTACTAACAATTTGGTTGTTCTTTCTTTCTTTCTTTTTTTTTTTTTGATTTTATTTATTTATTTAACAGACAGAAATCACAATTAGGCAGAGAGGCAGGCAGAGAGAGAGGAAGGGAAGCAGGGTCTCTGCTGAGCAGAGAGCCCGACGCAGGGCTCGATCCCAGGACCCTGGGATCATGACCTGAGCGGAAGGCAGAGGCTTCACCGACTGACCCATCCAGGTGCACCTTGGTTGTTCTTTCAGAATCAACAAGTCCCCTAACTACTATCCATGTAATGAACTACCTGGCAAACTTCCCCATCTTTCTCATTTCAAACAAAAGGAAACAAAAACAATAACATAACCCTTTCTTAACAGAAAATACTAAAACAGGGGCTTCAGAAATCCATCTCAATGGAATATTAATTTAAAATTATTTTTATAAAAATTAAGGTTATTCGGTATAATTTTTGGTATTGTTTTGGGCTGTTTACTTTGGTGAAATAAAACAAATGTTCAATCTCCCCTTGAGTTGGTGTATATATCTCTGCAGGAAATATCTGTTATATTCTCCTTTGTATTAGTTGTGGCCCACCAAAAGTATCTTTAGACCAAAGGTAGTAAACTTGAGTTTTAATCCACTCTCTTGTGGCCAGAATCACAGGTGGGTCACTGGGGGTAACTGGCAGTTTTTCCCTTCAGAATCAGTATTCCCTATGAATAGCCAAATTTGTTAGAGATTGGTATCAATGGCTATAATGACCAAAATTAACTGACCAATGTTCCTGTGACAGATTCATCTGGGAAGGGTACATGTTGAGCAGATGTTTTGCATATGATTAATGAAAATCAGTCTTATATGGTCATTACACAAAATATTTACCACTACAGTCAAGAAATTATATCACCTTTATACTTTGTTAAAAAAAAAAAGTGAAACAAAACATCCTTACTAGTTTACATTTTTTCATTGCTATAAATGTCAGAGTCATTTATTTGAATGTGCTATCAAAGAATGACATAAATCTACTCAGTGCATTTATTTGATTGATTGTACATCATGCATTCAAATAAACATGTACAACATGATCTCAGATTCAGATAAACACACTGCATTTATTTAAATGCCTTCACATTCATACTAGATTGAACATTCAATTGCATTTAACTCTGTCTCAGAAGTGACTCACTGATGCATTGTTAAAAGGTGAACATGATGCTTACTAATACTTGTCTGTTAGTCTTGCAACCTACAAATTTACCAAGGTGGTTACGGATGCAGAGGACCATATCTGTACAGAGGTAAGTTTGAAAAAAAATGTGCCCTGAGATAGCTCAGTGGGACTATGTTTGAACTATGGCATAATGCAGAGCAAAATATTAGTTATTTTCAAAGAAACCAGAACCAATTTTATTAAAATTCCCTCAGAAAACGTGAACTAAGTATTGCAGTACAAGAGTTGGGTTTTATAAAAACACATGCTTTCTTCCTTACTAACAAGCCGTGGAAGTTCTCCTATCTAACTTAACTCATGAGGCTTCTGACTGAATTAATACCTTCAGTTGCAAACCTCACACACATATGAAAAGAGTGTGTATAGGTAGAGTACAAAATAAAACAAACTAAAATTTAAAAATGTAATGACATATTTAATTTATTACCTTAGCTTTTAATACCTTCGCAAATTTTCAAAAAAACTTTAATAACCAGATATCACTATGGTAGATACTGAACTGCATACAGATTTTTGATAACACAAAATTTCTACTTGGTATCTTAATATATTGAGAGGAAAAATATATGCCATATATATATATATATATATATATATATATATATATATACACGCACACACATACATATATACTCCTCTTATTCTAAAATGATCTCCATTAAAATACAGTATTTAGGATTAATTTCTACCTTCCAAGTAGACTTTTCTCTTGACTCTACTTCATGTGATTGAGATGCACATTTTAGAACTCTGTCCACTTGAAGGGTATGACTGAGTGGCTTTCTAAATATAGTAGTTTCCAGTGTGGAAGGCTCTGCCATCTTAGGAGGTGGTATCAAACCATAGTTTGACAAAAGCAATTCTCATATACCTGTCCCCTTATTCCTCAGGGAAAGATGGGATTTTCCCTTTAGGTGCTAGGGACGTCGCACATGAGCATATATGTAAATAGGGTAAGGGGAGGCTCTGAGATTCCATGAGCCAAGGTTAGCAAGGAGCTCCATATGAATAATTTTGTCATGGTATCCTTTTCCTCTCCAAAGTTATACCAGTAGATTAGATATTTCAGGAGTCTCTTAGGTGATCACTTAGTCCTGTTCTTGGAAATTAATCTGCTGGTACTGTGGCTTTCCATGTAGCAATCTCGTGGCCCAGTCTCTCTTCAGACTAGTACGCTTATGATGGTGGGCAACACCAGAGGAAGCCACGGACCCCGTCCCCAGGTTACCAACAGGAGATTCTTCCTTGTGCTCATTGACTATTACCACTCTTGCCCTCACACTCCACCTCAAGGGATACTTTTTCCTGATTTCCACTATTTGGGTCATACATATCTAGTGCCATTGGAGGAAAAAAACATTCTTCCTTCATCTAAGATAATAAACTGCAATCCCCCATCTATGAACATGAATCAAAATAGCTATTAACTTCCAACACCTTTTTCCTCTGGGGCTTGTGGATCTTGGGAAGAGAAAAACAAAACAAAACAAAACAAAACACTGAATCTCCATTTAAGTGGGGTTGCCAGACTTAGTAATAATAATATAAATACTCAGTTAAATCAGAATTTCAGATTAAGATTGGCTATTTTTTAGTATGAGTATATCCCATATAATACTTTATAAATAGTTAACACTAAAAAATGATTTGCTATTGATCTGAAATTCAAATTCAGATATAACTGGGTACCCTGGATTGTTTATGTGGACCTTCTACCTTCAATGAAAAAGGATAAGAAAATTACTTTTCTAATTATGGATTGATAATTCTTCAGGAGTGCAAGAGAATAATAACCATTTCAACCACTCATCTTTTACAATGATGATGAAATTGTGTAATTTGTCTCATTTTTCCCTTAATTTTGGTGATTTCAGATGCATTTTAGGCTTCCGTTACCAATGTGCTAAATTGAATATCTGTTCCCACTTTTGATCATCTTTCCTAAAATCACAATGGCTTTAAGTGAATGACAAAGCAATGTTTGTCAGATTTGGTGGAGCCAAACAAAACAGAGCAAATCATGGGCTTGGAGAGTTTTGGAGATATTATAAACCATCTGAAAAATACACAAAACAAAAGGCCTTTCTCTTTAGCCATGATCAAAATTAGAGGAGAAATTGAGGTCATGATGATATCTGAGAAGATTTGAGAAAATGAAGTTTGTTGACATAAATACTTTAGTACTTCAAGATACTACTCTAGCTTTCACTCTTTTTCAGCAAGCAGGAAAAGTCAAGATTATTTACATTCATATGATTACACTTGAATCATAAGCAGAGTATTAGCCTGATAAGGCAAGGCTTTACCTAGCTAAATCATTCTGTTGTAAAATACAGGCCCCTTCTGAATGATTTCAGGGAAGAGGATAGGAGTTCTAGAAGATACTCCACTTGAAACTCAGTTTTTAAAATTTAATCCCAGAAATATGACCATTCATTATAAATCCAAGAAGAAAGCATAGATTTTTCATTCAAGATAAGAAGATATATATTAAAGGAAATAGAATCTTCACATTTATGCCACAAATGAGCTCAACAGGTTTTTTAAATGTAATTGCTATTATGTTTCTGTGTTCTCCTTAGCTAGAAAATTTTATGATCTCTTGGTTTCACAAACTTGGACAAACTGCTCAAGATAGAGAGTGGGTACTGGAATTCAGATTCAAATATAGAGAGACCTTTATATTTTAGTACATTATTTTTCCATGAAATGACATTTGACGGCCCTTAGAACACTCTATGCATGTATTTATCTTTTTTTTTTTAAACTCACAGACTTGTTTATGGTAGAGTTAATTGTCTAAATAATGGACATCTATGGCAGACATTATCTGTTCTGTCACCCAACATTTATTCCCAAACTCTTTCTTTGCCAACCATAATGTAGAGACTGGAAAGCTGACTGGTAAATTTCTAAAATTACTTTGCAGCTAGGGACAGGGCTGTGACATATCTGGCAAAAGCAAATACACACATATAGAGGACAAAAAACAAGAAGAACTACGATCACCCTGTGTGTGTGTGTGCACACGCGTGTGTGTGTGTAAGTCAGCTAGGACATTCTGAAATATCTAACAAGAAGCCAGGATATGCTAATACTGCCCACCTCTTTGTTTTTGTTCTGAATATGAATATCATTCCTGGAACTGCAAACAGGTATCCATTCATTCAAATGCAGAGACAGCAGATCTTTCTAAACCACTGATCAAGTTTTTGAAACCTCAAGGCAGAAGTATTCCTAATACATACATCATTTATTCATGTTTTACATTTATAAATTATGATAATATATTCTACAGTATCCTTGATCTTGTTCTCCTCAGGTTCACTTACTGCTGACATCAAAACTGATGGTATTCTGCATGTCAAGCCACGGTTTTCTATTTTATTCTCTTAATCCATATCATTTGCTCCTCAATACTACTAAGACCATCAGATTCCTCCACTTCCTGTCAGATTATCTGTCCCTCATGCCTTCCTTCCCACATAAGTCAGATCCTTTCCCTTTTGCTTCCTTTTCCTCCTTCCTTTATGCAACCATGATCCCACAGCCTTAGATTAATTATAAGGTACATCTTTCTTCATTTATAAGGAAACTTTAAAACCTTAAACCATGCAGATTAGTGTTATATATATTTTAATGCTTAATCTCCAAAATTTGCTCAAGAACTCCTATGTAGTAAGAAACCCAGAGCAAGACTCAAACATTAGAAAATTTGTACATGTGCTGAGATTCTAACTGCTGAGCATGGGAGGAGGTCATTACTGTGGAGATAGTGACTGGACACTTGAGGGCAACAGCCACTCCCTAAACTGGGACTCCCATCCCAAGAAACCTGCACTTAAACTCCCAGACCACATACATGAACAGGAAGAAATTCACTGTAAAGGATATGAATGTCAGCACTAAAGAGTCAGATGGTGGGGTGGGCAAAAAGCAGAGAGATTTGATTATGGAAGAACTCCATATTGTTCATCTTTCACGTACTTCTACTGACATTCATGATTTTGGCCCATCCTCAGAAACCTATGTCAGGTTTTTAAATAGAGAGAAGCTCTAATCAAGCTAGACACATCAAAGAGTTTTATCACCAGAGAAACAATGGAAGATTAGAGCATGCATTCTTCTGTGGCCTGAATACAACTATGCAGAGGAAGACAGATGAAGTTTGCATCTTATTTCACAGTAACTCTTCACAGAGTGTGGATTGGGTAGGGGGTGCACATAAAACTGACAGGGCCATGAGAGCAGGCAAGGATGCGGACGTGCATTTGAGGGAATTTTATGAGGGAAATCAGCAGCACCTGTTTAGAGAACTACCCAAAGACACTTCAAGTGTTAACCAAGTACTGTCAGTTTTCAAACACTTCAGAAAGTTCCCAAACAAGAAAAAAGAAAATATTTGGAATTTGGATTTCTAATGACTGGTGCTGGTGGCAGACCGGCAGTGATTATTACTATGATCCAGCTACA
Source organism: Martes martes (assembly GCF_963455335.1). Classification (NCBI taxonomy): domain Eukaryota; kingdom Metazoa; phylum Chordata; class Mammalia; order Carnivora; family Mustelidae; genus Martes; species Martes martes. Next base: position 40,527,629 of record NC_137892.1, read on the forward strand.
CTGGTGTGTTCTGGGGAAGAGAAATGCAATCTATCATCCTCTTATTTATTGTGCCTCAGTACACAAGGTAACCATTCTTTACACATTAGCTTACATAATACTTAGAATAGTCTGATGATAGAGGCATAATATTTACCCCCATTTTATAGATATGAAGCCGAAGTCAAAATAATTTTGAGTTTCCACATCACACAAATTAGTTCTTTTTGTCTCTTACTCAAATCTATTTGGTATACCAAAGGTATCTTTTAAATTAATTCAGGGAGCTTGGGCAATGTATGTTATATACCCATGCTTTGATTCTTCTTTTTCTTTTTTCCCCTTAATATTCCTCCACATTATCTTCTGAGAAGCAGGCATAAAATGCTATGTCACTTTTATCTTTAATCTCAAAAGAATATACCCTTATAATAACTATGACATATCTAAGAGGCTGAAATATTCATTTAAGTCTGCCTATACTTACACATTCTTATTTGTTGCATATCTCAATTATGGATATAAAAGAATGTTTTCTATTAAACCCATATCATTTAATGAGTTACTACTAAGTCCTTAAATCTGTTTACCATTTCCCCCATTTTCACTGACATTTTTCTCTAAGATGTTTTTTACAATCACTACGATTGCTCATCAAGTTTTACAATTCAGACTTCAAATAGCTTGCACATTCTTTTTATGCAGGAAAACAAACTACCACCCAGACTCATCCAGAATATACAAAGTGAATGGAAATGAAATGCACACACGATTGTACTAGTTACCAGGCAAAGCTGCTTATGCAATGGGATTTCAAAAATGAGAACCAATTGTTCAAAACTCAGTTTCCATCAAATATAATGTGCTAAAAATCATGGAGTACTTTGATGTTATAAGCTGATTTTTTTTTCTGTTTCCAGCATGGACATAAATAAATTTAGAAAAGGATTAATGATACTTTTTGAGTTATTATATGTGAAGATTCCAAACCAAAAAAACACTGAATTTCTGATAAGCACTGAATTACAATATCTCCTCCATTTGCTTTGGAAAGGGAAATGTGGAAAACTGAATCAAACTTACATATAATGCAAGCATTCTAAACATTTAGAAATAAAACTAAAGTAACACGATTACTTCCTTTCAGTGTATTTGACATGAAATTAATCTGGTTATTTATGTCCAGAGTGTTCTGCTACAATACAGACATCTATCATTTTATCTTTTATTATTTCCTCCCAACCTCATTCCTACTTCCATATCAGAAATGACCATAAAGATTTCTCTGTATGTCCAGAACATAAATGATATCAGTATAGGCTTCTCACATCAAGATAGATTTTCCATTGTGTGTGTGTGTGTGTGTGTGTGTGTGTGTGTGTAAGTTCAGTCTTTTATTCTTCCTGTAAATTACCAACTTTAAAAGAAATTGGATCAGGGTAGCTTTGACCAAAGTGAAAATTAGTAACTAAGACATAAATTACATATTTATTTAACTCTAAAATCAAAATCTTCTAATGATGAGGATAAGATTGCTCCTAAAAAGAAAGCTGGGCCACAACATATAATGTAATTGCCTTTCTAAGAACTATAGATAGAAACTGAAAAAAGCTTCCTATCAAGCATTAACATTTACCTGAGACCAAAAGGATTGGAGTTTATTACAATTTGACGTTATTTCATTTGCCTCCTCGTATTTGTATGCTGAAACTTTCATTAATTTTGAAGCTAACGAAGTAGATGATATTATGGAACTTTGTATACTCTGCATTTGTGCCATAGAAAGATTTTTCCCTTCCCCTGCCTCACCCAAGACAATGATCTTTTATAAACTTGTCTGATGACTATAAATACACTTCTCACTAGCCTTCTGTGTAACAGTTCAGAGATTTCAACAATGTTGAAAATACTGCTGCTTAAACTGGGAAGCTGAAACACACCTGCCTAAACAATAAATTTGGGGGGATTCTGGAATACATAATTTGGGACTGCCTTGCCTGTGTAATTCACAAAAAGTCTTTTTTAATAGCAAATGTTGATGAAAAACTGACTCATAATTATCCAACTGAAGGTTTCATCCAGTAAAACTCAGATTCAGAAATGAAAGAGTAGATTCTACTTATAGTATTTATGTGTTTTAGGGTAAGGGGTTCTCTACAATATTGTGACCACAAAATTTAAAAGTAAGATTATTTATAAAATATCTTCAGATCAGAATAAATGTAACCTGGCTTGTATAGCTGCTCTCTGTAGCATATGCAAATAAATAAGTATCTGCTTTAATTTCCAGAAATATGCAATGTACATATACTTTTAATTTCAAGAATGTGTGGTTAATGTTCTGTCAGGGGAAGAAACTATCTTGAAAATACTTTGCATAAAAGCAACTGAGAACATAACTTAGTAACTATTAAAATATTCCAAATGACATGACACCTTGATCCTGATAAGGTACATTCTCTTTGCATGGATTGACTTCCTTGACCTCAAACAAACCTATGAGGTAGGAACTCTTTTTTTTTTTTTTAAGATTTTATTTATTTATTTGACAGACAGAGATCACAAGTAGGCAGAGAGGAAGGCAGAGAGAGAGGAGGAAGCAGGCTCCCCGCTGAGTAGGGAGCCCGGATGTGGGGCTCGATCCCAGGACCCTGGGATCATAACCTGAGCCGAAGGCAGAGGCTTTAACCCACTGAGCCACCCAGGTGCCCCTATGAAGTAGGAACTCTTACTATTATTTTATAGATGGAGAAACGGAAACCCTGAAAAGGTAAATTTGCTCAAGCTCACCTAGCTAGTAAGCAGCACAGCTGGCATTTGAACCAAATTTATAATAGTTGAAAGATTTCAGTGCTGCTAAAAACATCTTTGCTTACGTTGGAAAGCCACCTGCCTGAATAATAATTTGGGTGGATGTGGGAAAACATAATTTGGGATTATGTAAATCTGGGATTATGTAAACCAATAAATCTAGCTCTTGAGTCTTTGCTATTAACTACTAAGCTGTAAAGCACACCAAAACAATGAACCCTAGGAATTCCAGAAGATTGAGGAATAGATTTTTGTAGAACTTACTGTGATTCTACCTGTACTAATGAATGGACCCTGAATTCAAGATGCACCAATTTTGTGGTATATCAGTAATCAGCAAAGCTACTTTATCATACAATTTCTCATAAAGTTGTTTTTCAGAAGTGTTCCTTAAAATGAGGAACATCACACAATTGCTAGCACTGTTAACACAACAGTTGTTTACTGGAGAAAACCTTAGATTCTGTCACCAGCCGGTGGTATATAAGCCTCTTCTGAAGGAATTGATTACCATTTCTAACTATCATTTTGAAGGTGGTGGGTATTAAGGAGGGCACGGATTGCATGGGGCACTGGGTGTTATACACAAACAATGCACCATGGAACACAACATCAAAAACTAATGAGGCACTGTATGGTGACTAACATAACATGATACAAATAAATAAATAAGTGAAATGAAGGAGTGTCTTCTGTAACATTAAGTTTTCAAGAGCTTATGAACATGATCTTATGAAAAGGAAAACTACTGTAGTTTTGGATCAAAGCCTTGTAACAATGAATATGAAAACAAGGAACAGGAATTTACCTTTTGTTCTGAAAAGATATTATTCAAATAAAACACTTAGGCTTCTATGGAAAAAATGTGCCCACTCACATCTCAAGGGCTATATTAACTTTGGCAGTAATAAAAACTAATGTTATAAAAATCTTTGTAGAAATGCAAATATACCAATTAATAATATGAACTTTAATGAAACCAGTATATATTGTGCATTATGTGTTAGGCACTGTGCAGAGCACCTGCTGGAATATCTCATTTAAACTTCATTGAAATCATCTGGTGTAAGTAGCATTACTATTCTAACTATAATGAGAAAACTGAGATAAATGGAGTAGCGTATCTCCTCCAACGTTAAATTGAGAGATATAACAAGATTGTATTAAAAATCCTATTAGACTCATTCTAGAGTCTATACTCCTATTTGTCCCAAAGTAAATAATGAATAAAGCACTTGAGTAAAACCATCTCAATAAAATCATTTTTTATTCTTGTTGGATGACTTTCTTGAAAATATAACCACTTGTTATTATCAGTAATGTATTACTGATTATGCTATGTCAGATACAACAATCACTAGTCAATGAAGACCCATATAATGTTAAGAGTTTCAACTAATAATCCTTGTCCTGGCAATTTATCAGAAGATCCAACAGAGCCAGAAAACATATCATAACTTAATAAAACTCTAATAATAGTCTAAACATAGAAAAACCTATGGGAAATTTTCAGGAAGTGGCATATATCATAGCTGATATACATCAGCTTTCTCCTTTCTTCCAACTCTCTCTCTCTTTTTTTAAGTAGGTTCCACCCCCAGCATGGAGCCCAATGCAGGGCTCCAACTCAGAACCCTGAGATCAAGACCTGAGTTGAAATCAAGAGCCAGACACTTAACTGACTGAGCCACCTAGGCATGCCTATATTAGTTTTCTAAGAAGCAGGTAAGAACTAGAAAATAAAACTTCTAAGTTTGCTTTATCAAAGTTCCTAGTATTCAACCCAACAAACCGCAATGTGTGAGTCACCTGCTCTCAAGATACAGTGAAAGGTTGATGGCTTTCTGTTCTACTGGATTATACTAGGGTTTTATGGCAAAGCAGCATCTGCATAAACAAATTTAAGTCATGTTAAAAAAAAGAAATGGCAGTCCTCTGAGGTGTTAAGGATGAACTTTATAGGATCAAGAAGTTACTGATAGATTTCTCAAAATAGCTTAAAGTGCTCCAAATTCCTTTTCACAGTCATCTCTGACCATCATAGTTCTATGCTACTTATTTGTAGAATATAGATTGCCAGATATTAGCATTCTGACGGCGGTTCTGCATTTACTTTGAGTTTGAGGAATTTGTAGACAGTAACCTTATCAACGTTGTCATGACTACACTTTGTCACTTTAAAGTAAACTTAAAAAAAAAAAAATAGTGCAGAGGAATAAGTATGCCCTAAAGCATATTTTTATCAAAGACAGGCCAAAAAGCCTTGCCAAGATTTTCATCTGTCTTAAATTCTTGGAGTCAGTTCTGCACTATGAGAATTGTTAATGGATTGATATCTCAATATTTGCCGTAGTTGTATCCATTCAGATTTTTAAGCATTTCTACATACAAATGAGAAAGTAGTATTCTCAGGGCAAAAGGAGTAAAATTCTATCGCCACCTTAATTAGCCCTGCATTTGTTCCTCCTGGAGTTCATTATATGACAAGAGTAGAATCGACAGAAGCTTATGCTAACACTGATAGCCATCTTTATCTCCTACTCCTCTTCTTCTTCCTTCTCTTTCTCCTTTCCCTCGTTCTTCTTACTATTATCATCATCATCATCATCATCATCTTTGCTATATTACCCTCCCCCCAAGGAAATGAGAGCTAAGGATAAAAACAGCTACAATCTTTGGCCCTTGTATCTGCTATAGAGGAATCACTTGCTATTTCTCGACTCATCAGTGTAATACAGAAAGAACACAGCAAAATACAGCTTCCCCACTTCTCCAAACCACAGTGGGGGCTCTCAATAGCCTGGCAGTCAATAGAGTGCTTGCTCTGCACCATGACAAGAGCTCAAACACTGCAGCACATACCAGCCTTCCTGGAGGAGTCACTTTTACAACATTGCAGGAGAGAAAAACCTTTACCATCTTCCCTTCCCCGTTCTTTGGCTGATCTAATAGTTAAATTGACATAAGACAGACTAATGGGGAAAAAAGAAAAAAACAAACCAACAAATTTAACCCCAAAGATATGAGGCTTCCCAACAGTCAGGAGATTGAGGTTTACATGCCATTCTGAGCTAAGGAGAAGGCAGTAGGAGTCTGGGACTCCAAAAGGGAAGAAAACAATTCACAGGAAGATGGGAAGAGCAAATATTTGGTAAACAAATGTTTGCCATACCTTGCCTAAGTAAAAATTTATCTCTGGCAATAGCTCATTCATGGTATAAGCCTCCTACCTAAGCTCTTTTACGCAGCTAAGGGGGAGTGAACAAAATTTGTCTTGAGTCTGTTGGGCCTTCATTGTCTTCAGCTCAAAATAATCCACATGCCAAAGTGGCACATTGTGGGGCAGGTTTCCCTGTGTCACATCAGCATTTAGAAATCTTCATAGCTGTGTGACATTTCTCTGACATCCGAGTATGTGAATATTTTTTTTAGTAATTCAGTTTTATTGTATCTTACAAAAATAGTGGTTTCTGAGATAAGAGAAAAGTGTTCCTTCACTACATATGGTTTGAGAAGTGCTAAGTTGGAGCCTCAGAAGGCAACTACTGACCCAAAAAGTTGGGTCCTTCACAGTCAGTAATCCCAGCACATCCTGTGGAAAGGTGGGGATAGTCAGAAAGTAGCTCTTGTCTAGTTTGTCTACATAGAATTTTCATAGGAATGTGCATTGCAGGGCAGAATAGACTTGCTTTCTGAAAGCAGGAGTAAATTTTCTTAACTTAGTGATTTAAGGGAACCAATATGATGGAGATAGGTAATAGATAAGGGAAGATGCATAATAGTAACATATAAAGGCAAATTTGCAGTAGTTCTTGAACTTTAAAAGGCTCAACTCTTTGCCAATATTCTTACTGAAAATATCTCTTTTAGAATTGGTGAAGTGACCAGAGTGAAAGGAAGGAATACAATACAAAAGATATTGACAGAATGGAAACATTTTTAATCTGATTTCTATAACTTTTTACTCAAAGCTCAGTCCAAGTTTTATGGAGAAAATAGGTATCATAGAGTTACTATCAATGCTAGGTTAACTCTCAGAGGATACAGATAAACACTGTGTCAAAGTTAAGCTTAGAAAAGAATCATCATAATATGCAATACCTGCCATTTGGAACCACAATATGTCACATACTTTCAGTTTGATTTTCACAGAAATCAGTGTAAATGAAGAACAGCAACAAAACATCTCTATATTAGGAAATATATATTCATTCTCATATATATGTGAGTATATATATTCATTCCTATATATATGAATATATATATATTCATTCCCATATATATATATATATAGTTTTTTTTAATGGTATTTCATACCACATATATGGTAGACGTGCCAAGAATATAACTTTTGACACCTGGAAGGACAATATTAAAGTATAGTCAATTAAAAGACAACTGCTATAAGGTGTGCCAAAAACTTTGTTTCAGTACTTTTATTTTCCACAATAAAGAGGATAAGTTTTTCTTAGAAGCTCTTTTCTTAAAGAAAAGAATTAAAATCGATAGGTATTTAATTTCTCATGGGAAATGCTTTTAATACTACAGGGTCAGCTCAGAGGATTAGGTCAGTCAAATATAAAAGAATATAAACTCCTAGAATCAAAGTTGAAAAAGCCCTATCAATAAAATTGTTCATTTGGTTCCCTGAGTCTAAATTAGGAAGTGGAACAGGATCCTCAGAAGTGAGACTAGAAGTACATTCTTAAAATCAAAACTCTGGTGTTTAAGAAAGGATGATTTTAAAAGAACATTCAGTTCTCTAATTCTTGACAAGTGTGGCTCATTTTCGCTTGCTTTAGATGGATGCCTTATAGGTTACAAATGATTTTACTCCTCAGAGAATTTTCAAAATACATGTGGACCCCATTATACTACGATCCTCCTCCCCGTTCCATTAAAATAAAAGAAGAAAAAGAATAACTAAAACCTTAACAGTGGTACACAGAAAGATATGCTTAATTTTGAACCATTTTTTATTACAGCCTATCAAAACTAGCTGGTCAGCCTCAAATGGTAGGTAGCTATGCAACTAACTATTTGATTTCTTTTTCTTCAGAAAGGCATCTTTGCATGCATGCCATTAATATTCAAGAACAGGCACATTAGTAAGCAGTCCTAAATCTCAATTTGCAAATCTCAGTCTGCGTTAGATTTCCAGAGGACACAATACAATTTACAAGACCTGTTTTGTGCTGGGTCACTAAATCTTTTAAAATTAATGCAGAAAAAAATAATAAAGTTAATATAGAAATCTATATAGAGAGATATATTCAATCCCATATATGCTAAACTATATTTACCTATGTATACAAAGAATCAATTTTCAAAGAAAATTTTAAAAATCATGTCATTTGAATGTGAATTCAACTTAAAAATCCTTGTTATTTTAAAAGCTCAGTCTGAAAATTATTCCATATTAATAAGTAATCTTATGCCAGAAATGGATTTTCTGATCTTGTTTTGAACCTTATTTCTGTTAAGCTTTACACCTCCATAATCCCTTCTTTTCAATTCTACTTGTTTTGCCAGGACTTTAGGAGCTTATGACATCAAAATAAATAGCCCGCAGAATTGAATAAAACTGAATAAAAATTACAGTCTGTTTAAAGGTAGACAATACTACAGCATAGGGAGATGATTCAATACTATTTTCATGAAGAGGAATAATTTACCACCTTTGAAAATTAGTTTGAGATGCAATACTTAAAAAAATCTAATCTAAATAAAAATCTTTTTTTTTTTTTTTAACAAAAGACTTTAAATCACTGTATATAAATCCTCTGTATACAAATCCACTGTATACAAATCAGTTCAAGAGCTTGGGAAACACACCCTATGAGCTTCCTATCCTTTCCATGGTTACACTGCTTCAGCTTCCTTTTGTCTCACAACTTGGTACTGCACAGACTCTCTTGGCCTTCAGGTCCACTTCACTACTTTTGAAGGGGAGCAATCTGTGGGAAAATGACAGTACTCAGTAGGTTAAAAGCAACTTGACACAGGCCAGGTAGGGATACATATTAAGATCTTGCTTTCCGGCAGTTTAGGAAAGGTCCAGAGTAGGGTCAAGGAATAGATGAGTCACCCTAGAATCCAACTTGATGTGTGGAGGGTGAGAGGGTTCACAGAGTAAGGGAAAAGAAAAGCACCAGTGAAGGGGGAGATAGAATTATGCGGGTTTAGATTCAGAGCATAATTCATCTAATTAATGCAAAAGAAGTAGTGAAAACAGAATTTTTTGTCTTGATTTCTTTTCAAGGTTTCTAAATGATTCGAACATTTTGGATTATTCTAGATGGAAAAATGTTCAAGTTTTTGTTAAACCTGTTGTGATTTCTTTTAGTGGGTAGACACAGTTTTTTGCATGCTCGTGTTAAAGATCTATCTTGTTTAAAACAGAAAAAAAAATGAACAAAAGAGGGGTAAAAAAAAAATCAATCTGATCAATGCTGTACAAAAACTACAACAACAACAAAAATTTCTATCAGATCATTTTTCTCTAAGAAAGGAGTTATTTATTTGCATTACCTTTTAAACTAGAATAGACATCATGATTCTCAGCCAAATATGTTGCTCTTTTTTTTTAACCTCTTCTCACTGCTATTGTCAAAAGTGGCTGTAATCTCATGCAGATGAGATATTGATCTGTTGCCGATGTTCACTGAGCAGCCAAAGGGGAATCACGTTACCAGCTACAAACTCCATCAATCATAGTCTCCTTAATAACCGCACTTAAACGATCTCTCTTGGCATTAACTTATATTGCATCCATGGCTGGCATCCAGGCTTCAAAAAGAAAAAGGTTCATTTTGAAGGGTAGGTTTAAGGCCACTATAGATGATTTAAATAAAAGGTCTTGGGTTTTGCTCAGAACAATAAGGCTTATTAAATTAATTAATTTAATCAAATTAATATAGATCAAGTCTGGAAATAGAGCAAAGTGTTCTTGTATTTGTTTATGAATACAGGATTATATCCTTAGCACACAAATTAAATGCATATAAGTGAAGCTTGAGAGTGTGCAATGATATATGAAGGCAGGCATTTGGATTGAATCTTGCTTATTAAACATATCTTTTTTTTTTTTTAATCTTCCTTCCTCCCTCCCTCTACATGTACATATTTGAAAAGTTACCGTAATGTGAACGGGGGGGGGGGGGGGGGGAAGAGTTGGCAGACAAGGGATAAGGGAGTAATAAAGTAACAACAGTGACTAAAAATAAACTATCATTATTACTGTTGGGGGAACTAATGAACTGTTGTTTCAAGTCGCATGCCTCTGTTATAGTGTCAACTCAGCTGTTCTACTTCGTTATCGGCAGTCATGCGGAACAGAAAATCAGATGGAGGATGTAGCAAGCATAAAAAAGGACACCTCCTTCTCCCGCATATTTTCTCTGGCTCTTTTGTGGTCTAAAATGCCACCAATCTGCAAACAAATCTAGGAGGAACAACTATGTTTTCCATCCCATCCCATCCATACATCCATACTCGCTTTTTTTTTTTTTTTTAAGATTTATTTATTTATTTGAGAGAGAGCACGTGCCTGCAGGCGTGGGAGTAGGTGCAGAAAGAGAGAATCTCAAGCAGACTCCCTGCTGAGCACAGAGTCTGACCCTGGGGCTCCATCTCATGACTCTTAAGATCATGACCCCAGCCAAAATTCCCAGTTGGTTGCTTAACCAATGGAGCCACCCAGGCGCCCCTCAAACCTAGCTTTTTTACTGCATTTGTTTCCTCCCAGAATAGTTCGATTCAGTGCAAGTCCCCATTCTCAAACTTCAGGGGACAAAAGATGTCTCGGATAGATGATTAGAATACAGACTCTTAGGTTTCCCTCCCCTCTGGCTCAGACGTTGTTAGTGAGAATAGGGCATTTGTAACAACTTGTGGAAAACTGTGTGAGCAGTTTGGGTCAAGAATAGGATTTGAGATGTTAGTGTGTCTTGATTTATATCCAGAAGCTGTTAAATCTTGATTACTTTAGCAGCAATCGGGAAGAAAATGTTATTTGATTTTCTTCATGTAAAATCTTATGTGATAATAATTGCAACTCAGTAAAAGCTAACACTAGAACCAATAAAAACTATGAATCAATGAATAAAAATGGAACAAACTGCTGATTCCAAGCTAAACCTAACCTCTTTTTAAGTATGCATGTGTGTGGTGGGTGGTGGTGGTATATCCATCTTGCCAAGTCAAATGATGAACGAAGCAGAATTCTGTTTGTCAAACAAACTACCCTTCTTCCAAAATACACACACACAAATATTTGCATATTTTCAAAACAAGCACAACAGGTAATCAAATACAAATTAAAACTGGGTATCCCAAATTATATTCTGCAGAACACCGATCGACAAAATCTCCAACAATTAAAGTTCCTATGTTCAAATCAGTGTGAGAAACGTTGCCTTCTACCCACCTATGCATGTTAGCATTCTGGAGACCAATAAATATTTACTTAACAGAGATTTCCTAACCTGATTTATCCATATTGGTTTTTTAAAAGATTTTATTTACTTATTTGAGAGGGAGAGAGAGAGAGAGAGAGAGAATGAATACAAGTAATGGGGAGGGACAGAGGGAGAAAGAGCAGCAGACTCCCTGCTGAGCAGGAAGACTGATGAGGGGCTCCATCCCAGAACCCAGAGATCATGACCAGAACTGAAGGCAGACATTTAACCAACTGAGTCAGCCAGGTGCCCTGATTTATCCTATATTAAATATCACAAGAAAGTACCACTCTGGGAAAAAGTTAAGACCTCTTTTTTCAAATCCAATTAGCCAAGGTATAGTACACCATTGGTTTTTGATGGAATGTCCAATGATTCATCAGTTCAGTGTCACAACCAGTGCTCATGACATCATGTGCCCTCCTTACTGCCTATCATCGATTTACCCCATCTCCCCACCCACCTCCCTTTCCACAAGTTTCCCAGAGTCAAGAGTATCACGGGGTTTGACTCCCTCTCTGATTTCTTCCCATTCAGTTCCCCCACCACCCCTACTGTCCTCTGCACTATTCCTTCTGTTCCACATTATGAGTGAAACCATATAATTTTGTTTCTCTGATTGACTTATTTTTCTAACTTAGATTGCTGTTTATTCATTTTGAAACTCTGGTTTAAAAATTGTTTCTTTAGGACAAATCCAGACGTGTTTCCATGTATACAACAGTGTTACACTTTAATTTAAAAAGTAGTAGCGCATGTACTAATTAAATTATATAAATGGATGTATCAATATCATTTATATAATAGAAAAATATTTCTAGGATTGTTAATCATCATATTAATATAACAAAAGGCTAATATTAATTATTCAAAACATTAAATAAATTAAAACCATAAAGAAGGCTAGAGGTATATGTTTTCCCTCTTTTCTGGTTACACAATTCATTATAGAAAATCAGAAGGGGAATGGCTGGGTGCCTCAGTCAGTTAAGGGATTGCCTTCAGCTCAGGTCACGATCCAGGGTCCTGGGATCAAGTCCCATGACAGGCTCCTTGCTCAGCGGGGAGCCTGCTTCTCCCTCTGCCTGCTCTGCATGTCACTCCCCCTGTCTGTGCTCTCTCTCTCTTCCTCTTTGACAAATAAATAAATAAATAAATAAATCAAATCTTAAAAAAGAAAGAAAAGAAAATCAGATGAGAAAAATATAACAAGGCATTTATAAATATTTGCTATATCTAGGCTCTTTATGCAACAACCCCCAACATTGGTATAATGCATTCTAGCATATTTGATTACACATGTCTTTCCACATAGGTGACAATGGGCAATTAAATGTGCTTTTTCTGTAGTTGGCTCTACCACATATCTTTCCTTATATGTGGTGTTCATGTATGCATAAATATGTGTGTGCATTTGTGTGTGCATGTTTACTCTCCCATATCTAACACTGAAAGCCAACATGATGTGTAAAATTCAAATCTCTGAAAAAGTTGGATCCTACTTGCTGGCACTGTTTTCCAATACCAACCCCCCCCCCCCGCCCTTTTTGAATCCTACTAATCCTTCAAAGACATTATCAATTCTCTTCTATTCTGTGAAGCTTTCTTTAAGAATTCTACATTGATCCCTGACCTCCATCCAATTTCACAAGCCACGTCGATACTCAGTTATATTGAAAGTGTTATTTTTGTTTAAATGTAGGCTCACATGAAGATTGTGAGGACATAATGTTGAATATTTTCCTTGATGTACTTCATATTTACTTTGTTACATAAAGTGTATTTGCTGTATGGCCATCTTTTACCACTTATAATTCAGCACTATGTATTTAGTGAATGCAAATGAGATTCAAATCTGTGGAGTGTCATAAACTTCACGGGCTAGTATGTAGTACAGCCTAGTGTTTAGGAGCGTACATTCTGAAATCAGACTTCGGGTGTCCAGACTTTCTGTAGCTGCACGATCTCAGACCAATTATGTAACTTCTCTGCTTTGATGTCTCATCTTGAAAATCAGATATTAATTGTGTAGAGAGGAATATATGAATTAAAACAGATAAAACACTTAGAAAAATTACTTGCATATGTATGGACTTATAACAAGTGTTAGATCCTGTGGTAGGTTAGATTTCTGGGGAAATAGAGTCTACAGGCAAAACTTGGGTGTGATGCACTTTCAACCATGGCCTCAACTAAGGAGCTCCACAGGGAGCTCTGAAGCTGGGAAGGCTTTAAGTTGCAGCTTGGGGAGGGGGGGCCGTTGTGCCTTTAAACTCCTGCATCAACTAGTTAAGAGTCAGTCTGCCCTCGGAAGGGGACATGTCCTTGGATTAGGCAACTCTTTCTTGCCTAGGATGGAGTGCTGCAGGGTGGCTGCCCAGTGGATTCTCAGGACCTAGATAAAAATCACTCCTTCAGCCCTGAAGAGGAATCTGGCTGGGGCCAGTGGTGTATCACAAAGCATTCACTTCCCCTCCTATTGTTATTGTTGTTGCTGTTTAAAGAAAAATAAATCACGTTGTAACCAGCTTTCTAAATGTAAATTCTACACGGATTTTAGAGGTAACTGTAAATAGTAAGAACACAAAGGAGTTCCAAATTCTCCTTCCCCATTTTTATACCCCTTCCGTTTTGTACTGATTTTCTCTGTATGCTCCTTTACAAATGCCATGGGTGTATAAGAAATCAGATATATTTTATTCTAGAGTATAGTGTCAGCATATTTATTCAGCAGGGAGTGAGCTTGTGTTTTAGTTCTCATTTAGAACCACTTTCTAGTGATCATAAAAATTATAGTTTTGGGAACCATTTTTGAGGAATCTGGATTTTTTTAATATGAAGACATGACCATAATTTCTATGAGACCAAAGATAACATTGTCACTGCAAACAAGCTTACTTTTTGTAAAGTCCAAATATACCAAAGGCTTTACTGGTAAAAATTTACCAATTAATTATAAAAATTAGATAACTGGAAATGCTCTATCACTCCCTAGCTTGTGACCTTGAGAAAGTTATTTCTCTTTATGCATTTGTTTCTTCATCTGTAAAATGGGGACAACATCCATTTACCGATCTCACAGGGTTTATAGGAAGCTTAATGATGTTTGTAAAGAACTTCGCACATTCCCTGCTATAGAAATTGTAAATGGCAAAGGATCGGTGGCTTCTGTTTTGTGCATGTTTACACAGAACTTTAATACAACTTTAACGCATGGAGCTTTGTGTACTCCCTGTGTTGGAAATGATATTGACAATCAATTATGTTGCGTAAACATTTTTCATTCTTAGAATCTGCCTACAAGAACAGGGGATGGAAGGATAAAAATTCTTTGTGCTAGGAATTGAGCTCTTATTTTACGTTTATCTTTCTCATTTAAATATTATACAGGGCTGAAATACTGAAGTGTAGCCAACGAAGTCCACTGGATTATAAACACAAATATATATTAAGTGTCTGTTGGATAGTCACAGCCATTACCATCAAATGTATAATTATATAAGTATATAAATAAGTTATATAAGCAAATCATGTAGGTAAATTAAAATAAGTTTGTCGTCACATTTTGAAATAGATGAATGATATCTAATTTACGTTGTTTAAATACAAATGCATTTTGTGGGACAGAGCATTCCATAGAATAATAGACAACCTAATCCAGCTTTTTACCTAGGTGAACTCCAAGTTTCATCTCTCATGAAACCACCAAATCAAAAAACCTCTTATTCTATGCACTCAAAACCACTTTGAACTCCATATAATTGAATAACTCATTCTACTTTTTTCTCTTTTTATTTGCATACCTACACAATAGTCCCTTTCTTATTCAATGCATTGATTTGGTATAATGAAGTTGCCCAGTCATCATTATTTACATTTTGTATTTCAAACATCTTCATGTCATATAACAGAAATAGTCAGGTATTGTTTGAATTCACTTTTCCTCCCGTTTCCTTTGCTGGTGAACATTTTAAGTAACATTTTCTACAACCGTTGTGCAGCAGGAAGCTTAATAGAGATGCTGTTTCCATAACAACAAATAGGATTTGAGCAAAAACACAATGCTCAGTGGTTACTGTTCCTCACAGCAGGTAAAAGCAGTTATTCAAAATTACAAGCAGCATGACATTGAAAAAAAAAATTAAAGCAAGAGGTGCTAAGAGTTCTGTTCCATATTTAGTAAATGTTTAACTCATAAATGCTTGAGGGGGCAGCTGTAGGTTCCCACTCTATGCAGTATTTCTCCTCATATCATGACCTAAAATGAAGAGTAGGCATGGACATTCATTTTTCAGATATTCAGAGTTCTCTGAGCCAAGGAGGCACCAGCAATGACAAAGTACAATACTTTCTAAATTGGCTAGCTGCTAATATTAGATAATTATTTATGTATAATTTCTATGGTTAAAAAAATAATTACCCATTTCCAAAATGACCCTTTATTTAACTTTGTTTTTGTAACCTAATTTGTGCAGAACTAAATATGTACCTAATAAATGGTAAAATGGAATAAATGGAAGTTCCAAGATGTTGTAGAGTAAAACAAGCAACATAATCTGACCTGAGAGACTATAAGGGTTTTCGTAGATTACTTCAAAAGCCCCTTCTTAACCTGTGATTCCATATCTTGGTTCCTGTGGTTGTTCATTCTTTTTAAATGAAAACACTTTGAGTACTTATATATCCATTTGCTTAGATAGAAAAATAGGCTTGGTCTTTTAAATTTGGAGGAGACATACAATAAAATTAAACCAAAATTTAAAGGTGCAGTTGAGTTAAAATAATTAGAACAGAATTTTTTTCCCCACAGTATCAAATCCACAAAATGTATGGGAAAGAATCTTACGTGTAGCAGATTGAAACACAAGTCTAGTAAGAAATCTCTTTGTTTACCATTCCTCAAGAGTAGGGATTCAGCCCTATGACTAATTTCAAGAAATCAAATTTATTACTCCTCAATGCGTCTTTCCATTTACAGACAGCTCTAATTGGCAGTTCTTTCTTACTCTAAATAAAGTAGCTAACTGAGAAACTATAATTTTCCTCCTCATATTATTTCTTCACTAGTTAAAAATGGATAGTCCATGCTTTATCTCTTGCTCTGTTTAGGTATGGGAACTTAAGGTCACAACTGTCCACATGCAAATGGCTGTGTAATTTTTTTTTTTTAAGATTTTATTTATTTATTTAACAGAGATCACAAGTCGGCAGAGAAACAGGCAGAGAGAGAGAGAGAGAGAGCGAAGCAGGCTCCCCGCTGAGCAGAGAGCCTGATGTGGGGCTCAATCCCAGGACCCTGGGATCATGACCTGAGCCTAAGGCAGAGGCTTTAACCAACTGAGCCACCCAGGTGCCCCAATGGCTGTGTAATTTGTGAAGTGATCCATACCTTGCTCAGTTTGATACCACCTCTCTTCCTGATATCCATAGTATTTTTAATTTTGAGCCTTGACTTTGATTTGTATTAAATTTCGAAGGGTGATGTTTGCTCTTTCTTCTTCACTAAACTAATTTCCTTTAAGGTATGGACTGGGATCTTCTCATCTTTGTATTTCTAGTACCCATCACATCTTGCTTATAGAAAGGATTCGATGCTGTTGAAATCAATGGGTAAAAAATGATGAGGAGCAATGATCAGAAATTAAGATGAACAGACAAATGGCTCAACTCGAATCCCACTGTGGTAGGCAGAATTCTAAGATGGTCTCTGTGATTTCTATCCTCTGGTACCCACACCTTTGCAGAATCTCCTTTCTTCCAATGCAGGCAGAATCTGTGCCTTACTTCTAACCCATAGAAAATGGCAAAGGTGAAGGGATTTTGCAGATAATTAAATTTGAGCTAATCAAAAGAGAGATTATCCTGGATCAGCTTAGTCTAATCAGGTGAGTTCTTTAAAAGAGGATCCAGACATTCTCTGAAGGAAGAGACTAACAGCCACAGAGATGCTCTCCTGATGGCCTTGAAAAAGCAAACAGCTATGATGTCAACTACCTGTGCAGAGAGCCAATGGAAGAACACCACATGGAGCCTGTACTGGGAGCTGAGGGCCTCAGTCCTATAGCCACAAGGAATTGGATTCTGCCAAAAACTCAAAGTGAGCCTGAACGAGGACTCTACACTTCAGAAAGGACAACACCTTGACTGTAGCCTTGTGAGACCCTGAGAAATAGACCCAGCTAAGTCAAACTCAGGCTGCTAACCAGGGAAAGAGTGAGATAAAAAGCTGTGCTGTTTTAACTGCTGAGTTGTGGTAATTTATTATGCAGCAAGAGAAATTTAATAGAGCCACGGAGGAAGTCCTCATTATGCTGTAGGATTAATTTAGTTCCACAGTCAGAAATTTTATGCCAGCAAGTACGTAGAGGCACATAAGCATGAGTCCAATATAGCATTCTATCTACTTCTACTCTTGTGTACTTGGAAGTTGCAAAGGTGTAAAGTATAAATCTGGATTGAATTGATTAATAGATGTAAAGTACTTTGAAAAAAAGAAGACATTACAAAATGTAAGGAGGGGATTACTTTCTCACATTACCATCAACCCTTGCTGCTCATTATGAACTAGATTTTTAGTAAAAATACATGTATTCTGAGGCGCCTGGGTGGCTCAGTCATTAAGTGTCTACCTTCGGCTCAGGTCATGATCCCAGAGTCCTGGGATCAAGGCCACATCAAGCTCCTTGCTCTGTCGGGAGCCTGCTTCTGCCTCTCCCACTGCCCCTGCTTATGTTCCTGCTCTCACCATCTCTCTGTCAAATAAATAAATTAAATCTCAAAAAAAAAAAAAAATACATGTATTCGTTTCTACCCTACTTTTTCTACTTGCTATCATATATTTAAGTCAAAATATATTTGTCAAATAGATACTGTATGTGTAAAAATGTGCTGGATTTGTGGGTAATCAAAATGTGTTTAAAGAAGAAACAACTTGGGGCGCCTTGGTGGCTCAGTGGGTTAAGCCTCTGCCTTTGACTCAGGTCATGATCCCAGGGTCCTGGGATCAAGCCCCACATCGGACTCTCTGCTCTTCGGGGAGCCTGCTTCCTCCTCTCTCTCTCTGCCTGCCTCTCTGCCTACTTGTGATCTCTGTCAAATAAATAAATAAAATCTTTAAAAAAAAAAAAAAGAAACAACTCCTCCTTAGCTTTTAAGTTAATTAAATATTATTCACTATTGTAAGGAGGTATAATTAACCAAAGAATGGCATACAACCTGAAAATTCCACCATAATTAAGAAGACCCAGACCAAATGAATCTTCTCAACACATACGGTATCCGATTTCATTTTAGTCAATTACACTTTTTGGAGAAATGAGAAGTTCATTTTCGTATCTCTAATCAGAAGGCACCTTTTATGTAGCCTGTAGCTGTGTGACCCTGAGAAATGCCGCTATCAACAATACTTTTTGATAAGGTAGAGCTTTGGTAGCAATCAACTTAGTCAAATTTAAAAACGAGATTTAAGTGAAAGTTAGATCCAAATTAAAGGGAAAATTCAGTCATTGTCCATTTGTATTCATATTGCTAAAATCTACTTTTTAAACAATGTATTTGAATTGTCTTTTTTTAATCTTTTTCCAAGTGTGGACAAGGTTATTCACCAATTTATTCCCAGATGGATTATTCACAGAAAGTTGGGGCACACTGCCAAAGCTGAAATGGGTTCACAGAATCAAAACAAAGATGGAAATTCTCAAATTACAAGCTAATCAATGACAAAAATTTTGACTGATCATTTCCACCATTTACTCAGTGTGATGGGACACTCACTTTTCCCCAATAGTAGAAATAATGTGGGGCCAATAGTCATTATCACAGATAAATTCTCTGTGCCTAGTTTAAGAAGCAAAGTACTAATGTACATTCAAACAATATAACAGTGTGCATAGCCCTGAAAACAAGCTCAGTATGGAGGTTTCATAATTGCACCCGAGCAGATAATTAGGCAATTAGAGCTATTAAAAGTTGACAAAGCACTAAGCCTGCATGAATTATATTCCTGATTTCTAGAAGAAGCAAGGGAAAATAAGGCCTCCAATGAATCTGTTCAATAGCCCCCTGAGGAAGAAAAGTTGTGTCCAGAGGGCAAAAGGTGGGAGGTTCAACTTCTCTATCTTATCCCCAGGATTCAAGAAGGGATCAGGAGAGAATTTGCTGGAGATATGGAAATTTCATATCATTTGCACAGATTATATTGAACACATTAATAAGGTGAAATTAACTTTGCAAAATATGTAATTGGGTAAAAACATGAGATGAAAATAAAACAATAGGGCTAATGATTTAATTTCTGAAAAGCAGCTGATGCCTTGGCTCACATCAAACATGCATCTGAAGCGAGCTAAGAAGCACAGCAAGGAAAACAGGTTATTAAGAAGATTTCATTTTAAATGTGTGGGAAACACAACTGATTAAATTGAATTTTGCATGTGAATAATACAAACTAGGAAGAGGGACAAACCTACTAGCCCTTGGCTCCTTGATTTACTTGTTAAATTCACAATGATTATATATGACTTAAAATTATTGCAGTTTCCCAAATTGACAAATGTAATTGCTGAGACTGATGAAAGAGAATATTGGGATGCTGCTTTGGATTCTGTTGGAAAGTACTTAGGAGTTGACAGATGGTGCATACATTCGGAGGTTGAGAAGGGTAAGAAGGTAATGAGACTGGGGACCAAAAACAATTACAGTGTCTTAAGCCTCAAATGCAGCATAATTGTGTCTGTAGAGTAGGCAAAACAATTGGGTTTAATGTATTCATAATGTTTGTCAGAAGTGCAAGAAACAAAACCTGGAGGTGTAGATAGAGTCTGAAAGCATAAGTCAAACAACTACAGAACACTCTCCTCACTCAGTCACTAGAAAATTCAGGCAACAAATATTTAGTGATGTGAAATGAATGAAAGTGGGTCACTGATAACTTCGTGGACCTGATATTAACAAACGTGAGCACATCTTAAACAAAGGGAAGTAGATAGAAATCACCAACGACTGAACTCTATCTGAACATGATTATAGAAGATAATGAAATTGAAATAATAATACTAAATGTTTGGGTGATGGGATGAAGAACAAATTTGTCCTGGATTAGGGTGGAAGAGATCACTTTTAAAGGACTGTAAAGGAAGTCTGAGATTTATTGATTAGTTGATACTGAAGAACTATCAAAAGGATATAGTAATCTCTAAGAACAATTCATAGGGGCAATATCGTCAGTAAGGAAACTGTAATTGGAGGATAGTGACATACTTTGACTTTGACCCCTCACATTTCATATGCTGGTAAGTCATTTATAGTAAAAGAATCATTCATTTCTAAGCTCCTTGAGAATGGAGAACACACTAACCCCATCTCTGTATACCCACAAGGACTTATTAAAAGGCATGGCACACATCAGCCATTCAATACCTATAGGACAAAATTAACTATTAAAATTACATAAATATAATAAAACTCAGATTATATGAAGGAATTTTTATAAAGTGAAAATATTCTTCAACTTCATTTTGCCAGAGCAAAACTACTTCAATTATTTCATATACAGCCTTTCTAGTTGTTTTTTCATTTTTTTTCCCCCCTCTAGGGTCATGTTTATAGTCTTCTTTATAATTTATCTTACTTAGTTACATGAAGTCACAACATCTTGGAATATCAACATATAAATTTTTTCACCTTATTTTGATTGACTGGCTTGTATTCGAACCTGTCACCCTTTTCTGATCTACATTATTTCTCAACCTAGCAGCCAGCTAGAGCAATCCCATAAAAAAGGCCAGGTCACATTTGTCTTCTGAACAAAACTCTCCATTTGTTCTTCATTTAACCCGGAGTAAAAGGCAAGATGCAGTGTCACAGAAGGTCCAACATAATCTTGGTGAAGCACACACCCTCAGAGTTCCTGCCTGGAACGCTTTGCCCTGTGATATTTACATGTTAATTCCTTCATTTACTTCAGGTCATTTCTCAAATGCCTTCTTATTTAAGAGGCTTTACCTGACTGGCAACATTATTCTTACCCAGTTGTACTTATATTCATGTGTTATCTCCTCACATGTTATAGTTTTATTATTTTTTTCTTGTCTGTCCTTCATATGAGTATGGGCTTTTCAAGGGCAGAAAATGTGTCTCTTGTTTACTGCCTGTCCTTGCACACAAAGCATAACCCAGTAGGTAAGTGAAAGAATGAACAAATGAATAGGGCAGTAAGTTGGAAGCCTCCTCAAGTACATTGGGTAACTTAGGAAAAATTTGTACAGGTAGTTACCTGCATGCATTGGAGAGATTCAGTTTTAGATTTTTTTTTAATATAGATAATATCACGGCCATTCATTCGTTCATCCAACAAATATTTATTGAGTGTTAATTATGTGACAAACCACGTGTCTGGCACCAGGCACATCAAAAGGAAAAGGACTGGCACAGTCCTGGTTAAAACTTAAAACTTTGACTTTCATTAAGGAGAATTTGATTGTGGTTTTAGAAAGAGCACAGGTGGTAGTAGAGTACATCCTGGGAATTCGAGGGACTCAATGTAGAATATTTCGTAAGGAGAGTCTGGGTTAGGGCAATACCAACAAGTACAAAGGAAAAAAGAGAATCAGAAGAGTCTTTCTTCTACTTAACACCAGTTACTAACTAAAGGTACTTACTGCAAGTAAACGAGCTCATTATCTTGAATATGCCACAATGAAGAGTATAGGGAACAATATTGATTCAGGCTCCTGACACTTTAATTCAAGACTAGTTAGTAAAAATGTCAGTAGCTTGTAGATTCCCTACACTCTAGCTGTAAACAGATTAAAACGACAGACTCATATTCTACTGGGCTTATATGTCATTGACCAAAAAAACCCAAAAAACAAAAAACAACCCCCCCTCCCCCAAAAGCGGGTCATTTTTAGGCAGCTTTGGGCAGACGGTGGAGATGGTAATGCTTATTAATGGGATGCCTTGCCTAAAGCCTCTGTTGACCTAATTATGGAACACAATATCACAAGTTTGGATTATTCACTCCAAAAGTCAGCCTCTCATGTGTGTATGGGTTCTTAATCTCCCCCATTTTCCCTTGTACTCTGATGTTTCTGTAATATGTACCATACAATCATACACTATCCTTTATATCCTCATTCTTTTGGTTTTAATAAAGTGAGATTCTGGTCTAAATAATCTTATCCTGTTGCCCATTTATTTACTCTTCGACATTACAGAGTACTTGAATAGGGGTTAAATTTCATTTCTCAGTTAGATGTGTTTAATATATATTATAAGACAGTGAGTGTGGGACACTCAGGACCTCACTTCCCTCTCTCCACACTGGACAACTGTGATGTTTACACTAATTCTGGGTAAGTATGTCTGTGCTAATACTCAAGTTAATCCTCAGGTTGGTTGTTTTAAGGCCTAGGTCCAGGAGCTAAGAAGAACCAGTTAGAATAGTTGGTATTCTTCTAGAAAGAAATATCCTTCAATATTAACTATATCAGTAAGGACAAAGTTAATTAAAAACAAAACAAAACTGAGGGTTCCTGGGTGGCTCAGTAGGTTAGGTGTCCAACTCTTGATTTTGGCTCAGGTCATGATCTCAGGGTCCTGGAATCCAGCCACATGTCAGGCTCCACACTCAGCAAGGAGTCTGCTTGAGATTCTCTTCCTCTCCCTCTGGCTCTCCACCTGCTCACTTTCTCTCTAAAATGGATGAGTATATTTAAAAAAATACATATATATATATATATATATACACACACACACACACACACACACACACACACATATATGTATATGTATAAAATAAAATAAATATATACTCATCCTATATATATATATATATATATATATATGCCTAATTCCTTTGTTTCACAAATAGAAAAGAACTCATGATCATCCCCCCTCCAAAAAAATCAAGAACTTATTTGCTGATCATTTCAAACTTTAACACCAGACATCCTAAAAAAACAGGATGCCCTAGTCTTTCTGAACTAGTTTAGTAGGCATGTAGTGAAGGCTGCAGTAAAGGAGATCAAGGTATTTTGCATATACCTTTTATTTGTGTTGGCTTGCGTTCTTTCTCTTGCCACATAAACAGCTTCCTGCTCTTTTCCTGCTTTACTATTTCAATACATGCTCCATACAACATGGGGAGCCAGGGTTTTATAACAAGACTGTCCTGCATTGAATTTGTCTACAAGAAGGTAATGGCAGAGCTTGTAAGGAGGGCGGTGAGTCCACACAAGTTTCATAAATGGGTATGTTAGCCAAATTTATCAAAGTTCCAAGGGGATTAGAAATCCCAATGATACTAAAGTTACATAATTGTTTTGAGGTGATTGAATGAATAAAAGGAATGAGATTTCCATTTTGGCCTCAGTAAGGAATACAAGAGAAGAAGGAAGAAAAAAATATGAATGGGGTCCTCATTTGAGTAAGGCACTGTGGCTAGCATTTCATATAATTTAGAATATATAACTATATTATGTATGTCATGGGATTTTAGTACATTAATTTATTTAATCCTCACCTCATTTCAAATGAGGTCCTGAAGTGGCTTTTTACTAATGCATGCTATTAGACAGGAGCAAAATAAATACATTCAGATAAAAGGGAAGATAAAATAAATTATTTATTACCAAAATATTTTGGGTAAGGCTAGTGCAAAAAAAGCATAAGACTATTCAGACTATTGTAAAGTCCACCTGAAAATTCCACTATGAGCTGCTGAACTGTCAAGCCAAAGTATGGGATAAGTAGTTATAGTATTTGGTTTCCATTTAGAAAGGAAAAAAAAGTTGAAAAGAAACATCACAGCTTTTCCTGATACTGAAAAAAGAAAAAAAGTTCTCCATGGATCCTGTTAAGATGAAGATACATTTTTTTTTTTTTAATTTTTATTTCTAGTATGTAGTGGAAGAAACTGCAAGTCATGTATTATAATGACTTTATGAAGGTAACAAAGTCTGATGTTATGCTTTTATCCAACTTTGATTCTAAAAGATATACAGTTTCCCACTCTGTCATGTATTTGGTCAAATTCACTGATCAGGCAGGAAGTAAAACTAACTAAATAAGTGTATTTCACAGCTAAGTGCACTCTTCAAGCCACTGCCTGAACCAACAGTATCAACAAATGATCACATGCTGTTTACATTCCTACTGAGCACTACTTTCATTCATCCAGTATACCTTAAAATAATCAGAGAGAGAAACAAACCATAACAGACTCTTTTTTTTTTTAAACAGACTCTTAATCATAGGAAATAAACTGAGGGTTGCTGGAGGGGGTAGTTGGGGGGATGGGGTAACTGGGTGATGAACATTAGGAAGGGCACTTGATGTACTGAGCACTGGGTGTTATGTAAGACTGATGAATCATTGAACCCTACCTCTGAAACTAGTAATACATTATAAGTTAATTAATGGAACTTAAATTTTAAAAAGGCCAAAAAATTTATGAGATATAATATATACTTTAATAAAGTTATTCAAAAAATGAAAAAATACATATGTTAACAAAAGAAAGTGAAGCATATTAAAAATACAAGCAACCAAGAGACACATGTCTTATCAGAAACTAAGAAATCTAAACAAAGAAAAAAAAAGAAACTCCTGTCATTAATAATGAATTATGAATTAAATATGAATGAATAATGAATATTGAATTAATGAATTAATGAAGATGACTTCATTCAAACGTAGAGGGCATTATTTTTATTAAAGAAAAAGTATTTATAAATCACTGACAAAATTAACTGTAAAGATGTGTATTTGGCTTCAATCCCAGCATTATCAGGTAATCAAAGCAGTCCAAACAGGGATGATGAACTGATTGGGAAAACCACTGAAGAAGAGTGTAAAAGAGAGAGATAGGTAAAGCCCAGCAATTTAGCAATGACTAAGAGCAAAGATGAATCTCTGGAAGTTTTGGAAGTCAGTAATAAACAGAAGGGGAAGGGATGATTTCTCAAATCTGATGATGACACACTAGAGGAACTAATGGGTTGAATGGCAAAATTTGATTTCTCTTTAACCAATTTTTGAAGGACCCTTTTCAGGTAGATTTTGAACGACCAATTAGTAGAAATCTATAAGAAAGCAAGAAGATATTTTTTTTAAAAAATAAGTTTTTCAATTCATATTCATAATTTGTTAATCATGGTGAAAATGTGGGGGAAAGTGTTTGCTATTGTGATTACTGTTCAGAATGGTAAAATTTAACTTTGGCAGGTAAAGATTTTAAACCAAAGAAATGGAAAGGATGTTTAAAGGAATTATAGTTAGATGTTGATTTTCTAGGAAAATGAAGAAAAATACATCCTTTGAGAAAAAAATAATTTTTAGACAGCAAAATGTTATAGTATAGCAACACCAATTCATCTACTATGAGCATGTCACAGTTACAGTATGGCTAGAGCATGTTCTCTTTTCTGTAATCATTAGTTTTGAGACCACTGAGATTTTTCATCATATCCCTTCCTCTAAACTGTGGTTCTTTTACAGTTCATTAGGCACCCCATGAAAGGGAAGAAGAAAGAAGAGTATGATCTCACGGAAGTAATACCCTATCTTTGCCTTCAGTTTTCTCTTTGACCTTAAAAATAATCTCAGTTTCAATTATGATTCCTTTGGAAACAGGCAAAGTGAGGCAATATAAAGTAGTTCTATGCAGTCAAAATGAAAAGATGAACAAAATGGCGACAGGAAGACAAATTTCATTTGCAGCAGAATAAAATGCTTGACTTTCTGGAAAGGCAGAAAAGGAAACCCTCAATTAAATTAAAAACCTTCACCTTTAAATGGTGAGAGCTTTATCCTTTTATTAAACAAATACAAGCAAGGTATTTTACCTCCCTTCCCAGTAATGGTTCTGGTTTCCTGATTTTCAGGGCTTTAAGTGTCAGGCTGTGGTTTTGTGATGCAAAATTACTGTAATTCCAGTTCCTTTTATTATCCAACACTGTGAATTATAAAGTTTCTATTAAATAATTATTAACCAAAGCATTTAAAATAGATAGGCTAAGAATAAGAGGGGAACTATCCATTTTCTTTATTTCCTTATGGTTTAAAAAACGGGGTCTAGGTGACATTTACTTTTAGTAGTACCCACTATAAATAATTTATATGCTATTGACATTTTACAGTTATGATTTAGTTCTTTCTTATTGTCTTGGTATACAAGCATTAGTCCAGAAGTTGGTTTATGTGACCAGGAATTCATGCACAACACAACTGAAGTCTAAATGATCTAAGAGTAATCGATGAACTTAGGGCAAACACTTTAAAATATATTAAGAGTTTCAGGGTTTTTTCCAGGTATTCTGAATAATTGCTGACAAATGCATTTAAGGTTCTTGTCTATTCCATTGGATTAACTTTTTCAATATAATGTGTTTGGGCTGCCTCAGTTACTGTCACTCCTCAAGCACACAGTAGTAGGGCTTCCGCCCTCAACAGCGTGGTACAACTGCTGTCTACGAAGTCACCCATGAGTTCTGAATCATCCTCCTTCAGTGTATTTATTCATATATTCTTATGCCAAATATTGTGGAGTATTCACCTATAACTAAATTTCTAATTTAACTTTTAGTAGCCATATGTGTATGGTGACTAATGTATTGGCCTGCACAGGTCTATATGATCTCCCCACCACAACCATACCCTTTCTTCAAGTCCCTGGCACAAATAAATACCAACCTCTGAAATAAAACTTTTTTTGCTAATAAATGTACATGCCAAAAGAAAATTTATTTTGCTAAATGCAAAACAAACAAAAAAACCACCTGCCACTTAGTCAAGAATATTTAACTATTAAATATCTATGCTATAAAAATTGTCAGAAATAGCTGATGAGAATTTAGGCATTTGTAGGTTGTCTGCAATATACTTTTTAATATTAAAATGTGTTATAAAATTAAGTTTAACTATATATCTGATCTGTCCATATTTAAGCAGATTGAAGATTTTAAAATTGAAATTTTGAATAGAAAAGGATTATACTGTTAGTCAAATTTATTTCCTGCTTTACGTATGCATATATTTAAAAAAACTAAGTGATAACATTGGAGGCAATCTTTTCTTCTTACTTTACTATTTTCCACATACTATTATTTTTTATAATCAGGAAAAGGGCAAATTATATTTCATACACTTTTCTCCACGGCAGTTTGAAAATGCTCAGTAAACAGCAGCTATATCTGTGCCCAAGAAAAAAAGGCATCAAGAAATCAAAATATCACCTTTATTACTGATAACAAGGTTAATTTGGAGGACATGTAATAATGTGAGATCTAAATGGATCTGCTGAGTTTCCACAGGAACAACCCACCAAAGGAAAATTGTAACCTGCCATGCAGAAAAACTTATGACTTTATAGCTGGTATGTCTGGAAGGGAAAAAGACTGAAATTCTTAACTAAGTTTCCAATCATGGCATGCAGACCCAAAGCTACTGCCCTCCAGGTAACTCTACTCAATCTCCTCTGAAAGGACCAGGTTATTGGAAATGTTTGAAAAAAATACCCATTAGGCAACATGTGGATATGCTTCCATCCTAACATACTCCAGCTTTTTCATCTATATCATTGATTTTAATGATTAAGCCTACTTGCTCTCTAATGCAATGCCTATTTGTGGTCAAATTTGCAAAATTATCCTACGAATTGCACTAACCCAGCAGTTACCCACAACCCTGAATAATCATAATCCCTTGGCATCCCTGAAGCAGCTGCCTCCAAACACCATGGAACAATGATCTAGAGCATATGCTTCCCATGGACATCCCTCATGAGAGAAGAGGAGAATCACCCACATGTACCCTCTATCTCCTTCACATTTAGCAATCAGGTAATTTATTTCCACTTCATGGGGAAGAGCAAATAAAATCCATCTTCATTGAAATCCGAAGAATTATTTCCTTCAAGAACATAAAACAAAGCCTTTTTTTTTTTTTTTAAGTAAACTCTGCACCCAATGTGGCGCTCAAATTTACGACCCTGAGATCAAGAGTTGCATGCTCAGGGGCACCTGTGTGGCTCAGCGGGTTAAAGCCTGTGCCTTTGGCTCAGGTCATGATCCCAGGGTCCTGGGATCAAGCCCCACATCGGGCTCTCTGCTCAGCAGGGAACCTGCTTCCTCCTCTCTCTCTGCCTGTCTCTCTGCCAACTTGTGATCTCTGTCTGTCAAATAAATAAGTAAGATCTTAAAAAAAAAAAAAAAGAGTTGCATGCTCTACTGACTGAGTCAGCCAGGCACCCTATCACAGACTTATTTTTCATTTTCATAATTTTTTAAAAAATTTTTTATAAACATATAATGTATTATTAGCCCCAGGGGTACAAGTCTGTGAATCGCCAGGTTTACACACTTCACAGCACTCACCACAGCAATACCCTCCCCAATGTCCATAACCCCACTACCCTCTCCCGATAGACTTATTTTTAAATGAAATAATTTGTATATGACGATCAGTTAGAGAAAAATTGAAATAAAGTAGAAGAAAAGGTGAAAACAGAATCACAAGTCCTGGTTTGGTCCAGGTCCAGCACCAAGATGTTGGGCCTTATGCTAGTGATTTTGGCTCTCAGAACCAGTTTCTTAGTCAGTAAAATAAAAGATTTAAATTCCAGAGAACTTCTGAGAATCCTGACAATCTTTACAACATGTCTATGCTTATATTCCCAAACATTTGATGAACTTCTCAATGACAAGAATATTGCAGTATGTTTATAACCTCAGATACCATAATATTTTTCTTTACACATCTAAACTCAATGTTTACTATTTCTTCTTGATATTAAACAAGAACAAATTGGGCAAAATCCAAAAAATAAAAATAACTAGGCAAATTCTCATCAACCCTTCATTTCCTGATTCTGTGATATGCTACTGAAAATAGGAGTTGTGTGATTTGCACATAGAAAGGGAAATACTAAATTCATTTGTCTCATCCTGACTTTACCACTTGGCTTGACCTCAGATATATTCTCTATGGACTCTTCTAATGATAGGAATATGGACTGATATACACTTTGCCTAAATGGATTAAATTTTCATTAAAAGATAAAGATATGTATTATCATCTCTCTCCTGATAACTACAATGATATACCTTCCAACACCCGACTGCTAAACTGATCTTTCTAATAACAGCACATATTTATATTACTTGGTGCTTACTTTGTGTCAGACATTGTTCTAGGTTATTTAAAATATATTATCCCATTCTCTTCAAAATTCCTTAGTGGCTCTCCATAATCTTAAGAAGAAAAATAATTATTTTCCCATGGTATATTCTGCCTTCAAACTAAATATGAGTAATACATATATATATTTATATATATCAATAAAACTGAGTCCATCCTTATTTCTCCAAATCTATTTCATTGTCATATGGCTTGTCTTTGCTTTCTCCCCTTTCTTTGTCTGCAACCTCCAACTCCAAAGAGGGAAACCTGGCTTCCACTACCTCCATCTACTTATTTAATTATAAAATTACTGTGTATCCATACAGTAGTTTCAGCCTTTTTACACATTATACCCATTAGAAGTAACTGTATCAACTAGAATTCAATATTTATGTACAGTTACTCTTATCATTGGTCTTGTACACTCCACTCATTTCCCAAGATAGTTAGTGCCCTTTCCCCAGTGCCCTTTGATGAGGCTGTTAACTACATTTATAATACAGTAAGACTATGTGTTCACATTCTGCATTCCTTGCTGGATCCTCTGGCTTCTTACATGATTTATTTTTAATTTGCATACAGTAATATCCCCTCTTTCTGTTTTAAAGAAACAAATGAGTTTTGACAAATTCATTGTTTCATATATTCAACATTACATTATCATACAGAGTAGTTTCATCAGCCTATGAAATCCTATACTCGACCTCCACAAACCCCCTACCCTGAATTCCTGGCAAGCATTGATCCATTTATCATCTGTACATCTAGCTCTGCCTTTTCCAGAAGGTCATATAAATGGCCTCACACAGTATGTATCCTTTTAAGACTTTTTTTTTAATGTAACAATATATACTTAAGATTCATCAAAGTCTTCCCATGGCTTAAGAGCTCATGTCTTGTTAATGTTGATAAGTGTTCCATGTTATGGTTATAACATAGAACATTCTATGGTTATAACAGAGTTGTTTATCCATCCACCTACTGAAGTACATCTTGATTACTTCCAGTTTATGGGGATTATGAAAAAACCTGCTATAAACATTTGTATGCAGGTTTACGTTTGGACATACATAAATTTTCAATCAATACTTAGGAGTACAATTGTGGAATGATATGGTTAAGAAAACATGTTCAGTTTTGTAAGACACTTCCAAAGTGGCTCTTTTATTTTGCATTCCCATCAACAATAAAGGAAAGTTACTGCTGCTCTGCATCATCACCAAAAGTTGGTATTGTCGGTGTTTTAGATTTTAACCATTCTAATTTCTATTATTAATTCATTGTTTTAATTGGCATTTTTCCAATAACAAATGTTATTGACCATCTTTTTGTATGTTTATTTACCATCTGTTTATCTTTGGTGAGGTGTCTCTTTAGATATTTTGCTCATTTTAAAATCGGGTTGTTATTTTCTTATTCTTGAGTTTAATATTTCTTTATACATGCTGGATAAAAGTACTTTATCTGGGACGACTGGGTGGCTCGGTTGGTTAAGCCGCTGCCTTCGGCTCAGGTCATGATCCCAGGGTCCTTGGATGAGTCCCGCATCGGGTTCCTTGCTCAGCAGGGAACCTGCTTTTCTAGCTGCCTCTGCCTGCCTCTCTGCCTGCTTGTGTGTACTCTCTCTCTCTCTCTCTCTGTCAAATAAATAAAATCTTAAAAAAAAAAAAATTTTTAAGTACTTTATCTGATACGTGTTTTGCAAGTATTTTTCACCTACTATATGGCTTGTCTTTTATACTCTTAATGATATCTCAAGTAGACTAGTAGGTTTTAATTTTAATAAAGTCCAATCTATCATTTTTTTCCTTAATAAAAAATTATCTCATAAACTTATCACTATATGTAAGGTCACACAGATTTTTTTCTCCTGTATTTTCTTCAGAAAGGTCTATAGTTTTCATTTTACACTTACATCTGTGAACCATTTTATGTTCATCTTTTTGCAAAGGATGTCCAGTTGTTCCAGGACTATTGAAATGTTTATCTTCATGCTACTGAGTTCATGCTACTGAGTTCAAATTGAATTACTGCTTTTTTGTAAGTACTAATTATTATTAAAACAGACCTTAGGAAATACCGTAACTTGTTAAAAGTAAATCTGAACTTCTATATATGACACAGGATTAATTCACAATTTAAAAAAATTTCTAAGTATTCTCTCTTAATAACAGATACAAGTTACCTTTCCTTTATAAATATGTTTCTTGTGTATTTCAAAGGTGTCTTTGATCATTTATTCTTTAATATACGTTATTGCACAGGTTAATCTCAGCATTCAAGCCTTCATGAAGTCAAGCATATCCTTGCTCACTGTGAAACTTTATCACCACTCTTTACTAATCCAAAAAAATTTTCTTTAAAGTTCAACTACAATCTAATTCCTAGTCTTTATGAATCTACACTCTCTGCAATTCCCAAATCAGCACTGAATTCTAGCAGTTGACTACAATTGTGATCAACCGATGCCATTTATTTTTAACGTAAAATTAATTGTTTGTGGAGCTAATATTATTTGGACACATTGGTCTCTAAAAAAAAATAGAGACGATAAAGCAGCTTGCCAATGATCACACTGAACTGCAGCATAAAGAGCACCACCATTTCTTAATTGACTAAATATTGGTACGATAACCTGAGAACATCAGATTAGTTAAGCAGTCCCAGATGTTTTTCCTGGACACTACTCTGTTTTCAATAGAATATAAAGATTTTAAAATATCTGAAAATAAGAAACAAATGAGAAAAGAAATTAAGATTTTTCATTCATGAGATACTTAAGATATAATTGGGAGTGACTGGAGTCAGTCTTAAGACTTGACAGAGAGTGCCTGTGAATATTTATTTCCAGGATTTATGAGTATATTTCTGATGCATCTTTTGGAGGAGTCAAAGGTCAAAGTATTGTTGAATAACACCCTTTTTGACCAAAGCCTCCAGTAAGAGATATCACATGGAAACACTTTCCTACAATTTAGCAAGGAGAAAAAAAATCTTTCCCATTAAAGAATTATCTGGAGCTGAGTAAAAATTACGTTACCAGATTGACTGATGAAAGTAAATATGTTAAGCTAAGGGAAGGACAATATAGAGTTATGGGGGATGCTTTGGATGATTCTTACAGATTTTCAATAGTTTACGAACACTTTATAAGTTCAAAAAATTACATCACCTTGTCTAAAAGCAAAATAAAGTGTCTATTGTCTGATTTTTAAATAAATATGGGTTTATAAGTTGTTTTCTATGTACAGTGTTTAGCATTATCATTTATAAATGTATACAAAATATATTCATCAGGCAGTGCTGCTCTTTGTATAAAAAGTTATCCTTATGATAAGATCAGAGACACTAGTATTCATTTATTAATTTGTTAACTTTTTCTAAAAATTCTGACTACCTTCTCTTTACTTACACTCTGTACTCAGCATTGTCTACATAATAGTGGGAGAAAAAATATCTGCTTTTTACCACAGCTATATTGAAGTATAATTGATATATACCATTGTGTAAGTAAGTATAGGGTGTACAACATGATGTGATATATATATATCAAAGGATATATCTTCGTGATATACCATCATAATGAGTATATAATACACACACACACATACTCACATCTATTACCTCTCATAATTATAATTTTTTGTGGTGGGGACTTTTAAACTCTACTCCCTTAGCTACTGTCAAATATATAATACAATATTGTTAGCTAAGTATTTGCTTTTACAGTACTTATAGTTTTAAGTGGAACAAGTCTGGTGAGAAAGAAAAAGAATGGTCAGTTGTTGGGTAAGCACCTTATTAAATTGTAACTTTGGCTTAAAGAATTGTTTGTCTTGAACACTCTATGAAAACAGATTTATAAATATCACGGCTAGTCACTGGAATCTTAGTAAAGCTTGTAAGATCAGAAAGGAATTTGCAGGATATTGCTAGAGAAATTAGGTGGTGAGTATGTATGGTCCCATGGATAGACAAGAGACATGACCAGGGTGCTGACTTCCAGGGAGAGGAAGGCAGGAACAAAGTGAGGATTGGTCAGGAATAGATAACTCCTAGCATCATTCGATAATTGCACATTATCTGTTTTGCTTAGAGCTGCCCCTGCATATCTATGACATGAATATTTAAATCTAAATGTTTTTCTCTACTAAATGGTAAGTATGAATTGCATATTACTTTTAACTATTGAAATAATAAGTTAATTTCTCTTGCCTCCTATTGTTGAAAAAATTATAATTTGGGTTATTAATATAAAGAAATACCCAAAAGTGCTAAGTTTCAAGTTCTTAAAATCTTAATCGTGTAACTTCGATCAATTTGACTCAGTTGAAGCTCAACATGACTGGGCCCTTAAGGGGATTTTGGTTAGATTCCCATAGTGAATACTGAGCAAATGCAGACAGAAAAGGAGCAAGTTGTAGTTCAGAGGGAGGATTAGTAATAACATGGGAGTGTCTGTGGAGCAGAGAGGTTGAAGTGTTGGGGGCAGGGTAAGTATAGGGGTCCTACAGAACATTTTCTAAACTCTGGAGAATATGGGAACAGCATAGGTCATGGAGGGAAGAAAGTAGAAAGCCCCTCATGGAATATAAACTCCTATAGAGCTGAGATGAAATGTGCTTGTAATAAGTCATTTTTTGTTTTTTTTTTTTTAATTCATGTGCCTGATAACAAAATGAGACCATCAGCCTTTATACCTAAGAGTGTGTGAAATTAAGAGCATTGTGAAAGACAGGTGGGCAGCATGGGGACTGTAGCTCTGAGACATCCGGAAGTCCAGGAAAGGGTTGCATGGTCTTTTCCTTAGTAGAACCCTGTGTGGTTTCCACATCTGCCAATTGCAAGAATTTAATGAATGAACACTAAAATTCAGTAAGGAGAATAGAGAATATACAAGTAATAGAAACATAGAATATATATTTAGGGCATGGAAGATACAAACCAGGTGATACCACTGACTTAGACATAGAAAATATCAGAATGTTATAATATTCACAATATTCATGCAACTAATGCTCGGAATATGTGAGTGGCTGGAGTGAACCAACTTGAGGTACACATGCAGGTTATAGGAGATCATTGGATGTGTGACCTAGAGTCCAGTCAGATTTTGGATATCTGAGGTCCTCATCTCTCTGGTATGTATTTGTTCTTGATCCGTGATGAAGCAACAAGGACAGGACTTTAGGAGCTACAGTTTCCTTAAGCCTGGGAAGTCCAGAGCTTGTGGTAATTATGCCGTTATGGATTGGGGGGTTCAAAATTGCTCTTTAAATTACTTCCTACTCCTGCTCCTATTGTGATTCTTTCTTACTATAACACTAACATAAATAATATATGCAACATAATTTCAGATATAATGAGACAATCAAGCAAACCTGGCTCCACATATATAAAGGGGAAAATGCCTCTATCTACAGCAGAGCAAATGCTTTCATCGTTGAATATCTAGTGCCAATGTATGTAACTTAGACCAAGACTTTTTTCAGCTTCTCCTTAGTTGCTATTAAACAGGGAAGCCAAACAAACCATGTGACTGTTACCACAAAATTATTTTAATCTACTATGTATCTATAAGATGTACATGATGCATCACAGGTGTAGGACAGCATTGGTTATGTTAATGAGTTCCTAATTTTATTTACAGTTTTCCTAAAAGTAACTTTTTAAAAAAAGATTTTATTTATTTATTTGAGAGAGAGAGGGAGAGAGCACGGGAAGGGTGAGAATCAGAGGGAGAAGCAGACTCAGCCCGATGTGGGACTCATTCCTGAAACTCTAGGATCATGACCTGAGCCTCTGAGCCACCCAGGTGCCCCCTAAAAGTAACTATTAATTACATTTATTTATTTCCACTACAAATAGGAAATAAAACATTTTGAACTAGTAAATTGGTTTTGAATACACCTGAACCTATGTTTGAAAATTGTAGGATGTTTGTAGTCTTGTCATTCCTTTCAAAGAAGTCTATTATTATTATTATTATTATTATCACCATCATCATCATTATTATCATTATACTTTATTCTGAATGGCCCTGATTCTCTGAACAAAACTTTCTTTGTAAAACAAATGATTTGATTAGCCTTCTTAAATTAGCATTTTTAGGTTTACTTTTAAAGTTGTTGGACTACATTCTTCACTTAGGAACTGACTTATGAACTGATTTAACTTTTAAGAGTGCCAAGTAAAATTTTGTTTTCAAGCTGACTATAACCAAAGAGCACGCGTCTTTTGAGTTTTATGAAATTTGAACATTTTCCATTTTCCCCTTTAATTAAAATCTTATTTCACTGCTCTATTTTCCCTATTTTTCTCTGAGTAGTTGAAACAAGTGTAAATGGGAAATTTCAAAAGAACGGGAACACTTGGCCATGTTTCTGGCTGATCAAGAAGCAGAAAATGCAGGAAATCTAATGAGAAAGCTTATTATTATGATTTGCACAGCTCAGCTTTTGCATAATCAAGCATGTCAATGCACTCACACATTTGCGAGTGCTGCTTAGAACCACACATCTGAATCTTTTTAATGTTTCTCCATTACCACTGCTTTTGCTGCCCCACTCAGGAAGCCATCATCCATGACCCCAATTTTCAAAATGGGCCAGCTAAAAACAAAGACTGGATGTGTTTCCTAATCTCATCAAACCTTTTTTTTTTTCCTTTTTCTTTTTTTAAGCAGAATGAAAACAGGTGGTGTTTTCAATTTTTAAAGGAGATGAATTATGAACTGTAATCTGAATATGGCTGTGATTATCCAGGTACAACTGCTCACATGAAAGTTGGTAGAATTGTAGAAGTAGCTATGTAATATTCAGGTGATCTTTGTTAGCATCTGTGGTGCTTTTGATCCCTTAATATCATGCAGCACTTCAGTTAATGTTATAGGAACATATGTTGCTATTTGTCAATATGATAGTGTAATACATATGCATGAAGGAGGGTGTCATGCCAAGGAAATGGCATTTACATCCTCCCAAAAGAATTGATGTGAGTAGTAAGTACCCTTCACTCCCTTTCTCACCTTTCCCTCATCCTTATAATTAAGACTCACATTAAAACATGATGAAATGGTGAGGCATCATAAGAGTTTGCCATTATAGTTTGGCAACATTTTAAAACTCTGG
The DNA here is from genome assembly GCF_963455335.1 of Martes martes. Classification (NCBI taxonomy): domain Eukaryota; kingdom Metazoa; phylum Chordata; class Mammalia; order Carnivora; family Mustelidae; genus Martes; species Martes martes. Next base: position 40,564,188 of record NC_137892.1, read on the forward strand.
GCCAGTGAATAAAGATAACTACTACACGGCTATCCATTTTATGATTATTTATTCTTAGTATAGTTATTTTATTGTTTTTATGATTTTTAAATAAATGACTAGGCCAATGATCCTGACTAGGAGAGAAAAGAATTTCAAAATCCTATTTTTCATATGTTATTATATATAAAAGGTCAAAATAAAATGTGAGTATTAATAATTAGTGTCTCCTAAAAGACTTTACGAATAAGAAAGCAAACATAGATGATGGTAAAATTCAGTGCATTTGCAGCTGACCAAAGAATCCCTTACAAGAGTCGCTATTTCAGGGATTCCTAATGAACTGTAAAGGCTGTAGGTGGTAAGGCGACAAGGGAGCAGGCTCTAAAAGCAATATTTAAAGAGGTAATTAAGGCCTTTTTCATTACATATATAGACAAGAGCTAAATAATATTTAAAGAACAGAGTCAGAATACAAAATGATGTCAATAAAATGAGACGACGAGCAACACATGAGATTTTGAATTTGAATTTCGAAACATTAAATGGAACATTTAATTTATTTTCACAAATATGGCACGGGAAATATGAGGCATAACAAAAACACATTAGGGATTCTAACTTATGGAAAAATTAATATTGAAAAGTGGCAGGATGAGTAAAAGTCCTGACAATATTTAGAATGTGTCACCCTTTGGAAAGAACTGTATGTATTCCAACACCGATTCTAATGTGTCTTTCTACAAGCTTATATTTCTAGGACTAATTCTGAAACTGAGGTAGAGCATTAGAATATAAAATCCTTTTAGTATCCTGACAGAAAAATCAAAGCTTGTTGACTATCTGCCTCCTAAGACATGATCAAGGACTATACTTAGTATATTAGGTATGATCTACTCAGGGAAGACAAAGAAAATTACTTCATACAATCTAGACACTAAATTCATATATATAATTATTTAACAGTATTTATTGAGACTCAATTATGGGCCAATAACGACACAAAGCACAAATGTTAGCCTTTCTCTGAAGGAAATATCTAAAAATATTAGAAAGGCTATCTTCATAAATACATGTCTCACTGTATTATCTATCTTAGGGAAATGAAAAAATAATTTCAAAGGACACAAACTGAAGATAATATAAGTAAATATTCTATAACATGGCAGGATATATTATAAAAATTAGTATTTAGTATATTATAAAAAATAGTATTTCTGAGGACTTCATAATCATACAAATTTGCTTACATCAACATATTAAAAGAGCAGAAATGAAGATATTTATAACATGATCACAATTATGTAAAGGGTTAAAAAAAAAGCATACCAAAAGTGGATTAAAGCATATCTAGGAGCCCCTGGTGGCTGAGTGGGTTGAGCATCCAACTCTTGGTTTCAGCTCAGGTCATGATCTCAGGGCCATGAAATTGAGCCCCATGTCCAGCTCCACGCTCAGCTGGGAGTCAGCTTGAGATTCTCTTTCTCCCTTTCCCTCTGTCCCTCTCCCAGCTTGCTCTCTTTCTCAAATAAATAAATGAATTTAAAAAAAAATAAAGCATATCTAAGGGATATGTTAAACACTAAACTAGAAATATAAAGCTGCTGACAAATACAGCAAATAACATGAAAGAAAATTCACAAACCTATTAAGTATATACAAGTATCCTAACTTGTTCAAGTCAATCAAGTAAACCTATGTGGAAACGTTAATGCAAGTTTATTTCCCCTAATAAACTATATATATATAAATAAATATATAAAAATATATATAATATATATTTATAAATTAATATCTAATATAAGATATATAATATATTTAATATATTTTAAATATATAATATACATTATAATATAATATATTTAATATATATTTAATATAATATATTTAATATATATTTAAATATTTAAATTTAAATATTTAAATATATATTTAATATATATTATATATATATATATATATAATTTTTTTTGAGAGGGAGACGGCTTTTACTGCCCACCTTGGACCGAGGCCCAGTGTGGACAGGGCAGGAGGGGGTTGGACCTGCTGTGGACAATAAAGGCGCCCTCAGCGGATGTGGGCCATGTCGCCGAGAAAGGGTGTCTTCATGCAGCCGGTGCACAGCTGGTCCATCCAGAGCGGTGCCTCGTGCTGCAGGGGCGTGCGGCGCGGGTAGAAGGTGAAGCCCACACGGTAGTAGAGGAGGCAGCTGAGGGAGGCCATGTAGAGGTCCGAGAAGCGCACGAAGCGCACGAGGCGCCGGGAGAAGTATGTGGGGTTGTGGAAGGTGCAGAAGATGCTCCCGAACTGGGCGTTGAACAGGGCCTTGGTGATGCACCTCAGCTCCTGCCGCTCCTTCAGCCAGGCCGCCAGCACCTGCTGGGATTCAGCGTCCTGGTACGTCTGCATGCGCTCCAGCAGCCCTGTGAGCGCCTGCTGCCACGTCAGCGAGTGCATGTACTGCTCCGTGTTGATGATGCGGATCTCACGCTCCAGCTCGGGATGATGGCCCCAGTGCGCCAGCCGTGCCGCAGCATGAGGTCCGCCAGGTCACTGTATAGGTGGTCTCCAAAGTAGAGCACACGGGGCCCACGCCATTCTGTCAGGTGCAGGAAGTCGTACAGGTTTCCCTGCCGATAGATTTTGCCCTTCTCCAGGCTGGTGATGCGGTCCCAGAGCAGGGAGACCTTCTCATTGAGATATCTCTCTCTCTCTATCTCTATCTCTTTCTATATATCTATATCTATCTATCTATCTATCAAATATATATAGTAATATATGAGATCAAAATTAAAGCCACAAAAAGGATATGCATTGACAACTTTTATGGAATGTTTTGTTAGAATATTTATCAAAAGCTATAAATTCACACATTTTGACCCTATGCATCCTTAATTTCAATTCTATTATGAGACATTTTCCTATGTAAAAATAAGAGCAGGAAAGAAGTTCTAACTATGCAAATGCTCCCTGAAATGTTACATGAAGCTTCTGAGGGCAGTCAATGTACCCAATGATAAAGGAATGGTCAATTAGATTATGGTTGGTCTCTCAGTGGAAATAATTTATGAAGGTTTTTGAATAGCATATAGATATAGAGTCAAGTGAAAGTCAGGTCACAATTCTAAATACGTAATTATTTAAAGCTACATAAAGCGGGGCGCCTGGGTGGCTCAGTGGGTTAATCTGCTGCCTTCAGCTCAGGTCATGATCTCAGGGTCCTGGGATCGAGTCCCACATCAGGCTCTCTGCTCAGCAGGGAGCCTGCTTCCTTCCTCTCTCTGCCTGCCTCTGCCTACTTGTGATCTCTCTCTCTGTCAAATAAATAAATAAAATCTTAAAAAAAAAAAAAAGTCAAAAAAAAAAAAAAATAAAGCTACATAAAGGGATGCCTAGCTGGCTTAGTCAGTAGAGCACGTGACTCACGATCTTGGGGTTATGAGTTCAAGGCCCACATTGGGCACGGAGCCTACTTAAAATATATATGTAAATATATATAGTTTGAAAATATAGCTATATAGGATTATACACATATGTAATGAGATGATACACATACGTAAAAAGATTAAGATTAAAAGTGGAACTTTTAAACACTGCCAATAATTTTGTTAGGATAGCTGAATGAAGGAATGATTTCCACATTTCATTATTTTAATATATAGTTAAAATATAATCATACTCAGAGCCAAGAATTAAGTTTGGGACATATATGTATTACTCATGACTCCAAAGCAAATTATATATGAGTTAGTAAGGAAATAAAAAAGAAACATGGGAAAATAAAGGGCAAAGATCTTTGAAAAATATTGATATTTAAGAAATAGGCAAAGGATAAAGATTCCCATCAACCTGGCTAGAATGAAAACGCAGGCTGAAAAAGACTGACTCAGCTACTATATCCCCAAAAAAGTGAAAAAAAAAAAAAAAATCAGTTCTTCATGAGGGTTGGTGCTGTACCTGCTAAGGTGGTTTCCTTTCCTCCCTAATTATCCTTGAATACAAACAACAAACAATCACTGCTATGAAGTAACCAGTGTATATTTCTCCACCTCCAGGAACCTGTAATAACCAATGTTCTTGTTTGCAATTTAGCAGTAGCAAACCCGAGTCAAAGCTGTCAGTTTTGGATTGGCTTCAAGGAGGCTGTAGACAGGATAAAAGGCTCTTTATAGGAGCTGTCTGTTCTGATCCCTTCTCTAAAAACCAGGAGAGCTACTCCAGCAGATGGGGAAATAGGTTGGGTGAAGCTGAAAGTAGTGTGCAGT